>NC_057858.1:10923452-11229586 GCF_015237465.2 Chelonia mydas | reverse complement strand
TACGTGGATCCAGACTGTTATCCCACCCCTCGTCTCACCAGATCAGACAGGAGGCCCATCAAGATCAGTCTCTCTCCTCCTGCTGTACCAGCTGCACTGTTAGTCCATCGCATCTGACACCTTGTCTCCTGCAGTGGCCTATACCTGATGCTTCTGAGAAAGACAATCTGCCCTCCACAACTCACCTGGTTGAGGGCAGAGAGTGTGGACAGGGGCGTAGAGTGCAAGGGTGTGATGGATTTGGGGTGCCGCTGAGTCAACCTATTCTGCCAGCCTGGGTCCCCTTTACCTGGCCTTGCTGGGCTAGGCTCACAAGCATTTTCCAATCAAGCATACAGGCAGGGCCACCCCCAGCTGCACAGAGAGACAGAATCCTAGAATATCAGGGTTGGAAGGGACCTCAGGAGGTCATCTAGTCCAACCCCCTGCTCAACGCAGGACCAATCCACAATTTTTTCCCCAGATCCCTAAATGGCCCCCTCAAGGATTGAACTCATAACCCTGGGTTTAGCAGGCCAATGCTCAAACCACTGAGCTCTCCCTCCCCTCCCTCCAGATCCACTCTGGAAAGATTCCACTTTAGGGGCTCACTCCAACATCCCAGTGCCCACTCCCTTTAAGGGGTACAAACCCAAAGGTTTTATGAAATTCGCCCCCTCCCTCAATGTGGAGGGAGATATGCACAACTTCTTGTCCCCCTGCCAGTTAGAAATTACATAAACTGGGTTATATTATCAACAAGCAATAAGCTTATTAACTACAAAAGTTGAATTTTAAGTGGATATAAGAGATAACAAACAGAACAAAGCAGATTACTGACCAAATAAAGCAAAATACGCAAGCTAAGCTCAATATCCTTAAGGAACAGGTTACAAAATGTAAATTCTCACCCTAAATGTTTTAGGCAGGTTGCAAAGTTTCTGTGGTTCAACGTTCCAGTTATATTCCTTTTCAGCCTGGACCCCTGTCTCAGTCTGGACTCCCCCCTTGCCGTCCCTTCAGGTGGCTTTAGCAGTCTTTCTTCTTGGGCAGACGGGCCATGGAGAGGAGTCGTCCCGCTTGCCTTCCTCCCCACCCTTAAATAGGATTTCCTTAAGGCAGGAATCTTATTGTTCCCAAACTTGACCCTCCCCCCCTTCCCTTCCAGTGGAAAGTTACAAGAAGTCCCAGGTAATGTTTAGTACCAGGTGACAAGACCACCTGTCTCTGTAGTGTCCCAGTGTCCACGAGTCAGTATGTTCTGCAGGAAGGCCAAGACTTTTCACAGTCCATTGTCCTCGCTGATGGGTCGTCAGCCCTGTCCGGCTTTTCCGTTGTTGTACCAGAAGTGTTAGCAGTGATGGCAACTTCAGGAACAGGAACGATACAGCCATACAGAATGGATGATCACATTCAGTAAACTGTAACCTTTCCAATGGTATCTTACAAGACCCATCTTGCATAAAGTACATCTCAGTTATGTCATAGTCGTATCGTGACCATATTTTCATAAAAAATATGGAGTGAAATGTGTCAGAGGGCTGCAGGAAAAGCCGGCTAGGAAATCAGCTGGATCTGGATGGATTTTTCCAGTGAGGACATGGTGGGGGGGGAGGGAAATGCTGCCGTGGCCTCGTTGCTGGCAGCAGAGCCTGTCGGACCCTCATTAGGCTCTGGGACGCTCCCTGCCCCGTGGAGTTGGTTTGCTGAGGGCCCACTGTCCTTTTTTCCTCCCGGTAAAACACCTTTCTGTTCCTGTTTACCCTCTGTAGATCTTTCTGAAGGTGGCTGAGGACACAGGAGTGGACGCTGACACCACAGGTAAAGACGTTGGCACCCTCTTGGAAAGGCTTTGAGCACCTGGGGGCCCAAGTTAACAGCCACGCGAGTGGAAGGAATGATCATTTTTCTAGTGCCTGGTCTGCGGAGGGGATAAGAGACCTGCTACTGCTGCTAGCTAAGGGAGTTTTCCTTTAGCTCAGGAGGTAGAATCGTGCCATTTTTAGGGCTGAGGGATGAGAGTTCTAGACTAAGCTCCTGTACTGAAAACTCAGCTCTGTTCTCTGCAGCCCCTGGCTCCTGGGAGAAGGATCTTCATTCAAACTGCAGTGGGGCTCAGCACTGGGAGATGGACCCAGTTATTTTCCCCAAACTGTTCTCACCCCATCTCTCCCTGGGGTGCTCAGGGAAGGCACGGGGTGCAGCTGGGTAGCCCAGGAAGTTGCAGGGTCACTGTGCACTCAGTCGGGCAGCTGGCAGAGCACAGCCTCAGGGTGCTTGGCAGGGCCGTACGAAACAGGCCTCCTGGGACTCCAGGCTGCGCCGGCCTGGCTTGCAGGGACTATAAATCCCAACACGGCCGAGGGGCCAGGCTGCATTGCATGGCGGATCCCGTAGTCCCTGCAGGCTGCTCCTCTGGGTGGCTGTAACGAGGTGTCACCAGGGCTGCCCGGAAGGGGGGACAAAAGGGGCAGTTTGACCCGGGCCCCCCATTTGTGTGGGCCCCCAAACCTGAAATTTGTCCCCTGGCCAACTCCCTACGACAGGCAGGCTGTAGGGCAAACCTGAGTGGTGCTGCCAGCCTGCATGCCAGGTGGGAACACCCGGAGTGGGGAGCTGGACCCTGCCCCATGGGACGGGAGCCATGGCTATGCGGTGAGTGGGGGGGCTCACTCTCCAACCCCCCACCCCCGGGCCTCCCCTCAGTGGTAAGTTTTTGGAAGGATGGGGGCGGGGGGCTCAGTTTCAGATTTTGCCCCAGGGCCGCCCCGCCCCCCCCCCCCAAAACCTCTGCGCGGCACTGGGTTCCACATGCTTTTTCTGGCCTGCCCGTGGTGTGATGCTCTGGCCCTGTGTCTGGCAGGCTCTGGGGGAGCCCCCCAGCGTGTGAGAACGGCAGCCCCCGCCTCCTCCTACACGCTGCGGACGGTGAGCGAGAACGGGGACGCGGAGGCAGCAGATACCGAGCCGGGTAAGGGGGCACAGCCAGGCTCCGGCTCCTGCTGCGGGGGGGGGGAGGGGGCGGGGAGGGCACTGAGCTCCCTAACTGACCAGCCTCCCATCTGCCCATTGGTGTCTCTCTCGCCTGCGCCGGGACACCCCCGCAGGGACCTGAATGGTGGGAAACGGCTGGTTCTCTGCCCTCGCTGGCACTGGTGCCTTCTGGGTGCTTCTGAAGTACCCGCCTTGCAGTGCTAACGGGAGCCAGGGGCTTCTGGGTAATGGATGGAATTGGGAGTGGGGGGTGGGGGGAGGAGTGTGAAATTGTTGTGGGTCCAGCCGGACGAGAGCGAAAGGCCCCATCCCAGGAGCCGGTGCAGCTGGCTGGTGCGGGGGCCTGGGAGTGGCTGGGCAGGCATTGCAAGCCCCCAGGCCATGGTTCGCAGCATGGGGAATCCAGCGCCATGCTACTCAGTTCCCCTGCCCCGGCTCTGGTGCCCCGGGGAAGCTCCCCGCACAGCTATGTGAGACTTGTCCTCTTTCTCTTTCTTTGCATCGAGTCAAAGGATCCAGGAAAGGTAGGAGGCCGGGCGGCGGGAGGGAGGGGATCCAGAGCTGTCCTTCTCCCCATGGGAGGGGCAGAAGCCTGGACAGGATTCGGCCCTGGGTCCTGAGGCATCTTTTCTGAGCCAGACGAGGGACACGTTCCCCTATGGAAACGCATGTAGAGAGCCCGGCACCCCCCTTTCCCCGTGCATTGCCCCCTGCCTTTCCCCGCACATGACCCTGCTCCTAGCGACCTGCCCAGAATTCACCCGGCTGCCCTCCACCCCCCAGACACAGGTCCCTGGAGACACAAAGTGGCCTGGAGCCCCAGGCTGCCCATGGAGCAGGACGCTGGTGGGGCGGGGGGCTGCCCTGGGCATTGGAGCCGCAGGCAGGGCTGACGGGGGGGTCTCTGGCTCTCCCTCTTGCAGCTGAGGAGCCAAAGGAGACCGATTTCCTGCACAGCCTGGATGGCAGAGGCTCCCACCAGGTGCTGGGCTGGGCCCTGACCCGCCAGCATCTCCGGGCTCTTTTCACCAAGAGACTCCTCTACGCCCGGCGCAGCACCAGGGGCTTCTTCGCACAAGTACTGCGGGCTTCTCCTCCTTAGCCTGGGCACTGCCGGGAAAGGGTCGGGGAAGTGTGTGTGGGGGGGGGGCTCTGATGGGGGGTGTGGGAGGGGAGCCCCTCTGCGAGCACAGGGTGCAGGGCAGTGGAGCATCAGGGGAGGGGGGTGTGTGTGGGGGGGTGAATGGAACGTGGGGGGCAATATTCCTGTGCGAATGTTCTCCCCCTACCAGTGGGTCAGGCCTGCATCCTGGAGCTCTGACCCAGCCCCGGAGAGTCCGGATTCTCTGGCTGTAGGATCCTTGACTTGACCTAGGGTGTCCTAGCACCCTGGCTGCAGGATTCCCCTCTTCCCCAGCCCCAGCTCTGCCCCAGCCTGAGGGCCCCTGGTTGCGGGATCCCCCTGCCCAGCTCTGACCCTGGGGCTATGCCCTGGCTCAAGGGGCTCAGCCCGGACCATCTCCCCTGCCCAGCTTTGACTCCAGCCCCTGCCCACAGATCGTCCTGCCGGCTGTCTTTGTGTGCATCGCCCTCCTTTTCAGCCTGATCGTGCCACCCTTCGGGAAGTACCCCCCGCTGCGCCTGGAGCCCTGGATGTATGGGGAGCAGTTCACCTTTTTCAGGTGCGTCTCATCCCAGCTGGAGTGAGGTGGGGGGCAGGGGCTGTCGCCTGGGCTGTGCCGGGGCAACGCTGGCTGGGAGGATTCTCATGAAAGTGGCCCCTCCGCTCCATCTGTTTCAGTGATGACTCCCCGGGGGACCCTGATTCTGTGCAGCTCCTTGGAGCCCTGCTGGCCGAGCCGGGCTTCGGTACCAAGTGCATGAGGGATGCCCTGGAGGGGTGAGTACCCCCAGCCTGTGCCCCTCCCTCAGGCAGCATGTATGGGCTTGGGGGGCAATTACTGCCGCTGGGAAGGGACCCTGTGGGGTTGCACCTGCTTCCTTGCCAAGAGCCTCGGAGCGGAGCCCAAGGTGGCTGCAGTTCCCTGTGCTTGCCATAAGGAGGCATCCTCGCGCCAGCCTGGCTGGTTCTGTTGGGCCAGACTCTTCCCCTATGCAGCTGCTGCTGTCTGGGCCGTGTTTGTCCTGGGTTCTAGAGTGGCGTCCGAGGAGTGAACACACTGGGCCTGCCCAGGGCTGTACCCCCCGCCTGCAGGGGTCCACGCCCCCCCGCTCTAGCCTGGAGCTGGGGCCGGCTCGGAGCTCGCTCCCACTCGGCTCTGCGGAGAGCAATAGGCTGGGCGCTAACCAGCGGCCTTCTCCCTGCCCGGGGTGTTCAGGAGAGCGCCTTGCCCACCGGCGTCCCACGAACGAGGCTTCTGGACCCCCGAAGTGCCCCGGTCCCTGGCCGAGGTTTTCCGGAACACGAACTGGACGCCAGCCAACCCCTCCCCGGCCTGTGAGTGCAGCTCCCGGGGGGCCAGGAAGATGCTGCCCGACTGCCCTGAAGCAGCGGGGGGGCTTCCTCCTCCACAGGTAGCCGGCCACTCCCGCCTCCCCTGGGGTTGTCAGGGTGGGAGGGCGGCGAGGGAGGCTCAGCCCAGAGGGCAGAAAGCCGCCTGCGCAGAGCGGCCAGGAGCTGCGTCAGACTGGGCCAGGGAGTGCCCAGCGTGGAGACTGGCAGCTGCCGTCGCCCGGGTCTCACCCGCTTCTATCCCCCCAGAGTCACGGCCGGTAGAGGCTGGGTGGGTGGAGGGGGGTGGCTCCTAGCGGACTCAGTCGGGGTTGGTACCAGACCTTGGCACAGCGTGGCCCTGGGGGCCCTACTAAGCCCAGCCTGGGACGATGATGATACCAGTCCCATCTCCTGTCTGTCTGTCGCCGTCTGTCCTCCTGCCAGGTGCAAAGGGGCACTGGCGACATCCTCCAGAACCTCACGGGCAGGAACATCTCCGATTACCTGGTGAAAACCTACCCCAAGATCATCCGCCAGGGGTGAGCACCTGGGGGATCCTGGGGACTGGTCCAGTCTGGGGAGGGCTCCCATCTCTGCCTCCGACCTACAGTTCTCCCTTCCTGCCCCCTCCAAATCCCAGCTGAGGCTGCTGGGACTGACCTGGTGGCACAGAGCCCTGTCAGTGCAGCAGCCAAGGGCTGACTGGGCCACCAGTGCCTGAACTGTCCCTCCCCAAGGCTGGGGCCTGCTTTCAGGGCCGGGCGGGGGCATCGCTTGCCCTGGCACTGCTCCAGCTGTCCCTGATCTGTGGGCGAATCGCTACCTCGCTCTCTAGGGCTGTTTGTCAGGCGTTTGGTGGCTGTAATGCAGGGACAGGCCCACCGAGCTATGCTAACGGCTCCCCGGGCATTTCCTTTTTGTTCCTGCAGGTTGAGAACCAAGAAATGGGTCAATGAGCAGAGGTGAGAGGGGCGGGAGTGGGGGGGCAGCTGGGGTATGAATTGTTTTAGTAAGACTGTTAAGGGTATGGGACTGGGAGCCAGGACTCCTGGGTTCTGTTCCCAGCTCTGGGAGGGGGCTGGGGTTTAGTGGCTCTGACTGAAGCTCGGGGATCTACTGCTGTGGAAGGGGGATGGCACCCCCAGCATCTCTGTCTATATGTCTATGCATATAGCGTGCCCATCACCGCAGTATCTGGTCACCAGATAGTCTCCCTGTCATGTGCCAATGCACCTGATCTCCCATCGTCACAGCCTGGGGGTGTCTCCCGGCCCTGGCCCCAAGGTGCTGGCCCGAATCTCCCAGGGCAGGGAGGAGCATGAGGGGGCACGCCTGGGTTCCTGATCCTCCCTCCCTGCGCCCACCCTCCCAGGTACGGCGGCATCTCGCTGGGTGCCCATAGTTCTCAGACCCTGCCCTCGGCAGAGGAGGTGGATGGTGCTGTGCGGGAGATCCGGGCTGTGCTGAACATCACAAAGGTATAACCCGATGGATCGGATGGGGTGGGGTAGGGCAGGGCAGGGGAGGGGGGCAGAATCAGTTTCCTTCCTTGGGGATTTGCAATGAGTCGGAGAGCTACCCTGGTTGGAGGGCGGCATCCGCCACATGGGACTCTTGGCGGGGGTGGTAGGTCTGGGGCAGGGCCGGGGCTTGGGATGGATGGCATGGGGCGGGACAGGATGGGGGTGGCACGGGGCAGGGAGGCTCATGTGAATGGCTCATCGATCTGGTTCCAGTCCTGATCTCCCTTTCCGGCCCCCAGGGGAGCCCCATAGACAGGCTGCTGGGAAACCTGACCAGCTTCATCGAAGGGCTGGACACCCGCAATAATGTTAAGGTCAGTTTGGGGATGGAACCCCACTGTGGGGGGAGCTCAGGGGCCTGTCACCCTCATGGGCAGCATATTCTAATCCTCCGATGCCAACCTGAGAAGGCCAGAGAGCAGGGATGGGAACTGGGTGTCAGGACTCCTGGGTTCTATTCCTGGCCCTGGGAGGGAGTGCGGTCTGGCAGTCAGAGCCGCGGGGAACCGGGCCTCAGGACTCCTGGGTTCAATTCCCAGCTGTGCTACGGTGGCAGCGGGTGAGTCACAGGGTTCGAGCGGGGGGCGAGCTCGGCGCTGAGTGTTGCCGTTACGCTGCATGCGGCCACAGGTCTGGTTCAACAACAAGGGCTGGCATGCCATGGTGTCCTTCGTCAACGTGGTGAACAACGGGCTGCTGCGGGCCAGCCTGCCCCCGGGCGCAGAGCCCTGGCGCTACGGCATCACGGCCATCAACCACCCCCTGAACCTCACCAAGGAGCAGCTCTCGGAGGCCGCGCTGTGAGTACAGGGGAGCCTCGGGGTGGGTGGGGATTGGGTGGGGCTCTTGCTGGGTGGCTGGCTCATCTCGCTCTCCCCTCCCCATGGCAGGATGGCCACCTCAGTGGATGTGCTGGTCTCCATCTGTGTGATGTTCGCCATGTCCTTCATCCCCGCCAGCTTCGTCCTCTTCCTCATCGAGGAGCGGGTCAGCAAGGCCAAGCACCTGCAGTTCGTCAGCGGCATGAAGCCCGGCGTCTACTGGCTGGGCAACTTCGCCTGGGACATGGTGCGGGGCAGGCCGGGGGGCTGGAGATCTGGGGAGTGGCAGGTTTACACGGGAGAGGAGGGATCCCATGGATCTGGGGGCAGGGGGAGGGGAGTGGGGGATATAGCTCTCCAGCACAGGGTCAGGCTGGCACCTGGTGGGGCTCACAGGCAGGTTCTCAGCTGCAGGCAGGACCCTCATGGAGGGAGGCAGGTGTCAGCCCCAACACGGCTGCATGCCTGGGTAGGTTGTCAGCAGAGCGGATTGAACCTGGGCCCTCTGGATTGAAACACCTGAGGCCCCTGCTGCCGGACCTAAAAGGGCGGGTTCTGTTTGCCGAAGTCGTAGCAGGCTCATCAACCTCCAGAGGTGGCCCGGTCTCCATGAGCCGAGGACAGCGCACCGCACAGAGTGGGGGTGGGCTGCGCAGGGAAGCCTGTGCCCAGGAGTGGGGCTCACCGCTGGGCTGATGAGAGGCCCTGAGCCAGGACAGGGTGGGCACGCTGGCTCAGTGAGGGCGTGTGGGCTTTGCGACAAGCTCAACGCCAGTGGCTACTGCATGGTCAGAGTCGGGGGAGGAGGGGCTCGCTCCCTGTCTGGAGGGGAGGGAGATTGGGGGGTGACTTCAGGCCTGTCCTCATTAGAACCCCCCCACCCAACCAGGGTCGACTGGGTCACACCCGCTGCCTCTTCTGCTTCTCCCCACAGTGTAACTACCTGGTCCCAGCAGGGCTGGTCGTCCTCATCTTCCTCTGCTTCCAGCAGAAGTCCTACGTGTCCTCAGCCAACCTGCCCTCCCTGGTGCTGCTGCTGTTCCTCTATGGGTGAGCCGGGGTAGGCGCGGCCCCCGCCTGGCCCTGATGACACGGGGAGCAAATGCCCTGTGCAGCCGGGGAGCTCGCTTTGTCTGTTGTCTGTCCTATCCTGGGGAGAGGGACCAAAGGCTCGCCCTGAAGGGGAAGGGAGCTAGCTGGCCCGGCCTGGAGGTTCGGTCCAGGCAAGTGTCCGTGTTTATTCCAAGCCTCAGGGGCCTGCAGCCTGGGCCTGCATTCCTGGGACCGGCCATCTGAGCGAGGCTGAAATACCCACTCCCTACACTGGACCTCAGGGCGTTTGCCTAGTACATCTCTCTCAGGGGTGGATTACAGCTGGCAGCCCTGCCCTGGAGGACCGAGCCTCCGGCTGGAGCCTGGCCTGCTCTGAATGGAGCAGGGAGGCGGTGCAGTTTTGTGGGACATTGGCACCTTGTCTCCCAGCCCTGGTTTGCGGCATGGGCTTGGTTCCTTGGTGCCGGGCCTAGTGTCTTTTGGCTTTGCTGCAGCTCTGTTCCTCTTCCACCCCAGCTGGTCCATCACGCCGCTGATGTACCCGGCCTCCTTCCTCTTCACCATCCCCAGCACGGCCTACGTGGTGCTGACCTGTGTCAACCTCTTCATCGGCATCAACGGCAGCGTGGCCACCTTCGTGCTGGAGCTCTTCGTCGACCAGGTGAGCCCTGCACCCTGGGGGCTTCCCTGGCCCTCTCGGGACAGGCTGCGCGGTGGGGGTTTTCCAACCCAAGATTAACTAGCAACCGCCCAGGCCCCCAACCTCAGCCCAGTGCCTGCAATGAGGTGAGTTCAGCTCCCGGGGAAGGGGACTCCCAAGGAGATGGTTGGAGCCCCCCCCCTGCTGGTGTCAGAGAGCTGGGGCTGTCCCCTGAGCCAGAGTCTTCTGCTTTTCCCCCCCTGCCCCGGGCAGAAGCTGAACCATGTCAACCGCATCCTGAAGAAGGTTTTCCTCATCTTCCCGCACTTCTGCCTGGGCCGGGGCCTCATCGACATGGTGAAGAACCAGGCCATGGCCGATGCTTTCGAGAGGTTCGGTGAGTGGCCTGAGCCCAGAGCGTGGGGGCTACACGTTCCCCCACCCCAGACTCAGCATGAACGGGTAACGCCTGTGATCCCTGCGCCACTCTCCTCAGGAGCATCTGTCTGTCTCTGCCTAGGTTCTTAGGCCATGGCCATCACCGTGGTATCTGACCCTCTGCCGTGCACTGACTCTGTCCTGTCCCATGCCTCCCCCATGCACCACCCCTTTCTTCTTTTCAAGCCCTATTTCCCCTCCCAGGAGACAAGCGTTTCGTGTCTCCGCTGTGCTGGGACCTGGCTGGGAAGAACATGTTTGCCATGGCTCTCCAGGGCATCGTCTTCTTCCTCTTCACCATCCTGCTGCAGTACAGGTTCTTCATCAAGCTCCGGTGAGGGGCCGGCGGGGGGTGGCGGGAGCAGCAGATGGGCGTGCGGCTGGGGTAGAACTCCAGCTCCAGCCAACCTCCTCCCCGAGTCACTCTCCCCGTCCCTGCCATAACAGGGTGGGGAAAGCCCGTTGTTCATCTATCCCTTTGTTTGACACTACACCCCCTTCTCCCAGCTCCCCACCAGTCATTGGGGTCGGGGGCTGGGCTGGCAGAGTTAACATCTCAGTGACATGACCCAGGGAGGGCGGAGATGCCACCTTCACTTGCCGCATCCATCTGTCCGTCCAGGCTTCCGAGCCAAATCTGCATGATTTTACACCCCCGCCCCCTGGCTGCTGTGTGGATGTACCCTAAGTGATTTAGAAGCCTAGGTCCCCTTGGCTCTCACCCGTGTGCTTACATGGTCACTGTAATATCTGACCCTGCTCACACGGGCCTGTCTCCACAGCCGGGACGGGATTAGACCAGCAACTCTTACCATGAAGACAGGTTTCAGAGTAGCAGCCGTGTTAGTCTGTATCTGCAAAAGGAACAGGAGGACTTGTGGCACCTTAGAGACTAACAAATTTATTAGAGCATAAGCTTTCGTGAGCTACAGCTCACTTCATCGGCTGCATAGAATGAAACACTCTGTCTCATCCTGCTGAGGTCTAGCTGGGACCCCCCCCATTTGGCAATCTGGGACCCCCGACACCTGATCACAGCCCCCAAGTCAAGGACCCCCCAGGATTCCAGCACCGTTCATGGGATCTCCAAGCTCCCTAGAGCCCGTGCTAGGTCTGAGTCTCATGGCGACCGTGCAGCCCAACGTGCCATTCCACACCGCTCGCCCTCGTGGGACGTCACCCTCCGTTCGCATCCTGGTTTGAGCCATTCCCCCTCCTTCCCTTCAGGCCCTTTGCTGTTAAACTTCCCCCTCTGGGCGGGGAGGACGAGGACGTGGCCAGGGAGCGGGAGAAGATCACAAGCGGAGCACGGCGGGGAGACATCCTGGTGCTGCATGACCTGACCAAGGTGCGGAGGGGGCGAGTGGAACACTCGGGGGGCGGGGGGCATCATCATCCGCCTCCCACCGTCAGCCTCGGCCCCAGAGCAGGTCGTGGCTCTTCCTTGTGCCACTTTTTTCTGTTTTATGGAAAAATTTAATGAAAATAAAAATTTTCCACAGATTTTTTTTTTTTTTTTTGGCAGCTGTTCAAATATCGACAAATCTCAGTTTGGAAATGCTGCCACAGGGCCCCATTCTCTGCTATGGGCCAGGCCCCCCTGATTGGACTACACCTCCCATGAGCCACCGCCACCCCCTCCCCCATTGGCAAGGGCAGGCAATGCACCTAGGGAGTCCCTGGCCATGGTGCATCATGGGAGATGCAGTCCACCTGGGGCCCCCAACCCATAGAGGAGAGCGGAGAGATGAGGCAATTGAACTGCACGTCCCATGAGGCTCTGCGGCGGCACGAGCCAAACGGGAATATTCCGGTTTCAGGGCGTTCGTTTTCTCTGACAACCATCTGAGTTTTCCCGTGAACGCAGACCCTTCCTTTGAATACGTTCGGTTGCTCACAAACCCAGTGTCCTGTCCAAAAAAAAACAGTTTTGGTGACCAAATTTTCAATCCACCCTCGCCCGCGACCCCCCGGCTCTCTCTGGGTCTTTCCAAGGGCGATGAACCCGTCCTGCCAGGGATTAGAACTCTTCCCCTTGCCACCAGTCCGGCGACCCTGGAGCTAATGATTCAGAGCACCAGGAGGCGGTGGGGTCCCATACGATGTTCACCGTGGGGTCCGCACACTCGCAGCAGGTGCTTGGCCTGCATTCGCACAGGGAGGAGGGTTCCCGCACAAGCCCGCGACTCCACGCTCTCCCCACGTGTTTCAGGCCTGGGATGCTGCTCTCAGGCTCTTTCCATTTCTCTCAGGTGTACCGGGCGAGGAAGAAGCCGGCTGTGGACCGCCTGTGTGTGGGAATCCCCCCGGGGGAGGTAAGGCAGCTGGTGGGCCAGGTGCAAGGCAGCTGGTGGGCCAGGTGCACGGCAGCTGGCTATGGTTGGGATTAAAAGGGCAGGCAGCCCTGGTCCGTGGAGCGAGAGGTTTGGAAGCAGGTTGATGTGGGGAAGCAGCTGGCTCAGGCCCATGTCACACCGGGCACAGGGGGATGGAACAGACGGCCCAGTGAGTGTGTCCTAGGGAGGAAGAGGTGATGGGGGGGACCCCCCAAATCCTGGCCCTGAGCCCCAGTCCAAGTGCTGTTCTCCTTGGGGCCATCAGGGAGGCCCCTCTTGGGCACTTCCATGCCTCTTGGAAGGGGGAGCCAGGCAGGATGGGTGGCTTAGGGGACAGTTTGCCTTTAACCCTGCATTTGGTCCCGGCGCAGTGTTTCGGTCTCCTGGGGGTGAATGGCGCTGGGAAGACGTCCACCTTCAAAATGCTGACTGGGGACACGGAGGTGACCCTAGGAGATGCCTGTCTGAAAGGGCACAGGTGAGTGGGGAGGGGCAGGCAAGGTGTGGTGTGGGGCAAGTGAGCACTGCTGGGGGCGTGAAGGCAGGGACGACAGGTAAGTGCAGACGAGATCATGGCGGGGCAGGTGCGGGCCCCAGTGAACGGGATAGGTGAGTGTAACAGGGAGAAATGGGGGACGGGACAGGGGAGCGCCTGGCTGGGGGATGGGTGGGAAATGGTACAGAGGGGAGCTCTGGGGGAGCAGGATGGGGTCAGGGTTGTACAGACGGGAGAGGGGGGTCTCTGTGTGTGGTGGAGCTACGGGGCAGGCGCGTGCCGCGCTAGCACGAGAACCGGGTCTCTCTCTCTCTCGCACGCACGCACGCCCCTTCCTCCTGCCCTCAGGCTGCTCTGCTGGGCTCTGGCAGCCCTGGGGACACCCCGTTCTCCCAGCCCCTCCCTGCGGATCGGTTTCCCCGGGGCCCCGCTGCAGGACGCCCCCCCCAGCTGCTCGGTGTCTCCGTCCTCGCAGCGTGCTCCGCGACCTGCAGTCGGTCCATCAGAACATGGGCTACTGCCCCCAGTTCGACGCCATCAACGACCTGCTGACGGGACGGGAGCACCTGGTGTTCTACTGCCGTGTGCGAGGCGTCCCCGAGGAGGAGACGCCCAGGGTAAAAGCCCCCCCCCGCCCCCCCCGCCTCCCCCTCCCACCCCAAGGCAGGAGAGACGCCTCCTCAGCCTCTGTGCTTCTCTCCCTGCAGGTGGCTCAGTGGGGGGTCTCCAAGCTGGGCCTGGCGCAGTACGCCGACAGACCCGCCGGGGGCTACAGCGGGGGGAACAAACGCAAGCTCTCCACGGCCATCGCCCTCCTCGGTGCCCCGCCGGTCGTCTTCCTGGTCAGTGCTGCCGGGCAGCAATGGGCGCCTGGACGTTATTCCCTCGGGCGCCCCTAGCGGGCACCCTGAGTCAGCCCCCTCCAGCCGCCGTCCGATGAGAGGGGGAAGGCAGCTGATTTGCACAGTTATCTGCATATGCAAACCCCAGGCCTGATGATTTGCATGGTCATTTAACATGGGGACGCAGCCTTGATGTAGCTGACCTCCCCCGTCGGGCTCTGTTCCTGGGCCCAGGCTGCACCACAGCCCTTGTTTACGCCACTCTGGCCCTGGGCGCCCCGGGGATTTACACGGCCAAAAGCGGGGTGCAGGGGCCTTCGTGCCAAGCCCACTGGGCTTCCCACCCCGACACGTCCTTGGTCTGGACAGGGCCAGGGCTGACCCAAAGCCGCTTTCGGGGCTCGTTGCAGGACGAGCCGACCACGGGGATGGACCCGCGAGCCAGGCGGTTCCTGTGGAACTGTATCCTCAGCGTGATCAAAGAGGGCAGATCCGTGGTGCTCACCTCCCACAGGTAAGGGAGAGGGCTGAGCTGCTTGTGCATCCCTCCCTCCGCACAAAGCCTCAACCCTCCCCCCATCAGTAACTAGCCCCCCAGCAGGCGAGTAGCTGTCAATCCGCCCTTTTGCAGTGATTCCCTTTGTGCCGTGCACAGGGTTGGGGGCAGGGCTGAGGCACGGGTGAGGGGCAGGGAAGCCAGCGCTGCCCCTGATCTGTGGCTGAGCCAGGGGTTTGCAACAGGGGGCGCTGCTGCTCTCCCGCTCCCTGGCAGGGGTAAACAGCCAGCCGCCCCGCCAGCATGAGCTAGCCGTAGCCCTCTGCAAGTCCGTGGAGCTACGACTTGCCCCAGCTGAGGGCCTGGTCCGGCACTCAGGTGGGGAGTACGTTCTCCACTAGCCCATGCTGCCCACCCCCCGCAGGGAACGGCCCAGTGGAAGCAAATATGGGGGGCTGTTGGGCAGGGGAGGAGTGTGGGGGTGCCGAGTCGGGGGCGCTCACGCCATCACCTCTTCCCTCCGGGCAGCATGGAGGAGTGCGAAGCCCTGTGCACCCGCATGGCCATCATGGTGAACGGCCGGTTCCGCTGCCTGGGGAGCGTGCAGCATCTGAAGAGCAGGTAACTTGGTGGCATCCTGCCGTTCTCCAGCCCCCCCTTCGAATCCCTCCCCAGCCATGGCCTAAGAAGTCCGGCCGGTAACGAGTTCGTCTCCCTGCCCTGCCGGACATCTCCTGCGCGTAATTTCCTCAGGCTCTTCAGGAACCCCAGTGCGGCACGAAGTGCCCGCTAGGGACCGAGCTGCACTGGGAACGTTTCAGAGACCTTGATGGGGTGGAGAGGGAATGTCCATGCCGGCGTCGCCTTCCAACCGTGGACAGGCTGAGGCAGGGAAGGAAGGAGCTGAACCCACCCTCTGCTCCCCCGAATGAATCCTCCTCAGGGAGCTGGCAGTCCCAGCACCTTGGGCATTGGTGGGGGGTGGGGGGGCGCCAGTTACCACTATCTGGCAGTCCCTGAAATGAGTCTGGTGGTCTCGGACCAGTCCCCTAATGGTCCTGATTGCACGACACCACCATCGCTATTCGCACTGATTGCCCCCGCCCTGGTGGCGTTCCGAGTGGAGTGGCCAGGGAACGAATGGGCCATGGGTCAGGGTTGAGGCACGTGTGTGGGGCGGGGAATTCCCTGCTGCTCCCGATCTCTCCTCTCCCAAAGCTCCTGCTCCCCTCCCTGGCTGGGGTAACTCCCCCAGTGGCTGGAGCTCAGAGAGCTCCCTGCCGTGTTAATCCCTGGGGCCGCTCTCTGGAGCCGTCGGTCCCCCTCGCTCTGAGCAGCGGTCAGTGTGCGCCCGGCGTGTCCGCGAACAAACCCGCCCACCTGTTTGCCATAGGTTCGGCGACGGCTACACGATCACCCTGCGGGTGTCGGGCCCCGGGCCGGACCTGCGGCCCGTGGAGACGTTCATCCAGGACTCCTTCCCCGGCATCGTCCTCAAAGAGAGGCACCATTGCATGCTGCAGTACCAGCTACCCTCTCGGAGCTGCTCCCTGGCCAAGATCTTCAGCATCTTGTCCACTCACAGGGGCACCTACCGCATCGAGGACTATTCCGTGTCCCAAACCACGCTGGACCAGGTGAGGCCAGGGCCGGGTCTCTGCCCCTCTCCTCCAGCCTTGGGGATGGCAGCACCCCCGTGTGGACCCAGGATCAAATAAATGGACGTTTCCCCTACTTTGAGCGTAAGGGACTGTCCTCTTAACCCCATAGGTGCCAGCTGGGAGAGCGTCCTCCCAACAGCTGGGATGCTCCCCAGGGGATCTCAGCGTTGTGAGGTGCCTCACCCCCGCCTGCCTTTAGCATGAGGCGACTTGTCTGTGCCTGCCGTGGGTCAGCACCCTGAAACCACCAACCACTAGTAACACCAGCCCTGCCCCCCAGGCCCCCGCTGGCCTCGCTACCTCTGTACGGCTTAGCGATAGGCACAGCCGAGCCCTTGAAGCATTCCCTGCTGGGTCCAGCCCTTCATCCACCGGACCCTCTGGGAATTCCCACAGCCGGCACACACCAGCTCACTAGCTATGGCCTAGGATGCAGCTCTGCAAATGTGCCGCACGTCCATGTATTTCCAGTGGAAGCCAGGCGAAGGGCATGACCGAAGAGCAGAGATTCGAGTGACAGCGGGTAAGAATATTGGAAACGAAGGGTCACACAGAACACAAAATCCTACCCTGCTTTCTAGAGCCTCTGCTTAGCTAGCTGGTTCCCTTCCCGTCTAAAGAAGTGTCTCTCACCCAAATTTCTCTCCAGCATTTTCAGGCGATCCTACTTGTGCCCCCTCTGTCACGTAGCAAACTCACTGTGTGTTTCCCTCCTTGGGGAAGGATACCAAGATGTCATCTTCGTCCCCCAAATGCACCACAGCAAACTTTCAATGTGCACCTCCAACTAGTCCCCCGCGGCCCCACGGGGCCTGTTGTTTCCCTTTTTCTGTAACTTTTCTCTCTCTGAATTCTCACAGTCCTTCATTAGCATGCGGTTCAGCCTGGAGAGTGGAGGTCTACGGTGAACCAGACACGACTCCATTCACGAAGCCCCAGGCTGTGACCACTAGGCCAGCCTGCCTGTCGCCCCACCTGATTCTCTTGCTTTTGTCCCTTTCCCGCCAGGTGTTTGTCCATTTCGCCAAGGACCAAAGTGAAGACGAGCCCCTGCCGGACTTGGCACCCCTGTCCAAGCCCCAGCCCCCTGACCCCTGGAAGAGGATCACCCACTTCCTGGAGGACGACAGCTACCAGGAGAGTGCAGTCTGAGACCCTCCCCCGGCCAGGAGTGTAGCCAAAATACAGAGGGGGGCTTCCCTCGTAGCACCAGGGCTCCTCCTGCTTGGAGCAGGGTGGAGGGAAAGCCCCACCTACCCCTAAAGCCGAATCAATAAAACACCCATTGCTCCTAGGGGGCAGAGGCCCCCAGCTGATGCTCCTCACCCCACATCCGTGGCTGTCCCCCCAGGGGAGTGACGCAGAGCCCCCTAAACCTGAATCAACAGTGCAGAGGGGGTAGTGCCTGACTCCACGGTGCCCTCTGGGAGCAGCTCCTGCCAAGCCCCCACCCTAGGGTGCAGGGAGCTTTCCTGGGAGTCACTCCCTCTCCCAGCGAGCAAGGGGTGGGGTGGGGTGAGCCTCCTTATGCCTTAAGTGGCAACCAGGAGGTGGGATCTGCCTCCCACACTCCCAGGGCTCCAACGCCCACCTCTGCCCTGAGTTTGAATCCCAGGCTGGGCCCGTCGGGCTCTCCTCCTCGGGCTCCTGTGGCTGGCTCCTTGCAGGCACAGCTCTCACTTGGTATTTGTACTGCGCCCTGCCCCGGTTCTGGGTGGGCCAGGGGTGTGGATGTCACCCCTTGCCCTGCCCAGCTCCATGCACTTCCCGCCCATAGTAGGGCCCAGGGGCCTTTCTCAGAGACTTACCTGCATTAAACCCAGCCGCTTGGGCTCCCAAGGGGGAGGCTCGGCTGGACCCTGCGGGGTCCTTGGTCCCCTTCACTGCATTCTGCTGTGAGCTGCTGTTTGAACAGGCCGCAGGGCTGCCCCCCACTCTCCAGTGACTGCAAGGCCCTCGCCAGCCGTGTGATGTCAGGGATCCCCTCTCTTCCTGGGGAGGGCACTCCATTTTCCCTCCGTTCCCCATGCTGCAGCCACCAAGGGGCTTGCCTGGGAGCCTGTCAGTAACACTCCTTCAGCTGCCGGGGCCATGAGCCCCTCCTTTCCGCCCTGCCCCAGGGCTTAACATGCTGCGTCCACTGGTGGCCTCCCGTGGGAACATCCCTTTGCGTTAATCCTTCCTCAGACCACGTCGCTCTCCCAGGCCCTGAGCTGCTGTGCCCCTGCCTGGAGCCTGAGCTGTCCCTAGGCGGGGAGGTCTGCGATCCCCAAGGCTCCCCAGCTACCTCCCCTCCTGGCTGTTCATGGGCCAGATCTTGGCTCCTGGTGGGAGCGGTGGTGAAGGTCTCACTGAGCGGGAGTTGGTCCCTGATCCCTGGCACCTTCCCTGGCAAGGCAGGGGCAGTGGCCCTCACTCTGCCAGTCCTCCTTTGGAGGAGAGAACAGCTGATGCCTGCCTCCTCTCCGAGGCCGCCTGCTTTTCTGTCCGTCCGCCCCGTCACTAACAATGCAGTGACCTCCCGTCCCCAAAGATGATGTAGCATTCTCCCCGGGCACTGTCCTAGCACAGACTCCGCCCACTCTCACCACCAGCCCCGCCCACCATCTAAGTATTGTATTATCCCCTTTTAAAATGGCCCATGTTGCCATGGCCATGGCTGGCCTCTTCTCCCAATGGTCCGAGACGCAGGCAGTGGCCGCTGACGACGTACTGTGGCGTTTGTGCCCCAGGCATTAGGCCGGGCTAGGGCATCGCCGCGCCCCAGCCGACTGTTACAAACACCTGAGCCGATGCCCCTCCACACAACGCTGGCCCCAGGCCCCAAAGAGGCGTGACCCTGCCCCCATGCCCCGTCCGCTCTGCCCTGAGGGCACTGGGGCTGGGCTCTCTCATGTAGCTGGTCTGTTTTCTGGTATTTATAGAGCAGAGTCTGTGGAGATTTGCGTGAAATACTAAGCGAATTAAATATACGCACACAATAACCCCCAGTCTGGGGGTGGAACGATTCTATCTGGGCGTCGGGGTTTGTTCTCCAGCTCGTCCTTCGTTTCTCTCTTTCCTCCCCTGTTCTGTGGGTCTAGGGCACTTAGCCAGCCCCGTTTCCACAGTCTCTGAGCAGCTGACAATCTTGAGTATATTTATCCTCACTACCCACCTTGCGAGGGAGGGCAGGGCTGTAAACCCCATGGCACAGCTGGGAACTGAGGGCCAGGGTTACAAATCGGGCCCTCAGCCACTTGTCCAAGGTCACAGGGAGAGCTGGGACTTGCAGCCAAGTCTCCTGGGTGCTAGCCGCCCGCTAAGTGTTCCTAACCCACTTGTTGCCCTAGTACATAGGGGCCTAATGTAAGTTAGCCTCTTCTAGCTGCAGGTTTTCAGTACTTTGTGAATAATTAACCCCTCAGGCCCTGTGTTTAATACCCTTTATTGGGCAGAAGGGCAAATTGTGGCACAAGGAGAAGCGATTTGCCTATGGTCGCTGGGACAGAACCCAGGAGTCCTGACTATTCCCTCACCTCTCACCATTGGATTCTCTTCTCTATACCTGCAGTAAGTTCCACAGGTTAATTCACCCTACGGAACCAAGTGACTTCTTTTCCTCTGGTTCAGAGAGGTGGCCTTTGCATTTCGGTCCCCGTCACGCACATGTCCCGCATTGTCCTCACTGGGGGATGGGGGCGCACAGAAGTGGACCACCAGCTACAGATCCCTGACAAGCAGGGGGTTAACTCCTGGCTGAGCTATCCCACAGGTGGAGTAAGAAGGCCAGGACCAATCAGGCAGAGTTAGAAATCCAGCTGTCAGGCCTGGCAGCAGAGTGGGGGAAGGTCAGTTCTTGGTGTAGAGCTGGGGTCTTCCTGGCCATGTGGGTCTAGGAGCCTCTGGCTCTTTCACCCTGGCCAGAGGCTCAGGAGCTGGGCCGGAGGGGCCTGTGCCCCCCGGATCTTCTCTGGCTCTGCTGCTGGCTGTACTGGGCTCTCCTCCAGCAGGGCGGTGCTGCTTTGACATGGGACGGAGCAGGTTTGCATGACGCAGCTGCTCTCGTCCTGGGGCTGTCAGCGGTGGGTTCTGGGGCAGGCTGCCTCCCTGGTGTTGCTGGCAATGGGGCTGGAAGAGAACAGGAGGGGTGAAAGGGAGGAGATGCCAGGAACGAGGAAACAGGGAGCTGGAGGCCTTAGTCCAGGTCCTGGTGAGCAAGTGTCCCTGGCACAAAACGCCTCCAGCCCCTGTGGCAGTCTGGGGCCATGGGATGGCGCTCCACTCCTAAGCCCCGGGGGAGATGCCTTCATGGCAGCACAGACGCAGGGGATAGTGTGTGCTGATGGGGCTAGAGGTGTTTTTGGGCTCCAGCGGTTTCACCAGCACTCGATTCCCAGCTGGATCCGATCCTTAAGAAAAGGGCCAAAGGGCCAGGGGTGTCTGCGTGGTACAGACGGCAGCGTGCCAGCGCCGGGGAACTGCTCCCCTGGCTCGGGGAATGTGATCTGTCTTGTTTTGGCCCTATCCTCTGGCTGGACGGGGCTCGGTGGGGGGCAGATCCCCCGAGGGCAGGAATGTCCTGTGGTTGCTGGCTCTGCCCCATCTCATTCTCTTGCAGGGGCCTTTTGCCAAACCCCACCGCCCCCTCCCTGTCTCACTGCGGCTACAGCCCCGCCTGCACTGCTAAAACCCGAGGCTGGATTGTCCAGTTCCTAGGACACGGTCACATCGGCTTGAAAAGGACAATGATCTCACTGCCACGGTGGCATACAGCTACTGCCCTAGGCTGGCATGTCAGAGGCCTGGGTTCATTGTGCTCTGGATGCATCATGCCCTTGTGGTATTTGGGAAAGCTGAAGTGTGTTGGGACCTGCTGGCACGCACCTGCCCTGCCAGCCAGGGTGGTATCCCTCTGCCTCGCCTTACTCTGGGACCTGCAGAAGGCAGGTTCCCTACCCTCATGTTCCTTCTCCAGCTCCCAGCTCCCTGGCCCGGTTAAGGGACTCAGAATCTCAGGCTGCCATGGTCTGCAGGGGTAGGAGGAGGGGTACACGGAGGTGGGGAGCTCTTGTGGATCCCTGCAGAGCTGAGGGAAGTAGAACATCTCCCTCCCCCCCCCCCCCCCCAGCTGGAAGGAGGGTGGCTTGGAGGACCCGCGTGAGCCAGCATGGCCAAGAAGCAAGACACCCCCTGAGGTTGTCTCCGTGGCTCACCTGCCTGTCCTCCAGGTGAGCTTCACCAGTCTCCTCTCTGCAGCCGCAGGATGCAGCCCCACGGCCTTCCTGTTCCTCCTCCTGGCATCATCCCTCCTGTTCAGCGCAGGCTCCCGGAGCAAACGCCACCTCTCCCCTCTGCAAGGAGACAGCTAGCTGGGCTCTGCCCCTTGGTGCTGGGATGGGAGCCTGGTCCTTGCCTCGCCCCCCACCCCCCAGCTGTGTATTATCTCCCCACAGGAGCACTCTGGTGCTCAGGGTAAGGGAGACAGGGAGCCCCTCTCCACGTGCCCATGCAGGAGACCCCCATAGGGCTTGCATGCAGTTCTCTGGGCAATCACAATTTGGGGACTTGTGAGTAGCACAGGGGCAGGGAGCCAGGACTCCTGGGTTCTATTCCTGGTCTGGACTTGCTGAGTGAGCTCAGGCAAGTCCCATCCCCCTCAGTAAACTGGGTCTGGCGATAGCTACTCTCAGGGGGGTGAGGCTTAGCTGAGTGTCTGCAAAGCCCTCTGTGATCCCTGGATGGAAGGAAGGGCAGAGGGTTACTGGCACTGGCTGCTTGAAGTCTTCCCTGAGCCCCAGCCCTGTGTTCTCAGTTTCTCATCCCCCATCTGGTCTGCCTCCCCTAGCAAGGGCTCCTGGCCCAAGCCGAGATGCAGGATCTGGGGCGCTGAGCATGTCAAGCGGCAGGGGGCTGGCTGAGGGTAGGCAGCGCGGGGTGTGACATCTCCAGGATCCCCGAGGTGTCCGGGTCAAAGCCAGCAGGGGCAGCTCGGCCTGAGCTCCGTGCACTCTGCGGGGGTTCGGCTGAGGCCTCACAACGCAAGACGGTCGCCTCTGCACGTCACCAAAGTCCCCCCGGCACGTCCAGCTGTGTCCCACCACCCCCAAAGGCCTCGACTGACACGTCCCCAAGCGCCCTGCTGCAAGCGCAGGGCGAGTCCAGGAAGGTGCCCCGGGGGGGCGGGGAGGGACCTAGATTGTCGGTGCGAAAGCTCTTTCGGGGGCGAAGCTGCAACCAGGTCTCCAAGCAGCCTGGGCGCGCTCTGTGGGGTTCACTCACGCGTGGGGCGAGGCAGACGCTTCCCCCTGCAGCTCCTTGCGCAGAGACTGCAGAGCCTGAGCAATCAGCTGGTGGCTCTTGCTGGTCGTGGTCTCCTGGAGTCGCTGTAGGAGCCGGCGCGTGGGGAGCTGGGTGTCTGGGGAGCGCTCTGGCCTCAGGAGGCTGCCCGCTCCAGCCTGGGTGAGGAAGAGAGAGGGAGGAGCGAGACCGCCCCGTGCCTGTGAGACGTGCACCCCCACTCCGCCCCTGCACGGACTCACTGCAGTCTCAGGCCCCGTGGTGGCCACGTTCCAACACCCCTGAGCGGACAGATCCCGTGTGCAGGGGGCACGCTGGCGTGAGGGGGCGGCGAGGTTGTGGGAACCCCCCACTGCTCCTGCTAATGCCCCTTCGTTCATCCCTTGTGGGAAATCCCATTGCCTGGGCTTGGTGCAAATTGCTGCAGGGCTTCGCTTGGCGGGGCCTGGGGATGGTGGGCGGAGGAGCCCTGGCACTCACCCTCTCCGCCGAGCTGCTGCACTCGGGGGGCAGCAGCTGCTCCCCTGGCTCTGGCCGGAGGCTCGTCTTCGGGAAGCCCGTTGGCGACGGGGGCTCCCGCCTCGGAGCAGCCCGGCGGGCGAGTGCGCCGTCCCTCGGAGCCGGCGCCTGGCCAAGGGGCGGCTCACGCGCCACGGCAGCCTGGCCGCTGTCTCCGGGCTGGGCCGCTAGAGGGGGCAGAGCGGTGACCCGGTGAGTCTGATCTTCTACGGGGCTGGCTCCACCGCCGCCAGCGCGGCCTCCCCTGCTGGGCTGTCCACGCTCCCGGGGAGAGCACCCCGCACGACGGGCGCTCCTCGTCTCTGAACGCCCCTCCCAAGGGTCCCAGGGCTCCGTAACGTTCTCCAGCACGGGGCGAAGGTCGACCAAGATCTTCCTGAGCTTGGGCTTCTCCCTGTTGGCTGCATCTCTGGGCACCTGGGGAGCGGACAGGGCCTCTGCCGGGGTCTTTGAAGTGCTGCAGCTGGTTGGAGAAGACCCTGTTCCTCCTCTCCCGTGTTCAAGGATGGGGACCGTGGCCCGAGGAGCCAGCTTCTTTCTCTCCTTCCACCTGCCTGTTCTGTGCCCCCTACCCGAGGGGTCTGCCACCTGCCCCGGGGGCCCAGCCGCTCTCCAGGCCTCTCTTGCCTTCACCAGTGGGCGGTCTGGAACGAAAGAGGAATGTTGAGCATTGCCCATCTCTGCTCAGGCTCTCGGCCAGGCCTGCTGCCGGCTCCCCCCAAAGGAAGCAATTTGGGTGGATTATTTTTAGATCCCTCCTCTCAGAAGTGCGAGTGCCACGGCCCAGGGAAGGCGCTGCCTGCTTCCTGTTAATCTCAGCTGTGTCTGTGCCCCGACATCACACCCAGATGGGAGCAGAGCCTGGCTTCAGCTGGCACCTCCAGCAGCTGCCTAGCCCCCCCACCCCCCCCCCCGCCACGCCTTGAGGTGGATGCAATGCTCTTCTTCGCTTCCCTGTGCTATGCCATAGCTGTGCAGCTGTTAAACAGCTACAGTGTCCCACCCCAGAGGAGGCTGCATTTCAGACTCTACACACACATACACACACACTCTCTCTCTCTCTCTCTTTACCTGTAAGGTCCTTTGGAATCATTCAGGCTTGCCGGGGATGGGGGATATACCTGAGCCGTACCTTCCAGCTGCAGCTGGCATGGGGCGGGGTGGAACACCAGGTCCGTCCACATGATGGATGGTAACTTCTGCTGAGCTCTTGCCCTCTTCTGGTGGCCCAAGGCCATTTGTAGTGTGGCTTCGTTCTCCTGCCCCGGAGGAAGGCAGGACTTACTTTGGCAGGGGTGGATCTCACGGCGGGCGGTTGGTGGTACTGCTGGAGGGGAAACTAAAACAGAGAGGGAAGGTACAGGGGGAAGGAGATTAGGCCAAAGGAGGGAAGATGGAGAGAGCTGGAGTAGGAGGACGAGGCTGGCAGCGCATGGAGGCAGGTCGGAGGTTCCCAGCATGGGCCATAACCTGGTACCTCTCCTCTGGGCAGATCCATCCACCTGCCCCCCCCCCCCCCCCCCCGGAATCGGTCTGCGCCCTGGAGCGCCCGTTACCCTGTCAGCACTGAACGTCCTGCCCCAGCTGCTGGGTGCCAGCCATCGTTCCCGCCCAGCCTGCCCCCTGCTCTGTGCCGACTGGGAGAGTAACCAAGCAAGGAACAGAGCCCGAGGACCCAGCCAGCTCATCCACCAAACAGCCAGCTTCACACCCAGTCCTGGCCCAACCTGCCTGCTGCCGGGGGTGGGGCAGGGCCCAGCCGGGCACCTCTTAAGGTGGAATTGCTCACATGGGCCAGTGCCAAGGGTTTTACTAGAATGACTCATTCACGCGGCTTCTACTTCTGGCTCCCCGTTCTCGTTCCCCTGCCTGTAACCCCCCTCCCAAAACACCCTGCACTCTACTTGGCACCCCGTGCGCCATGTGCCCTTTCCTGGGCTGCCCCGGTGCCCATTCTCTTAGCCCACCCAATCACCCAGCTCAGTGACCGCCAACCTTTCTAGTGACGCGCTAAGGATTACTATTCGCTGGTGCTTTTCAGCAATAGCATTTAGTGCTTTACAAAGGAGGTCGGTCACGTTAGCCCCATTTTACAGATGAGGAAACTGAGGCACCAAGCGGCAGCTGTGACTTACCAGAGGCAGAACTGTGGGAGACTCAAGAATAGAACCCAAGCCTCCCAACCCAGTGCTTTAAACACTAGCTCACGCTGCCTCTCACTTAGGACAGCTTCCATCCCTTTCCCCATGACCCCAAACCTCCCACTCCCTAGCCCTTATTCTGCTATTGATGCCCTCTTACTCTCCCTCACCTGCAGCACCCCCCCCCCCCCCCGAGTAGCTGCCTCATACTAGTATTTATTAGTATTAGATTCACAGGAGTTTCTAGAGGCCAGGGCCCCATTGTGCTCAGCGCTGGACGTTTGGCTAGCAGGGAGCCATTCCCCTCCCTGGAGAGCTTGCAGTCTGTGTGTGAGCCTATGGCCAGCAGGTGGGTAACACAGATGGGGGGAACCGCTGGACACCAGGAGATGCCACTCGCTGGGCTCAGCACTGGCTGCCGCAAACCAGCTGCCGCAGCCATGGCAAGGATATTGGTTTTGCAAAGGTCAAGGAGGTATTTGCTTTGACCAGGGGCCCAGAACAGCCAATAGGCTTCTGAGCCTCTGGACAATATAATACTTAAAGGACTTTGGTGTCCTGGAGCAGGCAGGCCGATGCTGGTCTGTATTGGCGAGAGACAGGGGCAGGGTCTCAGTGCCTCCTCTCAAAGGTTGGCCGTAGACTTCGTTCTCTCTTGCCGGGTGGGGCACGTTCCCACACGGCCGACGGGCTCGCGTGCAGAGGGGCTCTTTGGGGCAGGGCGTGAGGGGTCCGGGGACGCCCAATCTGGCTTTTGTGGGGGGAGCTGGAGCGGTGTCCACGTGCATCGGCTAACGAGCGAGGCCTGGTGCAGCGTGTGACGGTGTAGCCGTCAGGCACGGCCCCTTTGAGGCCTCCCGCACTGCTTTGGGGGGGGCGGGCTCCCCACGTCTGTGGGCACCTGGATGAACAGACGATCCCCGGGGCTTTCTTCCTGCCCTCCATGGGCTGCTCTGCCCGCCCTTCTGTTGAACACCCGCAGGCTTGACTGGATCTCCAAGGCCACGGCATCAGTAGCAACACAAACAGCCTGGATCAACACAACACAGCTTCCTACCACGCCCCAGGGCAGGGCATGTGCAGCCACACACCTTGGCGTCAGCCTGTCCTTGCTTTCAATATGGCAGCCCGCTTCTGCAGTCGGGCCACATGACTGTCGCTCCCAGAAGGCCCCGGGAGGTTGTCCTCAGCGCGGGCTAACAGGGAGTCGCCGGCAGGGACGTCTGTCCTCGTACAGACCTTGTGTTGTCGTAGTAGAATTTTATGTTTGAATTGTGTATCATTTAAAATAAAAAATAAAAAAAATACGAATGTAGCATGTATTAAATGTCTTGGTGTCTGATTTAATTATATTCTGCCAGCCACCCTCTTTAAATAGCAAAAAGGAACGGCCTAACGGGCCATTTAGTAAAGAGGCAGCAGCCGGAATCGGTGTCTGGGCTGATTTCAAGGCAGCTACAGAGGTTTTACGGCCACTGCTTTGTTGTAGGTTTAGCATTTTAAAATAAGTAAAAGAATGCCGTGATGGTTTGCTTGTGCATCGCAGCTTGATGTTCTGGTTTAAAATGTTCTGTGTAAATTAATTCTGTTTTGTGTGTAAATAAGAAAGGTATGTGTAAAAAAAGAAGTGTGAAGGCCATCGCTAAGCCAGATGTACAAGAGAAAAACCAGAAACAGATGCCAGGGCTCCAGGAGGCTGCAACACGCCCCTATTAAAATGTCAGAAAAGGGCAAATTGACAACTCTAAAAAATAAACAGGCACCTAACAATAGGAACAAAATAGCTGTCACAAAAAATAAAAACAATTTAAAAAAACAAGCACTCGTCAAACAACAATTAATCACAGCATAATGGTGCTAAACTCATTGGTCCCAATAAAAAGAAAAAGATCACTATATAAACAGGGCACCTTGCCATGACACTTTGCGTTCGTCCTGCTAAGACTTCCCCAGAGCAGCGTGTTGCGACTGACGGACCCTGGCGCCTCCCTACCCATGATCCACCTAGCTGGCCACTAGATTGATCCGGACTCTAGACTGGTAACTATAACATCGACTGGCGGGATTTTGTGTGTGTGTGATTGAATGCATATGCTAATTGTTGTATCTTCGATAAACGCGGCGTATTGCCTTTTCCCCTGAAAAAAAATCCCGAGTGCTTCTTATAAGCATAACAGTGTCATGGAGTCATTCTGCCCGCTCAGCCAGGGGGCCGGGTTTGAATACAGTCGCGAGTCAGCACTTAGGCACAGGTACGACCGGAGGAATTCTGGGCTCGTGTATGTCTCCAGGCACCTCTGCTGGGCAAGGTAACCTCACCCATGGGCACCCCTTCGTGCGTCCCAGCACAGGAGCAATAGACAGGCAGCTGCACAGGCTGGATACTGACACTGCAGGGACCAGGGCTGCTGCTCCTGAAGCCACTTTTACTGGAGCCCCAGCACTGAAATTAGTCAGGTAGCTGCAGCTCTGCCCCCTTGCTCCGGACAACATCAGGTGAGAGCGGGACCACGCTGTGGCCTAAGATTAAAGCCGAAGGGGCTAGGTGGCATTACTGCACAAGAGGTGGGGGGGCTGCTACGGGCCAACGGTGCTTTCTGACAGGTGTTTTGGCTTGTAAGCCCAGCCAACCAGCCTCCGCCTTGAGCCCTCTTGCCACGGGTTAGCGGTGGGTGGGCATGGGAGCATGTCAAAACTGCTGTTCCAGTCCTGCCCTGGCCCCTGGGCTAACCTGAAGGTGCACGGTGGCTATTCCTGCTCCAGCTCGGTCCCATGCAGACCGGTGCTGCTGCGGGTCAGCGGAGAGCCCGGCATTCTTCTCACCTGGGAGAAGGGGGCGTGTTCTGAAGAGCGAACTCCTCGAAAAGAACCCGGCTAGCTACTGGCAGGAGTCGGCTTATCGCTGATAAGTCACCAGCCGTCCCTTATTGCTCTGCAGCCGCCTCCTCCTGCGGTCCAGTCGTCCCATCCGAGCTCTCTGGACCAGGAGTTCTCAACCTTTGTCTTACTGAGCCCCCCCCCCCCCCCCCCCACATGCTATAAAAACTCCACGGCCCCCCTGTGCCAAAACAACTGGTTTCTGCGGACAAAAGCCAGGGCCGGCGTTAGGGGGAAGCAAGCAGGGCCATTGCCCCGGTGCCCTGTGCCACAGGGGGCCCTACGAAGCTAGGTTGCTCAGGCTTCAGCTTCAGCTCCGGGTGGCGGGACTTGGCGCCCCGGGCTTCCACCCCAGGTGGTGGGGGGCTTCAGCTTTCTGCCCTGGGGCCCAGCAGGCCTAACGCCAGCCCTGCTTGGCGGCCCCCCTGAAACCTGCTCGCGGCTCCGAAGTGGGCGCCGGACCCCTGGTTGAGAACCACTGCGCAATGGCCTCACCCCAACAGCCCCAGTTACCCACGGCTCCAGCCCCATGGCCCCCGCAGTTCCGCTGTCACTGATGACAGAATGAGAATCCTTCGCGCGTACTCCGGTATAAGAAACAGGGGACTAACACACAGGCAGTCCTGCTTTTTTCCCTTCCTTCTGGCCACTGAAGAGGGCAAAAGGGGTTCTAGGCAATGCCATCTGGACTCCTGCTTCAATTCAATGGCTAGATTTTGCTTTGAAGGAATGAGGCCCGGAAGAGCGCTCTGTGGGGTGAACCCGTCAAGCCAAATCGCACAGATTGCTTCAAAAGCATGTCGTGGTTATTTATGAAAGGTCTAAAACAAGTTACAATTATTTTGCTGAAGGGTTTGAAAGTTATCCTCAGGTCACCGCAGCTGGTTCTTCCTGGGCTTGGGACTGAAGGGAGCAGCAAGGCTGGACGCCTTGCAGACAGCATCTTGGGCCCAGCTCTCCATCAGGACCAGGTGGGATGTTGGGTTGGGTTGCCACAGAGAAACCAGCTGGCCCGCACTGGAGCTCGGAAGGGCTCCGTAGTTGCAAGGTGCCTTTCCACAGTTGCCAATGCCGAGCCAAGAGAGCTGCTGATTTCTTTGTCACTTATGTCAAAGGACCGGAAAGAGGGCTTGAGAACCACTGTCTAGTGCACCTAGGTGGGATGAGGACACTGTGAGAATCAGTGGTGAAGCAGAGAGAGCCACCTGGCCAGGCATGGGAAGGGCCCACATGTCAATGACTTATTTGCAAGCAGAGTCTAATTAAGGGGAGCAAGATTTTTGAGGTGTCAACAGAGGTGGTTTTTCCTGCTGCCCCACTCCCCTCGGCAGGGCAGCTCCTGTTTCACTGCTGGGTGGGGGATTGGCCCCTGTCCAGCTTCCCTTTCCCTGGCCTCTCAGACAGCTGGAGCGAATCATCCCACAGACCACACCCAGCCCAAGCAGCTGCAGACTAGTGGCTGATTTAGGGATGGGGCGGCCTCCCTGGGAACCTCAGGGGTAATCAAGTGGTTAATGCATAGCACCTGCTGCCACATTTAGCTCCTGAAAGGGGTCAGCCTGCCTCTGGGGCATCCTTGGCTGTAACCTGGGGCTTTGTGATTTGCATCTAGCCAGAGCACTGAAGACAGCTGTGATCCAAGATCAATCTCCCAGGATCAGGGAGTTTAACCAGACATGGGGGACAGTAGTTTGATCCGGGGGGAAGTTAAACAGATGTGGATTCTGGAAGAGGGAGTTCGCCAGACGCGGGGGCGGGGAAGCGGTGCTGGGTTTTTTAAATGCCTTTGGGGCCACAAGGGATGGGATGATCGTGGCAGGGACCCATCTCACTGCGGAGATTGTGATGTTCATCCATTGCTGTGTGTGGTGTGCTGGGGGTCCTGGGAAGCCTGTTTTAACAAGGGGCCAGAAGCAGTAGCTAGCCAGCCTGAGTGATTTTTAATGTGTGGGCCCTGGATGGGTTCCAAAAGATGAATGAAAAAATACAGGCATTGCTGGGACGTAAAGTGATAACTCTGCCAGACACCAACAACCACAGCTAAAGGGCAGCTCGGAGCTGGCGTGTAGCCCGGTGGGCGTCTCTGCTCCTTGCCGGCTGCTGCTCAGCTCAGGGCAGAGCATTGCTTCCTCCCCGGGAGCCTGTTTTCATACCACAGCAGATCCTGCACCGCTGCCTGTGGGCCCAGGGCTCTTCCAGTGTGTTTGTCAACAGTGCCACGTTTTCCGTGTTGGGTCTAGGGCCACGGTGCTGTGCTGCTGGGGGGCACGTGGCCCAAGCACCAGCCGTTTTAGCCCAGGGGCAGGCAACCCATGGCCCGCGAGCTGATTGTCAGGGGCACTCACACGGCCTGGGTCCCGGCCAGCGGCCTGGGGGGGGGGGGGGGGCTCTGCATTTTAATTTAATTTTCAGTGAAGCTTCTTTAACATTTTAAAGACCTTATTTTTCTTTGCATACAACAATAGTTTAGTTACATATTAGAGACTTATAGAAAGAGAGTGTCTAAAAAACACGTTAAAATGTATCACTGGCACGCGAAACCTTAGCTTAGAGTGAATCCATGAAGACGCGGCACCCCACTTCTGAAAGGTTGCCGACCCGTTTTAGCCACTGGGACAGCTGAGCGTACGAGCAGGCAGTAAATATGCTGGCAGCTGCCAGCGTCTTGGCTAAATGTGGGCTTCCTGCCGCTGCAGCTGAGCCAGCGCGAGCAGCCACTGGGGAAGGTGTTTGGTAACATTCCCCAGCGTCGGTAAGGCCAGCTGTGAGCGTGGCGTGCCCCTTCTGTTTGCCAAGCCAACACCTTGTTCTAGTTCAATCCATGCGCCTCCTGCAAGGCCCATAAGAACAAAACGCACAGGCAACCTGCGGAACTCATTGCCAGGGGATGTTGTGAAGGCCCAAAGTAGAACTGGGTTCACAAAAGAATCAGATGTGTTCCTGGGGGCTAGCAATAGCTGTTAGCCAGGATGGTCAGGGACACAACCCATGCGCCGGGTGTCCCTAAACCGCTGACTGCCAGAAGCTGGGACCGGACGGCGTGGAATGGCTCACTTGGTAATTGCCCTGTTCGGCTCATTTCCCCCTGCAGCATCTGGCGCTGACCTCCCAGAGCCGGGATACCGGGCTAGACGGCCCATTGGTCCGTGGCCTTGTCACGGCGCGGTGGCTGGGCGGGACCTTTGGTGCAAGTCACCCATGGTGCGACTTTCCCCCTGCAGCCCCTTGTGCTCCGTGCTGAGCTTAGGATGGTAAAAGGTTCCCAGAGGGCGGCTACCACTGCGCCCACTGCAGGCTGCTGCGGCCACAGGGCGTGGCTGTGGATTCAGTGGTGGGTCTCTGCCATCGGGGGGGGAGTCACCCCTACCTGGGTAGAGCCCAGCCAGGAGTTCACCAAAAATATGGAACGCTTCACGAATTTGCGTGTCATCCTTGCGCAGGGGCCATGCTAATCTTCTCTGTATCGTTCCAATTTTAGTATATGTGCTGCCGAAGCGAGCACGAATCTAACCTCGATCATATTGCTATTTAAACCTCTGGAGATAATAGTATTTGTCAGTGAGGGTGAACAATATCGTTGCTACAGAGGGACGCGTTACTAATTAGAGAAGGCAACAACCGGGGTCTGACAGTTTGGGCGGCGGTTTTTTATGCTCATTCTCTGAATGCCTTTAAATTTTTGTACCAGTCCCGTTTCGCGGTGCACGATGGGAAGCGGAGCGGCTCTCCTTATTTGAATACACAAATGAGCCTGGAAAGGCCCGGCCTCTCTCGCCCGCCACCGTCCCAGCGTTCCCTGTTAAGCCGCCGCTCTTGGGCCTCGCGCGTTCGTTGTCGCTGAGTAGCGTCCGGGCCGGGGCAGGAGGGGGAAGAAGATGGCGGCTGCGGCGGCGCCTCTGGCCCTGGGGCAGTGAGACGCGGAGCGTGGCCGGGCGCGTGAGGAGGCCCCTGGGCACGGCGAGGGAGGCAGGGCGGAGCGGGGCCCCCATGGCCGCGGGGCCGGCCCAGGAGCCGCGTCCCGCCCCGGGCCTGCCCCGGCCCCGCCGCGGCTGGTAGCGCGGCCCCAGCGCGCCCCCCCCGCCCGGGGGGTCACGCTCCCGAGCCTGCCGCGAGAAGGGCTCCCGCCAGGCCTGAGCGCCCCCTACCCGGGGCTGCGTCCCTCCCCCCTCCCCCGCGGCCCCTCATAGCGGGCTGGGCCGCCCCCAGGGGCAGCACCCCCAAGCCCCAGGGCACCGACTGCCCCCCGCATCCTGCAGGGGAACAGCGCCCCGCCCCCAAGGGGGAGCTAGTGACCCCCCCGCCCCAAGGGGTCCCCCCCTCCCCGGACTGTGCCGAGGTGTGAGCCTCCTGGGGCTAGCCCTCGAGTCCCTTCCCCCCTTCCTTTGCAGAAACAGCAGCGATTTCCCCCCTAGCACCCACCCCCCAGGTCGCTCTTCCGGGCGTCCCATTCCCCCAGCGCAAAGGGGCGCTGATCCACCCACCCCCAGGGAGACTGCCTTAGACTTTGAGAGGGTAGAAACTCCCCCCTGAGAGGCACAGCTGCCTTTTTCCTTCCCTCTCCTCCCACCCCACCAAAAGGGCTAAACTCGAGGGGACAGAGCGCCCCCCAGAGTTCTCTTCCCGAGCGCCTTCCTCACGGGAAGAAAGTAGCCTCTCCCATTGACGCTCCCCCACCCCCAGAGGATCAGGATGTCGGAGAATCAGCCCAATGCGAACAATCACCATCACCCAATGAACAACAACGGGGGTGGTGGGGCCGCTGGTGGAAACAACCGGGGGGTACGGAACCCGAACCTCAACCAGAACCCCCTGATTAATGTGCGCGATCGCCTCTTCCATGCCCTTTTCTTCAAGATGGCTGTAACGTATGCGCGCCTCTTCCCACCCTCGTTCCGCCGCATCTTCGAGTTCTTCGTCCTTCTCAAGGTGAGGGGCAGGGCCACGTATGTATGAAGTGGAGGGACTTTCTCCATCCACTCTTCACCCCCCTGTGCAGTTAAGTCAAGTTGCCTCCAAACAATTCTTATCCCCCAGGAAAGATCTGCTGCTACCCTAGAATCAGTCACCTAACTCCACCTATACTAGCCAGAGAGACTTTCCCACTAGACTGGTGTAGTTTTCTATTTATTAGGAAGGGATGAACCATTGTGATCGTTATTCTACACTGCAGCTGGAAGCATGCCTCCGAGTCTTGGTAGACAAATGCCCTAGCTCTGCTCAATCTAGGCTCAGTGGTGTGGCTGTTGTAGGCCATGGCATGGGCTAGCCACCCAAATACAAACCTGCTCAGCCCTCTAGGTCTGTACTCAGTTTGTTAGTCCCTGTGCTGCAGTCTCCACACTGCTATTTTTAGCATGCTATCTAGAGTAGAGTTAGTGTGAGTCTGTCTGCCTGGGCTCAGGCTCGCTTTGAGCTGCAGTATAAATGTACCCTTTAGGGTCGCTTTAATAAATTGAAAGGCTTGTTAGGGCATTTTCCTGTGCTCTTACAGTCATAGAATCATGGCAGTTAGAAATGGAGATGTCCTGTAGATTCAGTCTGCTTCCCTGCTGATGCAGCATTGTCTCTTACAGTCTGTGCTTTGTTTTAGTTTTTAATGACTCGACACAGTGGCTGCCAACATTCCCCAGGAGAGCTGCTGGCTTATCTGTCACATTCTAACCTCGTGTATGAGGAAAAGGAATAACTCAACAAATATCAGACTAAATAGTCTCTCTCCACAAAATGCCTCCATATTTCTCTCTCTGGGCAAAAGCTTGAGTGAATAGATTATAAAACCTTATATCGGTTTGGGAGTCTTCCTTTGCGCTGCTGAGATTCTGTTGTGTCCTCTTGTTAGCAGTTCCTAGATTTAAACTTATTCTAAGAAAGTGGTTTATTGAAGCCAGAGGGATAGGAAACACTATCTATCATTTTGTCAAAGTTAAATCTGGAGGGAATATTCCTGGATGTATACAAATGATTTCCACTACTTGGATCTGATGAAGTGGGCTTTAGCCAACAAAAGCTTATGCTCAAATACATTTGTTAGTCTCTAAGGTGCCACAGGTACTCCTCGTTCTTTCATATCTAGGTCACTGGTTCTAGTCCATCTGATGGCTGTGTGGCCAAAGTGGAACGATTTGGTGTTTTCAACCTGGTTTCTGAAAAGACAGTTGTGGATAGAAATGGGTGTTGTCCACATTAGGAAAAAGGTGAAGAGAGGAAAGTCTATCATGTGTTAGAAAACACTACTTACCTCAGCCTGCTAAGTGTGAAAACTATAAACTACTTTATCCTCTTGTCTGTGCTTTTTGGTTCTGTTACGCAACCACAGCTGGTATTGATTGGTCTCCCTTGTGGGGCATCTCTGCAGAGAGGCCACAGTTTAAATAGGCCATGGAGGCTGAACTCCTCTCACTCCTCAAAGTTGAAGATTGGAAATGAGGCACGTTAGTGAGATCTGGGTTGGGATGTTCTGTTACTATCTATGCTTGTGTTTTTTACCAGTGCTAAATGTAAAAAAAATTTCACAAAAAATAATTAGTTTCTAAGGGACAACAGTGTACTTACATTATAATATTCACGGCTACCATGCTGAAACCTTACATTATAGTAGCATTAGTCACTTAAAAAAAAGGAAACCAATCAGGACAGTAATATCAAGTGTAAATCAATGCCTATTTCATCATGACAGAATGACCTTAATGTGCTAATAGTACATTTTCACTCAGCATCTTTAGTTGTTGTTCTTGGAAATGGCCAGGCTTTTTAACCTTTTCCTTTTCTATAACTAACTGAAGGCATGCTTAAAAACTTGAAATGGGATGGGACTTGTTACTGGACTGTTATGTTGAATGAGTGGTAGCCAAGCTAATAGTGTCTGTTGCAGAGCTCTGGGTAGCTGAATTAGCCATGCATATGTGTGCAAAACAGCCTGCTTTTACCGTAGGAGTGATTTTAAAAAGAAGTCTTAAATTTTCAGAGACAAAACGGGGACTCTGGTGCAAGTGGCATACATAAAAGTGCTTTAACTAATTGACCAGATTTCAAGCAGATGTTCTTTAAGTGGGGACGTAGTATGATGCTGGCTGTCTCTCTATAGTGCTAAACCGTCTGGGTATAGATATAAGGCATGATCCTGCCATTTATTGTGTAGGGGTGAATTCCTGTATCTGTACAGAGCCCTATTGCCTTAAGTGGGGTTCCTTCGATTGTCGAGGTTTACATGCATGTAATGAGTTGCAGAACCTGTGTCTAGGTGAGCTTTGGTATGCACGAACTTCAGCCTTATCTCTTGGTCCCTTGTAGCTGAAGATGTCTTCGTACAGCTTCTTAATCAAATCCGTGGTGTAGCTGCCTAGTTTTGCCTGTCTGTTTACTCCTGCTGAGGAGCTCAAGGATAATGAATAGCTAGAACTAGTTGTGTTAAGCAATGATCAAGCACCTTAAGGAGGTTGGAGAGCAAACAACCCTAAAACTCGGCTATGGTGCTGTATTCTAGAATGCTCTCCATTCTTGGTGGAGAGCTGCTCTGCAAGCTATTGAATGTATCTGTTAACATCACCCTGGATTGTTCCCCAAAATAAGGTGGTAAAAACCCATTAGTCTGTAGTGATATCACTTTCTTCTGATGTGACTTTATAGGTGTTCCTCTAGTTGAGAAACATCTCTTGACTATTTTTGAAAGTGGAGACTCCAGCTTGAAGTGTCCTTTTTATGGATGGTAAATCACTAACCATCCCTTTAGTGGGGTGACTTGTTTGGTGTGAATTTAAAAAAAATCTCTTTTGTAACAGTAAATATTTTTTTTAATAACCATAACAATAAACCCCCTTGCAATTCTATGGAAAGTGTTCCACGGTGGCTTTCAGGTCATGTTTGCTGAAGCTTTACACTCAAGGCTTTTCAATCTAATTGACATGATTGGTTGCCTGTGTGTAGGAGAGGCCCCATCTTGGAATTACTTAAACCTCTCTTGAGCAGAAAAACTGAGACACACACAAACAATTGTTTGTTGTTAATTAATACTGACATTAGTCCCCGTGAATGAAAACTGAAACCCTTCTCGTTTTCAATATAATGTGGATTACTGAAAAGTACAGTATTGAGAAATGGTAGTTTAGTATTACTAATCTACAGTGAACATGCTGGAAATAACCAGAATTTTAGTCTGGAGAACTTCTTGTCTGTGCTGCATAATGGGATGTTGGGACTATGGATCATTTTAGGATCTAGCTAGGGATACTGTCTCAAAAATCAAGAGCTGAGATCCATTCTGATGCTAGCTGTCGAAGGCATTTGGGGGTGAAAGATTCTGCCTGTGAATCATGGAAGGCAGGAGCCATGTTTTCTATTAAGTTGAAAAACTGATCACTGAAGGCTGTAGAAGATCAGGGGAGATTGCTCGGTGCACTCACTTGCATGTTGGCCCGAAGAACGCTTCTTTGGTTAATTTTCAATCACTTTATTGCCACATTATGATGACGAAGTTCATGCAGAATGTTGAGGTTCTGAATTTAGGGCTGGTGACATGGTAGTAACAGGTTTAATGCTGTTGCTCTCCCTTTCTGATTTGGTGAGAGGTTGCCTCGTCTTGGGGTTATTTGTGCCTCTTACGTCTCATAAAGTTGTGCAATCTTTCTTTCTTGTGCTTTAATGGGGAGTATTTATTATTCCTAATAGTTTGAGGAAGTATTGTATGGTGAAGAGAGAATTTTCTGTTTCAGTTTCAACTCTGTCAAAATGATTGAGCTAGGCCTTTTTTGGCTTTCCAGCATGGCTTAGATCTTTCAGTCTGATGGCTGACTGCTGAATTTGGTAAGAGTTCGCCTGTGTTTTGGGCATTTGATCTGTAGTGTTAGTGTGCAGGGATTTATAGAAATGTAGCTTGTATATTTTTTTCTATGCTTTCCAGCAGGACATACATTGTGTTTCACACTAGTGTTGGTGTCTGAGCTCCAGGAACAAACTGAAAGGTTTGAGCAGGTCTTGTGGTTGGATGAAGTTGTGTGTGCTTTCTTTGATGTTTCTTTCATCTCACTACTAGTTATGTTTGTGCCCAAAGGCCCCAGTTGGGATTGGGTCCCCATCATGCAGGGTGGAGACAACCCGTGCTCTGGAGAGTTTACAGTCTTATTCTTGATGTAGGAATGTCTCTTTCCAATCTGATGCTAGTACCTACCTGATTGAACAGAGACTTGGGCCTGGTCTGCACTTAAAATTTAGGTTGGCATAACTACTTGTATAAAACCCATACCCCTGCACGACATAGCTATGGTTACTTAACTCTCAGTATAGATACAGCTAGGTCAGTGGAAGATGCTTCTGTTTACCTATCTCCTGTCACTTGGGGCGGTGGTGTTTCTACACTTAACTAAAAAACCCCTGACGTGGTGTAGATGCAGCCTACACTGATGGCATTATGCCAGCATTGTTCTGGCTTTGTGGCTATGCTGGCATGGTCCGCGCAGCACAGCCATTGCCTGCAGGTAGGTATCGCCTGACTTTCTCTAACATTTCCTACCTGAGCTCAAGTTGCCTTCCCTGTTTGGTCAGTTAACCTTGTAACAAATCACAGGAATGCTTGTTTTAAGTGAACTTTGCCAGCGTTGATCTTGGCTTAAGTAAAGGCCGTGTATTGGCTTTCTAAAATGAGAGAGAATTCAAGGGAAAGAAAACTGCAAATGATCTGGAAATACTGTCTAAAGCTAAAGCTGTACCATTTGTCATCTTACGTAGCAGGTGTTGTATAAATGAAACCAATTGGTTCATCCGCCTTTAAATAAAGATAATTAAGGCCCTGTCTGTGCTGAGATCTGCAGCCATGCTCTAACTACTCAAGAGGCCCACTTGTTTTAAACATGACTCTCTAGAAAGGTTTGGAGGGGGTTGTAAAATCTCTGTGTAGACAAAACTAAAGTGGCCCCTCCCTTTCCCCTTAATTTTGGCTTCCTTCAACAGTGGACATGTAGGATTAGAGAGACTGTCTTTCATTATCCATGCAGTGAATTCCCCCAGTAGCTAGTGACCTAGGTGAATGAAATTCAGGAAGAATCTGGTCAAGCTAGAGAAGCTGAGGTCTGGGGCAATCCTGCCTTTTCATATAGGTCTTATATGGGGCTAAAACACCTCTGCCTCAAAACCCCAACACACAGTCCTCATGACACCACTGCTGTTGGCAAAGGCTGAAATGCTCTCCTGTGACACACGTTTGCTAATGCTATCACTGATGGTATAGGGCATAAGGAATATGCAGCCAGCATTTTGAGCCAAATCCTGGTCCTATTGGAGTCCGTAGGAGCAGGATTTGTGCCTTGGTGCATATGGGTAGAGTCTACTAACACACTGGAAGTTTTAATAAGTTTCTGGTTATTTTTAAAATTAACATTTTACCATTTCAAGTTTTATATAAACAGTGCACAGCTACAGATATTCTAGTTTTATCTGTTCAACAGTCAAAAAAATTGCTTATGAAACATACTTTCCTACTTAATGCCAACTGTAAGGGTTTTATTTAAAAAACAAGAGAAGGGCAAGAAACAATATTCAGGTTCAGAAACCTCAAGGCAGTTGTACAAAGTTCTGAAATATGACATTTCATAATTCAGTGAAACATACATATGTGAAAACGTCACCATACAATCTTTGCATTTAAACTGCAAAGAAAAGGAAACATTCTCTCCTAGATATAATGTTCCATGAGCCAATAACTAGCTGCTCATAGGTGAAATTTCTTCTTAACTCTGAGAGGCAGAGTGGGTGAGGTTAATATCTTCTATTGTGTCAACTTATGTTGGTAAAAGATACATGCTTCTGAGTTTCAAAGAGCTCTTCCTTAAGTCCATGGAGCTTGAAGGCTTGTCTGTTTCATCAATAGAAGTTGGTCGTGTAAAAGAGATTCTCACCCGTCTGGTCTGTCTCATATCCTGGGACCAGCATGGCTACAATTCCACAAACAACAACGAAAGAGAGCCTATAAAATAAGGGTTGAGGTACCTTATACGTTTTTACGCTAACTAGTGCCATATATGAGAGAGACTCTAACCAGTGTAACTGCAGATATGTTTCTTGTCCACATAAATATCTGTTCTTTTTGGGGGGGTCTCACTGTGCTTTTAGCCTCAATATCTTGAATTTTCTCAGGAAGTTGCTTAAATCATCTATTTGTCTCTCCCCCTCCACCCCCATTTAGCCCTCTAATGATGATCTAGGGTCATAGGAGGGAATCTTCTGGTCCACCTTGTTAATGGCTTGTAAGAGTGTATCAGAGCCCCAAGACCACTCCGTGTTTCCTCTCAATGCTTTGAGTTGCAGTTAGAACAATGGAAGAACTTTCCTGGAAGGTGGGGATGGGGGTGTATGTTTAGTGCCTCTTCTGGACACCTCCTCTCCCTGTCTTTGGTTCAGTTGTAGAAGCATAATCAAAGTGAATCTGTCAGTCTCTCCTCAGTTGGCCTGTGTTTTGGAGCTGTAGGGACCTTAAAAAGGGAACAAACAACAAAAATCTGACCATCAGATGATGTTTACAAAGAAATAGTAAAGGTTTCTAGCTGCAGGCTTCAAACAAGCAAGGGCTTAGGAAGAAATGCCTGACTTCCCCATCTGGTTACTAATCCTTCCCTCAGATCTTAGCTCTCCTTCTGAAATCCTGCTTCCTTCACCTCTGGTGATGTCAGGTGGCAGGGGGGCAGTGGTAGGAACTGCAGCAGCTGGGGCTATGGGGAGCTAGATTAAAAGGAAACACTCTTTAAGCTGGCAGTTTTCCTGTAATAAGTACAACACACCCACCTTTCGTGTCCAAGGAATGTCCCCAGTTGGAGCATGTTTTTTCAGTGTAGTAGCTGTTTTGTGTTACCTGCTTTAATTTGGTACCAGCTCCCTGTTGAAGGTCTTGATGGCACCAAAACACAATCTAAAGGGGTTGAATACTTTTTTTTATTTTTTACTTTCAACTGTTTGTTAAATCCACAGAGAAGTGCCCAGGGAATAGACTCAGCATTGTTTGCCTCATTCCCTCCCTGGAGAAGGTGATCCCAGTATTAAACTGCAATTCTGCATCATGGGAAGAAACAAGGAACAGCCTTGGGGCTGGGTGTAGATATATTTATAGATATCATTTTAAAGCTGGATCAAATATTAGATCTCACGGTTGCAGAGAAACGCTTGGAAATGTATACTGATTAGCACCTTACAGGCTCAAAGCCCAGAAGGCAAATAAGAACCCAACATACATTATTTTAACATATCATGATTTTGGGGCTGGTCTGACTCATTATTTTTGAATACTTTTTGTCTTGGCAATACTGGGTACTGTCTGATCTAGACATCAAATAATCTAGGTACTTCTCCTGTTGAGGCTTTTTTAGGTCCCTTACAATAAAAGCACGCAGCTGAACAGCAGCCACACACCAAAGAGAGTCTATCCCAGGAAGCTTGAGTACAAATCTTAAGATCGTCCTGCGTATGTAAGATACAGTAGGGGAGTTCTACCAAGCCAGAAATCAGAGACAGGCTAGTTGTATCTGGGAAGATTTGTGTAGTCTGATAGCTATACTTGGTTTGCAGTCACTTTCTTACAGGATTTGATTGATCCTGGGATACCATCCCCATTCCTTTCATTACATTGTGTGGAGTAATGAAAATGTGCAGTGTTTAGCACTCATCAAAGATGATTTCTTAGTGAAACATGTACCCTTAGCCCAATGTGTTCACCCTGGTAAATTCTGGGACTTTGCTGTTAATGGATCATTATTAGATTAAAAATTGTAATTTAAAAAAATGTCCTTATCTGCTCTTGTCAGAGCCCTAGTTTATTAAGGTTAAAAGTATCTTTAAAAAAATCTAGCTTACTTTTCACTGTTTGGTATTTTGTTTTGAGCTTCATTCAGCATGGGGCATGAAAACAGGCTGGTCAATTTCACTGTCTAGTTACCTTTCACTAGCAGATTCTGAAGTGTTTTCTACAAGTAGAAAGGAAGTGATTTTAAATTCAAACTCTGTCCTTGGAAACTTTAAAAAAAAAAAAAAAAAATCACAAGAACTAACAGAAAAGTTTAATGAAAGTCTTTGAAATAAGACCTAAAACTATCTGACTCTGCCCCTTTAAAACATTTCCAATGACTGTCTCATGACTTGTGATATCTGCTGAGCAAAGATTATATGTTGGCACCAACCGAAGCAAGCACCTTGTCAATATTAAACTGAATTCTTCTAGAGGCTTGGGAATAAATACACAAGAATTAATTACTAGAGTTAGACTTCCTGGAAAATTCTGGCCCAGTGGATTCATACAGTATATTCCCTCCACTGGAAACCAGTTTCTGGGTCAGAGGGGAAAGTCTAGCAAGGGATGGCTTGTTTGCCAACAAACAAGCATTTGAAAATAGCACAAGAGAGTGGGGTGAGGAGAGCCAAAGGTAAATGGGCGGTGTCCATTTTTTTTGTGGATAGGTTACTTTTGGGGAAAACCAGGAAGTTAAACTTTGTGCTTCCCAGAGGTATCCAGGACAGTTTTTCTCTGAACGGGCCTCTGCTGCCATATCAGATGGCTATTACAACCCACTCTCTGGTAACCATTATTGCCAGCTCAGTTGCTAGTAGAACTGATATTGTGCCTCCTAGTCAGGAAAGACTGGGTGCCTGATTCTCTACTGCCCTGCCCCCTTGTGCAAGCATTTACACCAGTGCAAAGTGAATGTAAAATGCTACTGTTTTGGATCAGAATCGGGCCCTGGTTTTGTAACATGTTAGATCCCTGTAGCGTGTGAACAAACCCAAACAATATACATACAAGGCTGCTGAAATACAGCTGCTTCTGGGGTGGCAGTCACCCAGCATACAGCACATTGTGCAACAAGGCTGTGAATGGGGAAGGAGACCAGGGCCAACTTCTACTCCTGTGAAAGGTGTGATGAAGTCTCTTGAATGTCTACCCACAGCAGACAGGCCTCAGCTTTACAAGGTGTGACAAGAAAGGCTGATGCAGGTTCATGGCAAAATACTCCCTGGACCTGCCTTCTCCAGCTGAAGAGATGAACTGGTTCCAGGAACTTTAGCTGTTAATATTTTGATGCTTAGACTGTCAAGACTGGGAAGCTTCAAAGTTCTTGGCTATTTCTGTCTTTGTTGGCCCAAACACATCCAGGTATCTTACTGGTTAGCAAGAAACATCTATAAAGCATGTGAATTTGTAAAAGTATCAGGTTTAAAAAGAGCCAACTGTACTCATGACCTCTCCCTTGTTTCCTGCTGTTTCAGGCTCTCTTTGTGCTGTTCATTCTGGCTTACATTCACATCGCCTTCTCCCGTTCGCCCATTAACTGCCTGGAGCACGTGCGGGACAAGTGGCCGCGCGATGGCATCCTGCGGGTGGAAATACAACGCAACTCCAGCCGTGCCCCCATCTTCCTGCAGTTCTGTGAGGTGGAGAAATTTCCGGGAATGGTGATCGAGTCTATGCAGGAGGAGGAGGAGGAAGAAGAGGAGGAAATGACTGTGGAGATGTTTGAAAACAGCTCTGTCAAGGTAAAGGCTAGCCATGTGCTCCCTGGGAAAGAGTTGGGGATGTCTTCTTGCAGGGAGCATAGAAATAACTTTACAGATTGGCTTGGTGCCAGTGAAATATTCCTGTGCCCCACCCTTGTCATGTCCCCCTCATCAGTTCAATTTAAAAAGAACCTCTGACCTCTCCAAATGTCGCTTCAAGCAGAAACTTGTGTGACTAGAGTGGCCTTGCAACATACACTGGAGGCCGGTAAACTTCATCTCCATTGACCCAGTGGGAGATGTGATTTCTAGAGCTGAAGGCCCATCACAGAAAATGCCCTGTGCCTGTCCTTTCCCAAACAGCACATCTGTTGCGTCACTTCTTTTTCAAGCACTGAAAAGTCCATTTGAAAGTGGTGAGCAGGGGGGAGGTTGTTTAGAAACAGACCATGCATGCAGTGCTGATAGGCTTTCCCGGGGCTGCGCTATTGGATAGCTTGTTTCAGATGCACAGGTGTTCTAAATTTTCCTGAGCAGTGGCCATAACACTTTCTGCTTCTCTTTGGATCCCCCCTCACCATGGAGTGATGTGCGCATCAGTTTGCGATAAGTGCCATCCTCTTCCAGCACATCGTGTGTGTGTGAGAGGGTAATGTGATCTTCCCAAACTCATACCAATAAAGCCTTTATACCATGTCATCACAGAGAATGTGTCTCTGTGTCACATATTACAGAGAAACTATTTTTAGGAATGTTTTAGAGGTTTGGTTTTTTTTAATCGCTGTATTGGGACTATTTCTTGTATCTCTCTGCCTGTAAAGCCTGGTGATATCAGATGCCATGAGTATAGGGCCCAGAGGGGAAAAGAAATTAAAACGAACAAGTGGAAAATACCACCTCCAAAATAGCCATTCTGAACCTAAAAATGCCTCTGCTTTAAAGTCTGAAAACTCGGTCCCTTTCAGAGCTAAAGAGGAGTGCTGAGTCCCATGGGAAATCTTCTTGTAACAGGGCAGTGGGTCTTTGGGGCCCTTACACCAGGGAGCTGTATGTAGGTCACATGCCCGTTCCTAGTCATGTGTCCAAGGGGAACTTACATACTCAGGCAGGAGACTAGAGAGGAGATAGGGTCAGGGAAATGGCTCTCTGCAGCTGTCTGGCAGAAGTCCTGAGAGGAAGTCCCCTTCAGGAGCTGGTTTTGGGGCAGCCTCAACAGGGGAGGCTTGTGAAAGGCCTGGACAAGAGCTAAATGGCTGTAGGGCAGTGAGACAGGTTTGGATGGTGGTGGCAACGTGCTCTGAATGTTTGTTAATAAAAAGAGTTCTATGAAGAGAACTGGAGCTGTGCCATTGTTTGCAACATGACTGCCCCTTCCCCGGCTGATTGATCAGCTCGCCAGCTTGCGTGTCCTCTTTCCAGTGGTAGAAAGATCTGGTTTTTTAGTCTGCTGGGCTACAACACACCAGACGGAAAAGCTGTGATGTTTTTAGGCACAGAAAAGCTGATATTAGCCCAGGACTGAATCTTGGCCTTTCCAGGCTAGGGCTAGCTTTGTGGCGGGAATCAACGCATAAAGGGAGGAGAGAGAAATATTCCCTCTGGTGGGTTCAGATAAAAATCTGGAAGCTGTTTGATGCTCCAAAGGGATTTGCCGTGTTAGAATAAAACTTGGGGTGGTGGATTATGGTGACGCAGCCATAGATATATTGATAAATTTAATGTACCTGTGCAGTTCATGGCACTTCTCCAATTTAGCATTGGCTATCACCGCCACATAGCTGGCTCACGTCCATGAATGCTAGTAACTAAATACAGTCTCCTGGCTTTTAAAATCTTTAATCTGTGGGGCCCTTCACTTTGGGATCTCCTACTCTGCTGTTGTGGTTCACTGGTGCAGCCATCTGGTTCAGAAATGTGATTAGCAATGATCTTGTGCTGCCCTATCACTGTCTTGGCAGTTTGTTTGTCAGTGATCGAGCAGGCTGTCAACATTATGCAGCTCAGTCTGTCTTGAAATCTACTGGGACTCTGCCACGTGTAAGAGGGTAATTACTCTGAACGCACCAGGCTGGTGTAGTCCCACAAGAACCCGCCATTTCTTGTCAGTCCAAAGCTCTGTTTGTTTTCAGACCTGACTGAATGCTAGCAAAGGTTGGGTTTTGTGTCTGTCTTTTCCTCCTCATGTTTCAGTGTTTGACTTGTTAACTGGATGGGGGAGGGGCTTGGAAGCCCAGAATCGAAATGAGCACTAATGCTACTTTCATTCCAATGGTTTTTCAACAGTTTGAGCTGGACATCGAGCCCAAGGTGTTTCTCAAGCCATCCCGGGCAAGCAGCACTGAGGCACTGACCCAGGTGACCCAGAACGAAAGCCAGGAGTTCTCGTTTAGCGAGGCGACCACTAAAGGTATGCAGCCTCTGAGTGAGACTGTGTCCGAGTTTGAGATGCTAGCCAGAGCAGGTAAAGACCACTTACACTGGTATCCATGTTCCCTCCTCCCCTTTCACCTGTATATCCTCCCTTTCACTCTTCTTTCACTCCTCTTGGCTTCTCGAGGCACTTGCATAACAGCCTTCAGTGTTTTCCAGATGTCGCTCTTGCCTTTGAATGAGGGGAAATTGACAAATGCTGACTTTGGTTCTGCAGAACTTTGCTCTTTGGCTGGGGAGGGAGCCAGGCTTGTGCTGTGAAGTCTGCTGAAGTCTCTTGTTGCCAGCAATGCCTGGATTGTTATGCTGATCAAGCATCACAAGGATGGTTATACTAGAACAGACTGTTTGGTCTGGTATCATGTCCCTGACAGTGGCCAATGACAGATGGGCCAAAAGAAGATGAACCAACCTCCCCTTCACCTTTCCCCCATAATTCACCTGAGCAACTGTTGTCTTTTTATCCTCTAGGGGCGATGCAAGAAATTCCTGGGGCGGGGGGGGGGAATCCGTAAATCCAATTTATAATACATATTCTTAATAGTACTAGCAGGGATTTGCTGATCCTTGGTCCAGAACCAGGTCTTGGAATAGCTAACTGGTCCTGAAAGCATTTGTACTGATCCACTGATCTTAACCCTGGCAGATTGCAAGATATGGAGATGCTAGAATCACATAATTCAGAATACCATCTTGCTTTTATCTTCCTTACTTCAATTGCATCATGATTTTAGCAGCTAATATCGTACAACTTTTAGAAAGCGACCATGGGTTTTTATTCCTTAAACTGCGATTCAAGGCATATGCATGGTATAATGCTATGGTGTTTGGCTGTACTAGATAGCTGTTAGGTTGAAGTAGGTTCGTGATAACTGGAATGACTTAATAGTTAGCATGTCTTGTTTGCTGAAACGGATGTTTTATTTCCCTGGAAAACTGGGATTCTTTGCTTTCCAGCAGTCTAAACCATTATTTCTAGCTATGAAGGATTATGAGCGCTAACATTAAAATCCTCGCTGTTCCCTTGATCTTGCAGTATTTTATTTGGTGCTGGTCCAGGTTTGATTTAGTCCTGAACTTCAGTTGGTGATTAGGGGGTCATGACACTACTTAAGACTTGGGAATGAAATATATATTGTATCTATCACAGAGGGTTTTTTTGGGTGCAATACCATCATTCAGGCCCGTGCAAAACTCCCCCATATTATCTGTAGTGTACACTGAATAGGCTCTTCTGCTTTTGCTGAGTTTTCAGTGGAAATGATCCAACAAGAGGAAAGGAGAGAAATTAATAAGTGGTGCTGTCCATATCTTTACCAGTGTAATAACCAAGAGCATCTTGTCAAAAAGGCTTGTGGGAATGTGAATAGGATTCATTTCCCTTCTCTTCTTACCTTCCCCAATTAAAGGGACATGGTTTAGTTCCCAACTTTAGTCTTTGTGTAAGATACATTAAAATAAATTGATATCGATGCTTTCATGATCTAAATGAAAGCAATTCTTGTGATGGGATTTAAACCCTTTGTCCGTGTTTGCAAACTGGTAGCAGTTGTGCTACCAGTGAAAACCGAAAAGAAAAACTGACCAGTCTGCTTTCATCATCTACTGGGTGAAATGTAACAAGTAAACAAGTGTTTACTTGTTATAAGAAGCTGCAAATCTGTTGAAATTTCTCTTACATAATGTGTTGCTAGTAACTCAGGAAAGGAAGTTACATTTCTTATATATGACTTTTAATCTGTATTCCTTTAAAATATTTTCATCATGGGAAACCTGACTCTTTTGGTCTGCCTCCTTTAGGAAGGAAGGAATGCTATGACACTGTTCGGAAAAATCCTCTTTAAATTGATTGGTTGCTCCTTAACAGGGGATTTTTCTGGTCTTGGGGCTATCACAGCAGACAATGTCTACTTCAAACTGCCATCTAAGCAGGCAGTCATAACAATCATAAAGTGATGTCAGAAGGCTTATTTAAAAAAAAAATCAAAAAAAAAAAATCTACTTCTTGCTCCTGCCTCTGGTTTTGGCCATTCTGGAAGCAGCAGCAGTTCCTGTGTCCTGAGATGTTCTAACTCTAGAGAAGTTAGTTGACTGTGGTTAGAGCCAGCAGGCCCAGCTGCAGCTGCGAGACCTAGGGAAGCTTCAAAGCAGGAAAATGTACTTTGAAGAAGACCGTTTTGAACAATGCATTTAAGCTTTTTTTGCCTCCAAAATATGCATTTATAATGAATTTAACGGCGGCACATGGTGTTGATCTTAAAGCACTGAATTGGCACACGCTATTGACTTGATTCAGGTTTTGTAGGAGTTGACGTGATATGATTTGCTAAATTAACCTTTGGGACAAGCAAATGAGGCAGCTATATGTATACCTTGTCCTTCCAAGAAAGCAAATTAGTTTTGTCCCGTGTGGAGTGTTTACTTACCATTCATTTATTGTAGTCAGAGTGAAGGGGGTAGGAGAATATTCTTACAGCATTCCCAAAATGTGTAGAAAATGGAAGTTGCATAAATCTCCCCCATAGATTCCTTGGAGAACACACACAGGTGTCTCTGTCCATCATTCTTTACACATATGCTGCAGTGGGACGCGTCAAACCCTGATTACAACCGCGTGGATTTCCTGTTTCCCTGTGTTCAGACACCTCAAGGACTGAGTGGGAAAGGGAAGCAATTTTAACTTGATTTTTATCACAGTGAGATCAGTTCTCCTGTTCTGCAACCCACACAAGCGTGACTTCTGGTTTCCGTGCTTATATGATATGCAAAGGTTAATGACTTTCTGCCTGGGACTAGTTGTTGGCTAATGTCCAAGTAATGGGGATGAGGAGTGAAAGATTCCCATCAAAAAGACCCTCGCATTGTGGTGGTTTCATCAAACTGACCCAGAGCTGTGTAAATTTTTGTATTGATTGATTTAACTGGCCTTAAAAGGAAAGCTCTTTGTAAAGGTATTTAATTTTTGCCAAAAATCCTCTTGTATGAATTAATGTATTTTTGTTATCTGCTCTTTGGGGGTGAGTCATTTAGCTGTAGAACGCAGGATACAGCCACATCCACTTATATTAGCTGCCTCTGAATGCTTGAAACAGCCAAGTGACCTGTTTTTGACAAAAATGCTCTGTTAAAATAATACAGGTCTAGCACCTAGCGCAAAAACCTTAAACCTGGGCAGCGCTTAGCAGGGCCAAACAAATCCATATTTCCTGGCCTGAAGCTCTGTTAGGCCCATTGCACTCATGGGTTTATGCTAGCAGTCTGCTAGGAAATCTTCAACAGCTGAAAGGGGCCTGCATAAGGAGGTCACTTGAGGACAAATTGAGAGGAGGGGGAGGGACAAGTGGCTTCCATTCCTGCAGGCGCAGTGCCCGGAGCACAGGGGTTCTGAAGCCAACCTGTAAATCACAGCAGATGTCTGCCATTGTAAATTGTTCAGCTTCTCACAATAAACACCGATTTGTCCTCTAGCAGCAATCAGTTCTGTTCCAGGTCCCAGGCCTCCCCTGGGCCCAGCCTCACTCTTGACAGGAAATCTTTACAACTCTGACAGATCAGTTCTTGAAAACCTTGCTGTCTTATCTGTGGAGGGCAATTCTCTAAGCAGGCTTGTTTCTAAGTGGGATATCTTTCAAAGCTTTTCTTTAAGGCACTAGTGACTCTTGAGTGGGTAATGCTCATCTGTCACTTTTCATATGAGAGAATATGAATAAAAACAGGATCTTTGGTTTTTTTTTAAGAGTTTGTCGTCTCCTTGTCTGTAGCTGAAGTTACAAGCTGGTTGCTTTGGAAACTGAAGTCCTAGAGTATATTGTGACTTTAATAATACTTTGCCTTTCTTTAGTATCTTCAATTCATTGCTCTTAAAGCCCTTGATAGAGAGAAACAGATCCAGCCCCTCTGCGAGATGGGTGATATTATCCTGCCTTCACAGATAGGGTAACAGAGGCCCAGAAGTGAAGGTCACAAAGCCAAGTCAGTAGCAGAGCAGGGATTACCATTTGAGTAATGATTCCTCTTGGATGGGGACTGGAACAAGGGACAGAAGCATGGTTCAGCACAGGTCTAACAAATGTCCCGTGTCTGGGGGCCAGAGTGGGGAAAGAGAAGGACAGAACATGTTCTCATTAGAGCATATAACATCCTCTCAAGTCCATTATTATAAGTGGTGCTTAGTCTCCTGATTCCCTTTGCTGTGCCTTCCTGATTTATTATGCTTTGCTTCAGAGGAGGGTTCAAATCTGTGGTCTTCAGAGACAGTGAGCTGGAGTTCTTCCATCTGCTTTACCGTCTGTTGCTGAAGCTTGGTTACTAAAGGTTTCGTTAAATTGGCCCCAATATTAGGGATTGAGAATGGGATTGGGAGAGTCTCATGAGCCGAAGAGTAGTGACCTGATGCTCTTTCCATTTGATGGCCTGTGTGAAATGAGTTGATGGGGAGATGGTCACTTTCAAAAGAAGAATACCAGCCCGACTGATGGGGCAGTTTGCATAGAGACCGCTAGGCATGAAGACGGCTCCCTCCAGGTTGGAGTTGCAGCCTGCTGGTAGAATAACATGGGGAAGCCTTGCATTGTTGCTGATCCTGCTTAAAGTTATTTTGGCTGGAATTTTCAAGGCAGTGAATGGGCTCCTTTAAAAACCCCAGGCCTTGTAGGTAGGACTCCAGGAGCCTGGGCTGTAAACATGGCACCTTTCAATGCCCTGAATCCAAAGTGAGTGGACAGTTCCTGAGTGATGCTCCTGCTGAAGTGGTTGAGAGGATTTCCCCTGAAGCCAACAGCTGATATCAACCCAGTGAACCTCCTGGGGTGAATGCCACTAGAAAATGCATGAAAGGGTTCATTCCTATCCATGTTAATGGGGTGGAATTACTATGGGGGGGGGTGGGGGAAGTGATGTAAAAAGTGCAACCAAAGCTTTAAAATGACAAAAAGCCATTTGTGCTTGTTTCTTGGCAAACCTGCTTTTCAGGAGGGGACGGGGTAAAGAGGGGTGTATCCATGGTCGTTTGCAAACCCTGCAGTTGAATCTCCTTTCCCTTCCTCTTGCAGTGTGGCCCCAGGAAGAGTACATTGTGGAGTATTCTCTGGAGTACGGGTTTTTACGCTTGTCTCAGAGCACTCGTCAGCGTCTCAGCATCCCAGTCATGGTGGTGACACTAGGTATGTGAGGGACGTGACTGGGGTTCACACATTAGTTGACAAGACTCTTCTAAAATGCCTACATGCTGTTTGCCAACATCCCAGTTTTAGCCATGCCCCCACATACCTACCTTTGCTTCAGTCGCACAGAACCCGGAGGGGACCCTCATTCAGAGAAGGGCCGTCTTACCAATACAATGCCAAGACATCCATTACTGAGTCTGAATCTAAGCAATCCGTTTCGCTATCTGAGTCCTAGCGTTCTTTTCTAGAGCAGTTGTCTCTCCCAGGAAGGAATCTGAAGAAACCAAACCTAAACTCTGCCCAATTTGTATTATTTTGTTGCTTTTCCTCCTTTGCTTTAAACTTGAGAGGCTAGAAACAAAATAGCCTGCAGCCCTCCAAGACCGTGCTACTTAACACTTGTGATGCACAACATCGATGCCTGTTGTCAGGAGCGATTATACCTTTCAGAGACCATGTTGAGCATGTCTCCTTAGCACTGATGTTTGTCTAATCATCTCTGCATCCTGCATAGCCACAGGGACCATTATCCTGTGACAGCATTCTCTTAAGTTTCCAAGGAATAAGTGTAGTCTTATACCTTCTAGTGCCAAAAATCCTAATTAATCAGATGCCAAAATAGGTGCAACAATCAGATTAGATTGATTAGACATTAGTGCAAGAGAGTGGTACTGTTCTGCTGTAGTAAACGGTGATTACATGGCAGACAACACACGGGTCTATGTTAAAGGTAGGTGGTGTTTTTATTTGGTCTGATCATTCAGATTCCTAGTTAAGCCCCCTACCTGCCTTACTGAAAATGGCTTGCATTTGTATTCCACCTTTCATCTAGATGGATCCCAGCTGCATTGTGAGCAATTACATGTGTTTATAAAACTCATTTGAATGTATGTAGCACTTTCACGTCACTATATTGTCACTGCAGTCACCTCTGTGGTGGAATGCTGAAACTTTTCCAACAGCGTCTGGAGTTACCCGGGGATACTGAGTCACTTTGATTCAACATTTTAAGATCCTTTTGCTTTAATTCTGAATCTTGTTGCAAATAACTGTAACCATCCATCTCACTGTCCTTACCCTTCCTGATTGTTTCTGTCATGTGAAGAGCTTCTGTTCACATCGGCTGTTCTCATCCAACTGCAAAAGCCAGTGTTTCTACGGTACTATGCCTACTGTCCTGCTAAAAGGCTCAGACAAGTGAGCGCCATGCTTAGCTGGGGCAAGTGCAGCACTTCCGCTGGCCTAAGAGTCTAAGCCTGGGAATCAAATTCTGTCTGCTCACATAGCACCGCAGAGCGTCGGATGGGTCTTGTTGTAAATAGTAACAAGCAGAGTTTCCTGCTCCGTGGTTTGACCTCTGATTGAACAGAGTGAATCTTCTTTGCCTTTCATGCAGACCCCACCAGGGACCAGTGCTTTGGAGACCGATTTAGTCGCCTGCTGCTGGACGAGTTCCTGGGTTACGATGACATTCTAATGTCCAGTGTGAAAGCTTTAGCTGAAAACGAAGAGAACAAAGGTAAAGGCACCAGGAAACAATTTTGTGGTGGAATATTTGGAGGAGGCGCTTTCAGTCTGTGGGTGCATGAATGGTGTGCCCTGGCTGTTGACTGTGCCCTAGAACTGAGAATCGTTCCCCGGCTCCATGGGGAGATTATCACCAGGCAAGTAAAATGAACCAAATGTGAGAAGAGAGGGGATAATGGCCACAAGGAAGACTTTCTCCTGCCATATGCTGAATAAAAATGAAGGATGCACCAGTATGGGAAGCTCAACCTATTATTTATTGTTTAATCAGACCGGGCTCCTCTGTTTCTTCCAGGTTTCCTCCGCAACGTGGTGTCTGGGGAGCACTATCGCTTTGTCAGCATGTGGATGGCTAGGACGTCATACCTAGCTGCCTTCGTCATCATGGTCATATTTGTAAGTAAAACAGTTTGTGTTGCCTGGATTTCTGGACTAGGGCTTGAAAGGGATTTAAGACTGAATTTTGGTAACTTTCTTATGTGCCCTAATCTGTATTAACACAAGAGGCCACGGCTACTTTTACTAAATACACTTACAATCTTTTTTGCAAATGCAGAATTGACCCAGATGAAACCAATAAGCAAAGGAGGCTGAGATCATAGATGCCAAACCACTATGCCTAGAGTTAGGGCAGTGTTCCTTCTTCCTTCGATAATCTAATGGCTGGTGAGAGGAGGTGTTTAAATATATCTCTCATGAAGATAAATCAGTCCTGTGTGATCTTTCTCAGAGAGACAGTGTGGCCTAGCTGGAGGTGCACAGGACTGGAACAGAGCTGGAACTTTGGGTTCTGTTCTCAACTCTGTTACAGATTTGTGCTTTGATTTTTGGGGCATCACTTTAGCTGCAGTAGGAGTCTAGTTCTGACAGGTTAACTACATGCCTATCTCTTTCACAGGGGCAGCATGTGGTTTAATTACCGTTTGTAACGTGCCAAAGAAGCGCTACTTAAAGCGTGAATTGTGCAGTACAGTCTTGAGCTTTGTTACAGTGCTAAGAAAAATCCACACAAGCCAGAAAATTCTTAGTTAACATAGATTCTAAGCTCAGAAGGGTCTGTTATGATCTTCTAGTCTGACCTCCTGCATACCCCAGGCCAAAGAACCTCACAAGTACTTGTCATAGTTTGCAGGTTAACTGTGCCCTCTGCGGTCTGCTCAGGGGCACCCCTTTACATCTCAAACTTCTAGCCATCACCTCTCTGTGGGCAAAGTACTGCAACTCTCTTCCTCCAGACTGAGAATTTAGCCTTCAATTCCTTCTGCCCTCAGTGTGCATATCCCAGCAAATAAGACCTTAGCTCAGCCCCTGTAGTTCTTCACTCTTTCTCGAGGGCTAGGACAGTGAATGCCAGTGACCAAACATAGCATAAAACAATAAACATGCTCAGTTTACTAGGTATTTCCAGACCCTGGCATGCTTCCCAGTCCTTCGGATCCTTCCAGCAGGGTTGTACCTTCTTGGTTACAATCTTGTCAGTTATTGGATCAACTTGAGGGATTCTGAGTCAATTCAGCTAATTATTATTATCCTGCCTTCACAGATAGGGTAACAGAGGCCCAGAAGTGAAGGTCACAAAGCCAAGTCAGTAGCAGAGCAGGGATTACCATTTGAGTAATGATTCCTCTTGGATGGGGACTGGAACAAGGGACAGAAGCATGGTTCAGCACAGGTCTAACAAATGTTAGACACAGATAGGGTAACAGAGCCTTTGTACCGGAAGTCTTTCTTTGTCTCCTGGGCCTCTGGAACCCAGTCTGAACCAGTATATGCAAAAATCCCCAGGAGGTGGTTCCTCTTTGGAGTTGGGTACCCCTGTCCCAGGATTTGCTGTAATGGCCCCTCACTGATCTTCATTCCTGGAGAAGGTTTGGCAACCCTCCCCCATGGAGCCAGAATACAATTGCTGGCTCACAGAGATACAGATAACATTTTTAAAACGTAGTACCATAGACTCAGATATCTCATGTGTCTGTAATATCTGTCTCAGTGCATCCCACATCCCATGATGGAGCATCAGCATGAACTCTGTATCTATGGGAAAACCAGCTTCCCGGGGCAGTCCAGTTCTAATCCTGATCTGTTTTGCCATTTCAGACTCTGTCAGTCTCAATGCTGTTGCGCTACTCTCATCATCAGATCTTTGTCTTCATTGGTAAGTGCTTCTAAATCTGACTCCTACAAGTTGTTTCTCTTGGGATAATGCCATGCCCTGGTGAACGCTCACTACCTTTTGTAGGGCAAGAAAAGAGCTTAGTGTCTTTCGTGGAGCTGAGCTGACTTGAGACAGTCGATTCTTTATCCCATTCATCACCCTGGAGCTGGGAAAACACAGAAACATTTTCCAAAGGTTACTCACCCCGGAAGCTGACAGGGCATGACTTTGGCCACCTGGAGTACGCTGCTTAGTGACCACAGGACAGATTCTGTCCGAGTGTAAACGCAGCTCCATTGACTTCTAGACTCCTTTTCTTCCTGCTTACATCAGATGTCAATTTAGCCTTAAATCTCCAGACAAATATGCTCTCTTTAAGTTGCCCTTTGTGACCATTCCCCTCCTATCTGAGGTTGGCTGAATGCAAATCCCGTGTTTCAGGGCATGGCCTAATGCCCAGGGGTCAAAAAAACCATTGTCCCAAAGGTGCAGCCCTGGTGCCTTCTGGGAGATTTAGTCTTCCTCTGCAGCAGTGGGTGTAGGTCATTACCGGGGCAGGATTTGTTAGACCAGTGTTCTGCCCCAGTGTGGGCCTGTATGTACTGTGAGCTGTAAGCCATTCGTGGCCATACTGTCTCCTGCATCTAGCTCTCAAGGTGGTTTGTGGCGTGTTACTCTGCTCCGTGAGCTGCTGAGAGCCCTTCATGGTTTGCTTTTCTTCTTGCAGTGGACCTCTTACAGATGCTGGAAATGAACATGACTATTGCGTTCCCTGCTGCTCCCTTACTCACTGTCATTTTGGCTCTAGTAGGTAAGAACATGGATTTACTCCTTACGCAAAGGAAGAACCCTGAGCATGTCCGAAACGAACTTAGTGTAGCAAGCTGTGTTGGGGTGCATTGAACACACAAAATCCGCCCCCACCCCTTGTACCTTAGGTCACTGCGGGGGTTAATGTTCTCATTCCCTGCAGAGAGGTCATGTCATGGAACTTGGTGTGACCATGTTATAAGGTTTTGGGGTTTTTTTTTTTGGTCCTAGTCTCCAGTAGAAATATACCCACACTCGGCTTAGGGCTGGTGAGGATTAGTGATTCTCAGAGCTGTGCATTGGGCTGGAGGTAATCCACATCGTGTATGTACATCATGTATAGCTTGATCCACTTCTCCATCTCTCACGTTCCTGACCTATGTCCTACACCCACAAAACTTCATTTAAAAACAATAAATCCTGGGCTGTGGCTAATGTTATAGCTGAAGATTCCAGTCAGCAAGGAAATCTTTGTGCTTTACCTCATCTGCTGTTAGAAACCAGCTCCATTGTGCCTGGTTGCATTTGCTTTGCAATCCAGCAAATGCACCATAGCACCAGTTACTAGATAGCGTTAACTCCGGGTGCACTCTTGGTTCTGGAGAATGGCTAGCTGGGATTACCCAGTGCCCAGGCCCCACAGCTAGTTGACATGTCAGTGTTTTTTGTCCGGCAGGCATGGAAGCCATTATGTCAGAGTTCTTCAATGACACCACCACTGCGTTTTATATCATCCTCATTGTGTGGCTGGCGGACCAGTATGATGCCATCTGTTGCCACACCAATACCAGTAAGCGGCATTGGCTAAGGTAAGAGAGTTGCCCATTCTCCTTCTAGCTTGTGCGCTTCCATCAGCTAGCGATGTGCTTCAGGCCTATATTGCATGCTGCTTTATTCTGCAATGTGAGGCTTCTTTAAAATTTTCATCAGGCGGTGCTGGGTTCGCTTCCATTTCGGATGGCTGCTGTTTTCCCTTCTTGACCCCCAGTGTTCCTGCGTCTGAAGCCCAATTGCTTTCCCCACATTCAGGAGGCAAGTTGGCTCTTTCCTGTGTAACTATTAGGAAGTCCCCCTTTAAAACCGATTCAGACATTTGCCCATATGTCGGTCCTGCTCTGTGTTTAGATGAACACTGATGTCTGCTGAGAAAGTCAAGAGTACCCTTTAATCAGCTGCTCAGTGGGAAATCCCTGCCCAAGGCTGGGGTGGATGGGTTTTCTCTGAGGTTATGTCCTGTTCCTTATTGTCCCTTCTCTTTCCAGGTTCTTCTACTTGTATCACTTTGCCTTCTATGCATACCACTATCGATTTAATGGGCAGTACAGCAGCCTGGCTCTAGTCACCTCATGGCTTTTCATCCAGGTAAGCAGTGGCCTTCTTTTGCTGCTCCTTAGGTAGAAGAGTGGAGACAGATCTATGTCTTAGTGCTAATTCTGCCCGTGGTCACTTCGTTAACCTTATGAGGGAGCTGGATAGAAATCTAGGGCTTACAATATCAAGTCAGAAACTGATCAGGCCACTTGTATGGCTATGCATGGATGGACACAGGCTAGAGTAAATTACCCCCAAGTCACTGACTGCCACAATGTAGACTCTATAAAAGCTGTTACAAAGCAGGGTTTGAACAGACATCTTTACTTAACCAAGAGATTTGTGCGCTTCCTGGGAACATGAGAATAGAGGGTGGATGAAACTGCCAAATCTCTTAAGATACAGGGCCTTCGACTTCTAGGTCATGGGCTCAAATCTGGCTGTGGCCATTAGTGACTTAAAGTTGGACCCATAAAATGGCTGAGAGTTTTGAGGGGGGAGTGTCTCAGTCAAATACAGACTGGATAGCTGTCCAGAGAACATAAGGCAACTTCCTAAATGATATCTTTGTGAGGGTTGTGACTCGGGGGCCAGGGACTGAATGGGCATATGCTGAACTCCCAGGTGATGCCTGTGGTGATGGTTGAATGGTGTTGAGGAAGCTTGCACTGCTGCTGCCTGATGTCCCTGCTCTGTGGCTAGAGGCCTTGTGTCCCTGGGTGGTGACCTGACACCTCTCACCAGCTGTGAGCCTGCAGTCAGCTGTCCATAGAAACTCCAGATATTCCTGGCTGCCTTCTTCCTCCCCAACCCTCCTTAAGAGGCTTGGATTCTGTGGTCCTCTGGTTGGTTGCAGGGCTTTTATGACCCCACTAAGCTGCTGGAGAGGCCTCTAGGGACCACAGTGGAAGGTGGAAAATCCTTCCCAAAATGTCTGGGTTTGACTCTAAATCCAGAATGTTTCTCGTTCCCGTATGAGTCAGAGCAGCCTACCCACTCCCCTGCTCTTGTGGTTACAACAGTTAAGGGAACCAATCCGCAGACTTTCTACAGGGCTTTAGCAAAAACCTTCTTGGCCAACAAGTAACCCCTTTCCCTTTGCGTTCCCTAGCACTCCATGATCTATTTCTTCCATCATTATGAGCTGCCAGCCATCCTCCAGCAGATTAGAATCCAAGAGATGCTGCTGCAGAACCAGCAGGTGGGTCAAGGGACCCAAACAACACTTCAGGACAACCTCAACAACAATACGACAGCTGCCCCTACTGACATGGGCGGCAGGCGGCCCCATCCAGGAGCGAGTCCCGCCGCAGACAGCAGCAGCCCCAGTTCTCTGGCCCCCAGCGAGGATCCCAGGGCTGTTGCCATTGCAGCTGCTACAGCCTCTTCTGTAGGGAGTGATCTGAACTGGGTAGCTGAAACTGCTGCTGTCATCACAGAAGCCTCGTTTCTGTCTGACCTGAGCACAACCCTCTTGGAGCCGAACGTGGTGAATGAAACCATGGCCAGTGGGAGCCCACAGGATGCTGTTGTCGCTGCTGCTTCAAGCTTGGTAGCCCAAATTCGAGTCGGTAGCGACCACGTGGAGACTGCTGTGGGCTCCATTACTATTGAGGTCTCTTCAACAGCAGTGGTTACTGCAACCGATGCACCCCCTGGGGCAGAAGACACACCAGCTACCCCCCTTGCCAGTGCCCCCCTTGTCCCAGCACAGGAGGATGGTGCATCTGTCCCCAGTCCTTCCCTTCCCGAGCAGACTGCGGCTGCAGGGGAGTCATTCAGCCAATCAGAACCTAGCGGAAAGGACTATGTTGCAAACAGTAACCTGGCAGAGACCCCTCTGCCCCTCACGCAAGATACTGATCTGGTCAAGCATTTGGATAGTGCTTTTGGGGACCATGGGGAGACCACCCCCTGCCCAACAGCAGTGGACAGTACAGCCTGCTCCGAAGCTCACTCGGAACCAGAGTCCAGGAGCCTGTCCTGAGCCCGTTCTCTCACTGATCTCTGGCAATCCAGAAGGAATCTGGATTTCTTGTTTCGCCCCAGGCCTGACCCATAATTCCTTTTAGTGAAGGCAGAGCAGCTGGAGCGCAGTAAAGATTCCGTACATTTCTCTCCTGGACTGTGTGTGTAAAAGGGACAGATTAGCTGGGAGCCATTAATGCCCAGCATCCCTCTGCAACTAGACCTGCAGAGAGGTTGTTCACCGCATGCAAGCTGCTGGGCCCCATGTTTTTCTTAAGCCATTGGCAGACAACAGGGCTGCCGGATTGGTCACTTGGGCTAGTCAATGTCACAGTTCTGTGGTCCCCACTCCTTCCTCCCACCCCCCTTGTGTTGCTCTCACGAGGAAGGGCTTCCAGTAGTACTGGATCAGCAGCTGGGGACTGAGTCATTAGCCTTACTTGCCTTTGCAAGTGTGACCCAAATTGTACTAAACAATTTTTTTTTGTTTTAACCCCCCCCCCCCAAAAAAAATCTTAGTGTGATGAGTTGCATCTAGTGTGGTGTATTCCTGGAAAGAGAGGCTGGAAAGCTCATCAGCTGAAATGGAAATGAACCTCGGGGGCAGTCAGAAACCACTTGCTGGAGCTAAGTCATTTCCTTTCATCATGGGAGTTTTGGTGGATGCTGCTTGACATCTTCACTCTGACAGTTTGGTAGTGTCTAGCTGACTTTGTCCACAACTGTCTCCCTGTTTTCCGCTCGTGTTCCTCACCAGCCATGTGGGCCTTGACTGTAGAGGGGTTTTTTGGCTACTTAACAAAGGAGTAAAGTTGACTGTTGCAAAGACAAATTATATATATAGCTCTGTCTATTTTTAGAAAGATGCAGAGGTTTTAAAGGGTGAGACACAAGTCTGTATTAATGTTGGGGAGAAGATACAGGTGGCAGTTTCTTGGCGTTCCTATCTTTTAGAACTGCAATTTAAGGGAATGTGTGTGTGGCGGGCAGGGGGTGTTAACGTCTCCTTTGGAGATCCACAGAAGGCAGCAAAGGGCATCAGCAAGCTTGGCCCTCCACTAGGGAAAGTGCATCTTAAGCCCTGTGCCCTTCTACCAGATTTCATCGCAGACGAGAAGCTGGGAATAAGGCTTCGATTAGCTGTAGTCAAGCATCTTCCTGCTGCCCCCTTCCCAGTGGCCAGCCTGTCCTGGGAGAGGTGAAACGTGAGGCTGTTTTCCTGTGCTAACAGCTCTCCGAGAGCCAGTCAGCTGTGCCTGAGCTGATAGGTTCATACCGCTTCCCCCTGCAGGCTGGTGGCAGGGGTGTGCTTGTAACCATCTAGGCTGATTCTGGGATGGATCCCCATAGCTATCCTCCCTTTTCCATTCCCACTGCACCCCTGCAAGGAGAGCAGCTCTTCTTTCCGCCACATGGCCTCTCGGCAGGGGCTCTCTGAATCTAGCACCTTAAATGCATAGCCCATAGACTGGGTAAGCTAGAGGGGAGCTAGTGCCAGGGGCTGTGGCCTGAAAACATTAGGAATTGAACTATAGCTTCATAATTCATGAAGGAGCCATCAGGGACGCATGTGTATAGCCCTGTCACCCCACAGCTCCACTCTTTGCTTTGGTGGCGTAGCCTGTTTTTTTCAGTGCCTTGTCCCATGCGTGGGACACCTTCACATCCTAAGATTGGGCCCTTCCACAAGTCGAGAAACCCCCTTGGCACAGGGCCAGAAGGGGAGACTGCAGGTAGAAAACTGTTACTCATGGTGGTTCAGTAGAAAAGGAAAGGACCCAAACACTGAAGCCAAGAAGAAATTTAGATACCCCCTCTCCTTTCCTCCTTGGCAAAAAGGAAGCCTGGAGCACTGTCCTGCTGAAAGGAAGAGGCAAAGCTAGCTCTGAGATTAGTGTCTCACCCTGGTAGACTGTAGTTTGCCCAAGGGCTGTCTGTCTCTATACCTTTTTACTAACTAGTTCTCGTGGGTGACATCTGGTACTCAAGTTAAAGAGGCTGCATTAGGAACCATCCTGTTACCGGCAGCAGAGTTTTCTAGGTCGCATACCAGCGCAGGCTGAGCCCGTCCTGGGAGCTGCTCCCTTTGGAGAAGGGTTTGTGGTAAGTGATGTCCAGTTCCCCCAGTAAGGCTCTGAGAGGGGAGGTAAACTCAGGAAAAGGTAGTGTATGTGGTGGAAAAGGGAAGTGCCAAGGGGGAGGGTGGGGCTTAGCCCCCCTTGATTAGAGGGGAGGTGGGAGGCATGTCTCAAGAGGGATGGAGACCAAGCTGTGGAATTGTCCTTGGGCTCCATCCTTGTCTACAGGAGCTAATCAGCCCTCATCCGGTGTTTCCTTCCTGTCTGATCAGTCCCAGGAATGAGGCCCTCAGGTATTTCCACTGCTTACCACACAGGGGAGGTGCTGTTGGATGGGGAATTGGGGTGTGATCGAAGGATTTGCCATGTCAGTGGCTGCCCAGCTCAAAGAGGTTTCTGACAGTATCTCAGCTTTCTCTTTCTCTGCCTTTCCTCCCCAGAAACCCATTTAGGGAGTAGATGCTGCTGCTGGAGGTGGAGTGTGCATGCCAGGGCCTGGTATGTTGGTGGACCCCTCTCACTACACCCAGCCTCCCCAGGAGCGAGACCGGGTCCAGCCAACATCTCCCCCCTCAATTATTTGATGCTGCTTCTAGGCAGCTGGGCTCCTTGCGGACAGGTTGTAAAGGTCAGAGAGCACAAGCCAGCAGAAACAGCTGTAGGATTTTAGGGGGGGAAATGAACCAAATCATTTGCTGAATGAAGGGTAGAGTTCATTCTATTTAATTAATGTAAAAAATGTGTTTGTATATATATAATAAATATTATCTCTAACAGCTTCAGTGCTGCTGCTTTGCGAACGGTCGTGCAGGGGTCTGGGCAGGCTGGATCTGTGAGGCTCTGGTCTTCATTCTGGGCAGTATCACATACACTTAGCTCCTAGGTCTAAGAGACTTACTGCTGTCATAATGTCTGAGCACCTCCCTAGCCTGGAGGTAGGGCACTTTCTTTGTTACAGATGGGGAGCTGAGATACTGATTAAGTGACTTGCCTGGGGAGTCTGTGGTGGAGCAGGGAATTGCCCCAGGGTCTTCCAGGCCAACCTTCCCCCACCCCACACACAGCACAGCACTGGAGGAACAGAAGAGCAGCCAGCCTTTGGCTTGAGCACATTGCACAGCCATATGGAGAAGATGCTGCTGCACTTCTGTAGCTAGTTCTCCAAACTATGTTGAGGACTTGGGAGCCTAAATATTTTTGAGGGCCTGGGCCTGGGCCTGAACCCCCTGGGTTTCCATCTCTCAGATTTACTGACCTCCCTTTAAAAACAGCTTGACAGCACCTTTTGGACTTTTAATGCTGCAGGGCTCATGGTCAGTCACCCTCTTATGTGTACGGACTGCTACATTCTCATACCTACATCTCTGATCTTCCATCACATCAGAGATGAGACAAGCTGGGACTTTCCTGTGTCTGAAACGAAGGGATTGTGTTAACCAAAACCTCACCAGCAATGAGCAAGCACGAAAAAAGGGGAGTCCTGCAGTGACGGAAGAGAAGTTTCCCTCTGCATAAAACTCTTGCTGCTGGGCTGAAGGTGGAAGGAGATTTCCCCCCACCCCCAGCTTTACTCAAAAATACAGTTTTGTGATTAAATTCCCTGTAGCTCTGTCCATTTAAATTCTGCAGTTTTGTGCCTTGAGGGAGGATCCTGGCTAAATCTAATCTTAATTCAGTAAATAAAATCCTAATCCCAGGCTGACCGTTGCATCCAAAAAACAGCTCAGAGTGAAGGAAAGATGGGGAGAGAAACTCATGCGCGTGAGGGAGATGGACAAGCTTGGGGGCTGAAGGAGCTAGTGAGCAGATTCCTGAGTCAATCTGCTTTTTCACCCCCACCTACGGGATCTGAAGGGGGTGGGTGGGAGGGAGGAGAAGTCTGCTTTGCTTTTTATTCTAGTTAAAATCTTGAACTTTGTACATTTTATTTACAGTCAATGTTACAGATGCTGCCAGCGAAAGGAAACACTATTAGAATTTGCATCACCCACATCACAGTGTTTTCTGGACAACTGCCCCCCTCAGATGTTGTAGGGGAAAGTTTGAGTAGGTCTCTATTCCATGCTGCACACCCACCCTGGAGAGAGAAGGGATCCGAAACTGGGCACAAACTTTCCTAGCCTGAGTCACCAGTTCTTAGTTCCTCACTGGATTCTATCGAGTTTCCCCAAACAACTGTTTTAAATAGGGAAGGATTCCTTGTTCTGAGGCAGTGGGGAAAGAACTAAACCTAGAACTTCCTCCTTGAGGAAAAGCCAGCCCTGTCTGTCCTCGCACCTGCAGTAATGGATATGTAACTGAAAATGTTTTTAAGTGAGACCCTCCTTTCCATAGCTGTCAGGAGCCTGATGGAGGGTTCTACCATGCCTCTACAGTAAGCTGATCACGTGGAAATCTCTAAGCTTGCCATTAACAAAGGACAGCAGCAGGGTGGGAATTGGGTCCTAGCTGTGATATGAAGAAATTAATTTCAAACAAAGTGGTGAATGAGTTGGGAGTGTTTCCCAGTTGTGATCTATGCAGCTTCACCACTTCCCCAACCAGGAGCCTCTGCACTCGCTCTCCAGGCTCTGGTTTGATTTAAGATGTGAAAGGAAACAGCAGCTGGTTTTCCAGAGTGAGTTCAAAAGGAACCTGAATGGCCCGTGTCCCATTACCTGTCCTTGTTGTTCTCTGCCATGGGCTTAACAGGCAGCATGCTGATGTTCTTGGTGGGCCCCAATGCCACCATCAGCTCGCTCTTCCGCACCAGGGCAGCTCTCAGCTGATCCCTGATTGCCTGGATCCGTTCCTCCAGCTCCCTGAGCTCCTTCTCTCTGGTGTCCCACTCCTCTGGCTGGGGTACCCTGCCATTCATGCAGTGCCACACGGGCACCTCCTTCTCCTGCGCTGGCTCAGGGGGCATCTGCTCCATGTTAAAATGCACCCGCTTGTCCTCTTTCCCAGCAGCCTTCCTGAGGTTGTTCCAGCTTGGCTGGCTGGAATTTGGGGCTGGTGCCTCTTGGCTCTTCTGAATGTTGCACCTTCAGAGTGAAACAGGCAGAGGGTGAGTTGAGCCTTCAGGGCTGAGTCTACCATCCCAGCTGCCTAGAGGGCTCCCCCTCCATTGTCTGTGCCCTTCCTCAGAGAGAGGATGGCAACAGCTGGTCAAAGCTGGGTCTTTCCTCTAGAAGGGGTGATTGGCTGAGACCGTGCATTGGATCCTCGTTTCTGCAAGCTGGACGCTCACACCCAAGACTCTTTGCTGGTGGCCAGCAAGGTTCCAGGGTAGGGCACCTTTCTCCCATCCAGCTACCCTAACACCCATGGGAAGGCACTGTGTGTTGGACCATTAGACACCGGTTTGCACTGCCGCTTGGGGGCAGGAGCCCTCTGCTCTAAGCTACTGCTGCAGCTGGACAGCAGGAGCTGCCGACCAGCGGTGAAGACTCAGGCCGGCAGCGGAGGTGGAATGGGGCTTTGCCCCGTCAGTACCTTTTCTCGAGTCTCAGCTTTTGGTTTTTCTGCTCCTCGAAGCCCACGTTCAGTGCCCGGTGGATTTTCTGTGAAGCACAAGGAGGAGAGGAATCAGACCCGCAGGGGAAAGGCTGGGGGGATGTGAGGACAGGGCTTCAGTGTTAAAAAGTAACTTTGATTCAATGCCTTGCAGGGTGGCTTTCTGGGGCTCCTGCTGAAGGGTGAATTAGAGTCTAATTAAGCCAGAGCTGGGGGTGGGTGTGAGTCCCAACAGCTGCTGGGTGTAGGCAGGGGCATAGACTGGTTCTGCACTAGGGAAGAGGGCAGTGTGAGACAAGGGGGGGGCAGAGGAGGGGGAATCTTTAGGACAATACCAATCCCAGAAGGCTCCCTCCAGTGGCTTTGGCTGGGCCCTACGTTATGGAGGGGCAATGCTGTGTCCCACCAGGCGAGGCGGGAGAAAAGAAAGCTACACAGGGGGGTTCTGGGGCTTGTAGGTCCTACGATAATACAAATAATTACTAGCAATAAATACTCAAACCCCAGCACCACTGCTCTTGGGCCAGTGAAGCACCAGGGACTGTTCTCACCACTGCTAGGGAAGGGGCACCCTGAGAGATGGGGCTGGTGGGGACCATCAGGCCTCTGTGGAGGCAGAAGGAGGCGGCTTCAAAACCCAGCCCAGTGGGGGACAGGCAGTGTAAGGGAAGCGGGGCCGGGGCTCCAGCTGCTCTCACCTGGCTGGTGTGTAGCCAGTAGTTGAATTTCTTCTTCCTCTTGATGCAGGGCAGGATGAGGCGGTAGAAGACGTGCTCGCACAGAGAGGTGAGCAAGGAGCCACAGAGCCCGATGCACAGCAGCAGAAAGAGGCCAGAGAAGTGATAGATGCCCATCTGCAGGGTCTGGAAGGGAAAGGGGTGGGGGGGGATTAGCCTGGGCCCCACGACATCTCCTCCCTGCAGAGCCCCCCGGCCCGCCCTCACCTCGGTGACACCCAGGACCCGCTTGCCGCAGGGCACCATCTTGTACCACTTGTCATGCAGCAGGTCCATGAAGCCGGCCGACTTGTAGCGGCTGATGAACTCGGAGAGGTTGGAGGTCAGGGGCGAGTTCTGGGGGAGCCCGATTCCATAGCCTAGCGGGGGCGGGGAGAGAGAGACATGGAGAGAGAAGCACCATCATGGGAGTGGACTGGGAGCCAGCAGCCCTGGGCACTGTTCCCAGGCCTACTGTGTGACTTTGGGGCACATCACGTCTCTTCTGTATTGAATGTACAGCACCGAGCGCAGCAGGACTCTGATCTCATCAGGGCCACAAGGTGCTACCACAATACAAACAATGAACAAAAGCCCTGGGCTCCTGCCCCCTCTAGCCCCCACCACTGCAGCATCCGAGCCTCAGGAGGGCTTGTCACCCCATTGAAAGCTGGAGGAACTTGGGCAAGGTAACAGCTGGACTATGAACCTGGATCTCCTGAGTCCCATAACCACCCAGTCAGCCTTTCTCAGGGCTCTCAAGTCACACCGCTCCCCTCGGTCTGCCGAGTGCCTGCAGCTACACAACCCAGTGTGGTTTATTGCAGGGTGGGTGAGCGGCTGCTTCCCCCCCTAAGGTAAGTTGTTCCCATCATAGGACAGCTTGCACCCCACAGCCATAAATCCATCTGGTCTCCCCAGGAGGAAAACCCACGAGCTTCGCCTCCTAGTGGCGGGGCAATTGGGAGCTCTCAGCAAAGAGGGCCCTGTGACACGCAGCAGCCTGCCTTTCCTTACAGGGCCCTGCTGATGGGGCTGCCTTCGCTTCCCTGTTTCCCTTTCTAGTTGCAGCTTGGCAGGCGAGAGCGCGGGGGCTTCACTGAACTTCCCTCTCAGCTCCGGGGCAACAGTCTGGTTAATGAGGAGAGATCAGCCAGCATCCCTGCTGCACAGGGATGAGAGGAGGAGGAGGAGGCTGTGCAGGAGGAGGAGGCTGTGCTGGAGATTAGCGGAGGTGGAAGGGATCAGGCATGGGGAGAGAAGAGGGCACGCAGCACCTGGAGGCTTCACTCAACCTTAGCCAAACCAGGATCATGGTAGGCTGAACCCTCATGCTCCAGGGCACAGGCTCACTGTCCATGGCAGGGTCAGGAAGGATGATGAACATCCTAGGCCGCCAGGCCAGATGGGCTACTGGGGTCTCCAGCAGCATGCCAGCTGTTGGGTAGCTGGCACACAGCTGGACTCAGGTGAGGGGCTGCAACACACCAGGGTTCCTCTGTGCTTTGCTAGCTCAAAAGACTCTTGCTCTGGCTGAGCGCCCCTCGGAGAGCCTGGTGACGGGCGCCACGGAAGCACCCCTGCTGCAAGCAAAGCCTGTCTGCACTGCGGGGCCCTGTGACACGTAAGCTGTGGATTCACCAGGGATCGAAGCTCAGGTGTGCAAAAGCTCAGGTTGCGAGGGTGGGGGTGTGTGTGTGTGTGGGGGGGGTGCCTCTCTGAATGAGACAATGGCTTTGTGCTGCTTTTGCAGGGGAGCACTGACCGCTGGCTGGAAGGCACTGGAAGCTACAGCCCCTCCACTTTGGGCATGGGGTCAGTGTCATTTTAGTTCTGCTCTGGGTGGATCCGGCCACTGGACAAAGGAGCCTTTCCCCTCTAGGTCCCCAGTTCAGCTCCAGCTGTGACCAAAGCTCAGGAGCTGTCTGCAGTGGGGGGGCCCATAAGCAAAGTGAGCCGAGCAGATGGCAGCCAAGGCAGCACCCACAGCTGAGTGGATCATACGGCTGGATTTCTCTCGCCCCCAGGGAAGGGGGGTACATGTAGGGAGCCTGCCAGCCCAGGCTGTGCCCAGCGTCGGGCTAACCAGAGACCGGCCCCGCTCCAGGGCTGTCGGGCCGGCTCGGGAATCACACACACACAGCGCAGCCACCTGCTGCAGGCGTTAACAGCCTCTCGCCAAGATTATTTACACTGAGCCATTTTAACACAGAGATCAACACTGCACTGAAACTGAAGCCACCCGTCGCCGACTGCTGTGGCCCAGGCCCACGCAAGCAATGCCCCTTCTCCCAGGGCACCTGGGCATTCAGCCGCTCGGGCCCTGGGCAGGGGGCCAAGGGGCCCCGGCCCCAGGCAGCGGCTCACCTTCAATAGCAAACGGCTTCCCCACGGTGAGGAGCTTGCAGTCCGAGTCGATGGTGACCTCGTAATCCAGAAGGGACTTGTCCATGATGAATGCGTTGAGCTTGGGGGGCTCGGTCCTGGCAAAGGGAGCACAGGGGAGAGGCTGATTGGCTGGATTCACCCTCCCTGTCCCCAAGAAGTGGCTGGCGGGTTCAGGGGTAAATAGCCACAAATTACAAAAGAGGCTAGTGCAGGTGTGCTGGGTGTGGGGGGAGCTCCTGCCTACTCCAGCCCAGCCTCTCCCAGCAGGGGGCGCTGTAGGAAGCGGGGCAGGGTACTGGCTGTGGGGGGAGCTCCCGTCTACTCCAGCCCAGCCTCTCCCAGCAGGGGGCGCTGTAGGAAGCGAGGCAGGGTACTGACTGTGGGGGGAGCTCCCGCCTACTCCAGCCCAGCCTCTCCCAGCAGGGGGCGCTGTAGGAAGCGGGGCAGGGTACTGACTGTGGGGGGAGCTCCCGCCTACTCCAGCCCAGCCTCTCCCAGCAGGGGGCGCTGTAGGAAGCGGGGCAGGGTACTGACTGTGGGGGGAGCTCCCGCCTACTCCAGCCCAGCCTCTCCCAGCAGGGGGCGCTGTAGGAAGCGGGGCAGGGTACTGGCTGTGGGGGGAGCTCCCGCCTACTCCAGCCCAGCCTCTCCCAGCAGGGGGCGCTGTAGGAAGCGGGGCAGGGTACTGGCTGTGGGGGGAGCTCCCGCCTACTCCAGCCCAGCCTCTCCCAGCAGGGGGCGCTGTAGGAAGCGAGGCAGGGTACTGACTGTGGGGGGAGCTCCCGTCTACTCCAGCCCAGCCTCTCCCAGCAGGGGGCGCTGTGGAGACTGGTGCAGCGCACTGAGGGGCGGTAGCCCAGAAACCCACAGTTCCTTTACCGCCCCGGGCCAGTTCATCGCGAATGAGCCAGGGGCACACGCCCGCCTTCCCCCGGGCGTTGAGCTTGCCCCTGCTGCTGCCCCCTTACTTGAGCATGGTGACCCCGGCGGGGGTGGTGGGGACGCTGTGGCGCCTCATGTACTCGTGCATTTCGGGGAAGCTCTTCTTGATGTACTCCTCGGCGCTGCTCTCCCACACCGTGCCGAAGCGGAAGCCCTGCGAGGGGTGGTGCAGCTGCAAAGAGGACCAGGCGCGCGGCTTGCAAATACCATCAGCAAGGCCGGTGAGCAGGGGAGGGAACTGGAGGGGTTGGGGGGTCAAAGCAGTGAACCCCACGTGCCATGAAACGCGCTAGCCCCGAGCCCACCAGCCCTGCCCGTCTAACCTGGAGTCGCAGGCTGTACATGCCAGGCTCCATTCCCCACCACTCAGTGGCACCAAGTGAGATGTTTCTTGGGAGGGGGCACATGCCAGGGCCACCCCCCCCCGGCCGGGGAGTCTCTCCTCTTAGCTACACAGCGCAGGAGCCAGCGCCAGCACGAGTCGATGTCTCGGGGGCCGCCCCTGCACTCTGCCGTACAGGAACAGACACGCCGGGAGCCAGGGGGCAGCACCATTTGGTCCAGCCGCCCCTCTGTCTGGACGGCCGGGCCAAATCTGAGCGGGGTTGTAACCATGCAGCCACAGCGATGCTCCGGACGGCTCTGGCATCAGCCGTGCTGATTTAGTATGGAGCTATGAGCAAGTGCAAAAACCGGGGGGAACCGGTAGGGTTTGCTCCTCCTCTAACTGGGACCACTGCTACCACTGGAATGCAGCCACCTCTGGGGCGGAGGTATTTCTCGGCAAACAGCAGCAGTTCAGGACAGGAGGTGAGGAAGCATGCTGCATCTAGCTTGAACTGCAGGGGAGAGGGATTTTAAGGGAGGCAGAATTACCCCAACTGGAATCTGGCCAGAACTCGGGGTGAACCCCCACCCTAACTCATAGGAAAAGGACTCTGGGGTCTTTGAGGTTGCAAGCAGACAGGACCTTGGATTTAAGTCTCATTCAAAAGACAGCACCAGCACTGCGGGGCCAATGGCTCAGAGATGGCTCTGAGGGAAGAGCGCCCCCTACTGAACCATCCACTGGATTTTACATCCCCTGCCCCTGTCGCTCCCAGAGCCAGCAGCAGCCGGGAGCCAGCTGGGAAAACGAGGTGTGGCGGGTGGCTCAACAGGCAAAGCTCCAGGCGACAGCCCAACACAACGATGGGTTGGGAATGACGTGGGCAAGATTCAAAAGGTCTAGCGCTAATAATGCTCTTGGTCTGGAGTCGGCGAAGTGACAGGTAGGGGGGCACTCTCCTCTTGGAGTTGGGCCTGACCCCAAGGCCCCAGCATGGTACTAAAGAGCGGTGGGCTGCTGGAGTGGCCACCACCCAAAGGAAACCGGGATGCAGAGGAGACCAGCGTGGGGAGAGGAGGGAAGATGGTAACATCCCCCGACCCCTCGGATCCCTCCCGCCTCCGAGGCAGCGCACTGGCCCTCCCACCTTGGGGTCGTGGATCCCCGAGAGCTCCTCGAAGGTCTTCTCCCCCACCATGACGGCGGCCAGGTTGGCCGTGTAGCTGGAGAGCACCAGGAGGCAGAAGATGGCCCAGAGGTTCATGAGGAAGCGGCCGGTGTAGCACTTGGGCGTCTTGCTGGAGACGGTGCGCCCGAAGAGGATGGCGTAGCAGAGGTTGAGGGCCGAGGAGTAGGAGAAGATCTTCATGCGGTTGCGCCCGTGCGGGGTCATGCCGTAGGGGCTCTTCCACTCGTAGAGGGTCAGGAAGAGCGCCGTCAGGTGCAGGGCCACGAAGATCCCCACCCACATGGTCCAGTGCAGGGGCCACATGAAGGCGCCGATGGGTGAGGCCGTGTCCTTGGTCCTCACCAGGATGCCCAGGCTGGTGGAGAAGAAGGGGCTGGTGAAGTCGATGACCTTGCTCCTGGCCGAGTTGATGCTGAAGGAGGTGACGGCCATGTGGGCCGTGCCGCTGAGCAGGTCCCCCACCAGCCCCGTCCACTGCCCGTTCTTCCAGGCCCCGTACTTGCCGTCCCCGACGATGTAGAGGTCGAAGTCGAAGGGCAGGTCCTCGGCCAGCTTCTCCAGCAGGTCGATGCAGTAGCCGTAGCAGCACTTCTTGTACGCCAGGGGCACCGAGCCGTTCTTGGCGGTGAGCGCCTCGAAGAGGGCCTCCAGCACGGCCGAGTCGTTGGTGTGGGGGTCCAGGCACAGCTGCCCGGCTGGGCAGCTCCCATCCTCGTCCACCTCCCGCGTGAAGACAAACGGGTGTTCCACCAGCGTCACCACCCGCAGCCTCACAGGCAAGAAGCCACCCCTGCTATCCGGGCTCTTGCGCGGCAGCTGGTTCTGCCAGAACCCTTCCTCCACCTCCAGCTTGCCGTCCTGCCAGCTGCCCACCGTCACCCAGGTGGGCGCCCCCAGGGAGTCGCGCAGCAGGCTCCAGATCCGGTAGCGGTGCTCGGTGTGCACCAGCGACGTGTTCCTCACGGACACCCGCCCCGTCCGCCCGTGGAACGACGTGTTGGCCAGGAACCTGGCGGAGGGGAGAGAGGAAGCATGGGGCAGCTGACATCCCCAGGGTCGGGGAGCTGAGCACAGAGCCACAGCAATGGGGCCAGGAGGGAGCTGTAGACAGGGTCTGGCCACAGTGATGCCTTTCCTGAGTCCAGCACACCAGGGGCCCCGGGCTGGGACGGTGGCAGGAGGGAGCTGATCTACTGAACAGGCTGTTAGGCGGATCGGGGCAGGAGGGGATTTCTGGACGGAGGGGAAATTGATGAGTGTTCGGAGACCCAAGGGGCTGGAGGGGACCCAGCAGCGGAAATACTGGGATTCTCACCCTTTTCTGCACCGATCTCCCCCATCTAGCTGGGCTCCGGCCAGGATCTGCCCCCCAATGAACAACAGGGGAAGGGCAGGGTGGTCACAACCCCCAGGTTGAGAACCCCCTGCTCTTCAGGACCCTGAAGAGGCTGCTCCAACCCCAAGGACCTGACCTGAGTGCGAGGGCCTCCCCCAGCCTGGTTCCACTTGCTAAATCAAGGAGTTTGCTTCAGTTGATGGTTTTCTGAGAGCAGAGGTTGCTCCGTGCTGGGCAGTCATTCAGGGACTGGCTGAACTGAGGGTTTTAGAGAGGCAGGGGCGCTGGTAGAGCTGGGGGTGGGGGTGCCCTTGGGCCGGGAATCTTCAGCAGCAATGTCTGTGACCTGGATAAAGGGGCTGATTATTACCAGACTGGCTGGACAAGCGGGGAAACTCAGGGCCTCCCGCGTGCATGCGTGCAGGGAGGAGCTGTGTTGATATGTGTGCCAGTCCGTGTGTGCACATCCATATCATCGCATATCAGACTGGACATGCAGCCATGCAGGGCAGTGTGTGTGTGTGTGTGTGTCTGTGCATGCATGTACATGCATATCTTTGCCTGTCAGACTGGACATGTGACCACGTGTGTGTCGCCGTGCATGTCTGAATGCCTGGGCCTCTGGGTGTGGATCCTCGGGGAATGGGCCCGTGTGTGTCAGTGCTAACATGAGTTCATGTCAGAACACACATGGCAGGGGCGTGTGCGGGCGGGGGGGGGGGGGTGAATTCCATTTTCCAACCAAGGCTGCCAAAGCATCCCAGAAAACAACCCTCTGCCCAGCTGAGCCTTCCTCTGGCATCAGCTCCAGTCTCCGCGTCTCTCCTTTTCCTTCCATCTCTCGCTTGCCTTCCCTCTGCTCCCCTCCCATTCCTGGGCCTTGGAACAGGCTCATTTTGACATTAGTAGTGTCTCCAGCATGAGCCCAAGTTGCCAGAGAGGCCCAGAGGAGGGGGAAGCACTTTGCTGCATTTCTAAAGCAGCTGGACCATTCATGACTCTGGTAGTGTAATTAACAGGATTCAAATGCCATGCTCCAGGGCCCAGGCCGATTGCTGGGAGGGTCAGGAAGGGACCCAGCCCACACTGCCTTGTGCAGGGCCGTCGGGGCCTTAGCACAATTCACATTTCTATAACAACAGCTTTCTGGGGATGTTACTCAGAGATTTAAAGAGACATGGTCCCTTTCCCACGCAGCTTCTGCACAGACACAGCCTCCCGCAGGAAAGGGTTAGTGCCTGAACGGACTGCTGATCTTCCAAGAGGAAGCATGACCTAGTGGTCAGAGCACAGGCTGGAGTCAGGAGACCTGGGTTCTAGTCCCAGCTCTGCCACCGCTTTGCTGTATTGACCTTGGGCAAGAGACTTTTGGTGCCTCAGTTTCCCCATCTGTATAACCATAAATAATTCCCTTCACCCCTCCTCCTGACAGAGGGATTGCAAGGGTTAGTTAGTGCAGTGCCAGAGGAGTGCAAGGTATTAATATAACAATGCCAACTGCTTCTTTCCCAAAGATCACAAAGCACTTTACAAAGGAGGGAAGTATTGTAATTCCCCATCAGACAGATGGGGAAATTGAGGCACGCAGCGAGGAAGTGACTTGCCCAAGGTCACCCAGCTGGTCAGTGGCAGAGTCGGGAATAGAAGGGAGGTCTTCTGAGTCCGAGGCCAGTGGTCTTTCCACTGCCTCCCTATTATTACCCAGCCTGACAAACCTTAGATTTTTAAGGCCAGACAGGACCATTATGACCATCAAGGGCTGAGCTCCTGCATAGCAGAGGCCAGAGAATTTCACCCAAATGAGAAACTGAGGCACAGGGAGGGGAAGTGACATGCCATGGGGTCACCCAGCAGGTCAGCATTAAGACCTGAGACAGAACCCAGCTCTTGCAGTCCGGCACCCTGGACCATCCCATAACATCAAACAGAGAGACTCCAGTGCTTGCACTAAAAATCAAATGCAGAGGAAGGGCAACCAGTAGGGGGCATCGGAGGGTGTGGGAGGACCGGCTGGGCATCGCTGCCGGCTTGCAACCTCTTTCTGCGCCCAGCCCCCAGCGGCAGGAAAGCCCGTCTGGCTGTCTGAATGCTCAAAGAGAAGCAGATGCCCCAGCAGGGGGCAGCGGCTGGGCGAGACAGACACTGGCCCACGCGCTAGGAGCCGCTGATGGGGCTGGCTCCAAGCTTACCTGGAGAGGTAGTGCCCAGAGGACTCCGAGCCTTCCACGTGCTTGTCGTTGCAGTTCACCATGCTCTGGATGAGGGTGAGGTCGGGCCGGACGTACATGGCGCTGGAGATGGCCCGGGTTACCAACTCCACCGCGTCCTGGGTGAATTGCTCCAACGTGGGGCTGCTGACCTCCCCGTAAGCCAGGAGGCCCAGGGGCAGCCCCTCCGTCTGCAGCTCGTCCACATTCAACGGCTGCCCCAGCATCCAGTGAAAGTCCTGCAGCCTCAGGCCGGACTCCGAGGCTGCCCTGAACACCAGCCGTGAGAGGCGGGCGTCACAGCCGAAGAGCAGCACCGGGCCGGCCAGCTCCTCGAGCTCCTCCAAGTGTTGGCGGAGGTAGCTGGTGGCACCCGGCTCATCCAGGTAGCTCAGGTCCAGAATGGTCCTCAGGAAGAGGTCGGTGGTGCTGGTCCAGAAATCCAGGAAGCCAGAGACGTCCCAGGTGTGGCACAGCACCAGGGTGATCTCGTGCCAGTTGTTGGTCTGCAGGACGCTGCCAAGCACGTCCACCAGGGTCTCCATGGGGCTCTTCCGGTCCATGTGCAGGTGGAAGGGATTCTGCAAGCCCAGAGATGATGAGTGAGATTTACTTATTGGTCTGTGTATTACAGGGGCAGGTGAAATTGGGGGCCCCACTGCGCTAGGCGCTGTACGTATCTATAAGATATGTCTGTACTGTAACCAGGGGGTGTAATGGCAACTCATGTGGACACACCAGAAACTCAGTGTCATCTAGAGGTATTTCTCCCCCTCTGCCCTTCTACTGAACTTTCCTCCCAAAGAGCTCTGCACTTCCCTCCTGGCCATTAGGTAAGGGAGACATGGGGATCATTTCCTCCCACCACTAAAGTGCAGCCACCTCGGGAGTGGAATGCAGCAGCTGTTTAACAACTGCCCAGAAAGGCTGCCCCGCTGGTTAGGACAGGAAGGGCCAAACTGAGATGAAGTTACAAGAGGAACTTTAGGGAGGCAGTGTTTAATGACCGAGGGAACTGGGGTCACCATGCTAAAACAGACCAGGGTACACCCAGCACCCCCTCACGCCGCACTAGAGTACTGCGGGCACTGCCGACCCCGTTGAGTCCTCCACACCTCCTCCTGCAGCACAGCGCCCCCTAGCGCCTGTGGCCTTGGGGGCAACAAAACACTAAACAGGACCAGGAGCTTCTGGGAACTCATGCAGCCTTTGAACCTCTTTTCCCACCCGCTCGTGGCTGTGAAGTGATCCTTACCACCAGACTAGGAGGGTGCCTCTGTCTCCAAAGGGAGTGGACAAGTTATTTGCAACTGATGGGGAAAGGAAGGGCTCCTGTGAATTCCCAATGGGGGAGGGGTATGGTGTGTTGACTGGCAATTCTGGGGCATGGAGGGCGTTGGTCTCTGCTGGGCTCTGTCCCCTTATCCTATGGCCTGGGATACTGATGGCCTCTGGACCGGCGGCTTTGCACGCATTTAAATCTAAACCAACACACGGGAATAAAACCCATTGCAGCGCTGACTCACACCAAAAATAAAACTCCAGTCAATTCACAGAGGAAATGGGCAAGGAGGCGAGTGGCCAGGAGAGGGCACGAAATCCAAAAGAGCAAAGGGAAGGCTTCAAAGAGGAGAAACAATTCCTCAGGGGTTCTGGCTCTGCTCCCAGTCACACTAAGGAGGGGAGGGGGGGAGGGTGTGTGTGTGTGGAGGGGGTGTCGCATGCTTTGCTGGATATTTGGGAGCCGTGGTCAAAGTGGGAGCTGTGCAAGGAGGACCTCTGAGACGCACCCACAGATTGTTCCATGCTACACTGAGATGCAGCCGCCTCTGGGGTGGAACTCAGCTGCTGTTTAATGGCCGACAGCAACACTGCATAAGAGTTTAGGGCAGGAAGGGAAGGATCCTGAATCCAATTAAAACTGCCAAAGGGAAATGGGGGGTGAGGGGGGTAGAATGGAAATGCCTAATGCGGCACTGACCCAGAGCAGCGATCTCTCTCTCTTGCACACACGCACCATTATCCAGAGCCCTTCATAAAAAGTTTTAAAGAAAATTCTAATTTCATCACTTCCTGAGGAGGGTAAATTCATCTGGGAGCACTGGGCAGGATGTTAACTTCATCCCCTTACACAGATCAGGGAGCTTCACCCTGTGAAGTGACTCCCTTTCTGTACACCACGTGGAAGTTGAGCTGCTTGCACCCAGACCCTACTTAGGAGCTGTAAATGCACCCTCACACTGGATGATCATTAACTATTTAATGATCGGGGCTCTGCTGTGCCAGGCATTAAGACCATAGGAACGGCCAGACTGGGTCAGACCAATGGTCCATCTAGCCCAGTATCCTGTCTTCCGACAGTGGCCAATGCCAGATGCTTCAGAAGGAATGAACAGAACAGGGAATCATTGAATGATCCATCCTCTGTCGCCCATTCCCAGCTTCTGGCAAACAGAGGCTAGGGACACCTAGAGCATGGGGTTGCATCCCTGACCGTCTTGGCTAATAGTCACAGATGGACCTATCCTGCATGATTGTTCAGACAGGCCCAAAAGAGCTCAGAATCTAAATCGCCAAGATAAAGGAAAGATCATCCCTACTTTACAGACGGAGAAACTGAGGCACAGAGCGGTCAAGTGACTTGTCCAAGGCCAGACAGGGAGTTGATGGCAGAGGAAGGACTCAATCCCACAGCCACGCAGGCCCAGCCCAGCAATCATTGCACAAGGCTGGCTTTCCTCTTGCTCTTTACCCACCCATGTTCATGCCCCTTAGAGGGGCATGACTGGAATGCAGCAGAACGTGGTCATTTAAAGACTCAAATCTTCAAGGTGCTAAGTGCCCCTACTTCCAATGGAGCTCCAAGTGATGCTGAGATGTTGTCTGGTCGAACCCACCCATAGCTCATACCCACAATACAAGGGAAGGGGAGGAGGAAAACCTTCTCTCTTGTGGCATATTGAAAATGATGTTCAAATTACAAGCTATCCCTTTAGGTGCTAGGGATTTCCTGCTTCTGCTTGCAGGCTAGCGGTCTCTGTGGGAAAGCATACCAGCTCGGTTTCAGCAATTAGTCTGCAGAGAGCCTACCTAGAATAAGGTGGGGTGAGTTGGGCCACTCTGTTTTAGGGAGCAGCCTGCTTTGTCTCTCTCTGTTTTTAGGTTCTTTTGTGTTATTGTTCTGAATTTTAAGAACTGAAGTCATGTGATGTTGCAACCTTCCAGCGAGAGGATTGTATGTTTTTATGGAACGTCTCTGCGTCTGTGCTGGGAAGGTAACAGCATTGATCTACCCCTCCATTTACACCTTTAGACACAAGGCAGAAGGGACCCAGCTGTCGAGACAGCTCTCCTTCAGAAGCTAGTCGTCTGGTCTCAGTCTCTGAACGTGAACTAGCACTGATGTCAAGCCTGCTGCACAGGAGGAAGAGATCAGTAGAGAAACAAAGTAAGAAAGAAAGGAGCCAGGTCCAATAATTAGGGATTATTCCCACTGGCAGTGAATTAACCAGGGCTTGGTGTGGTTGGTACATTTCACTCCAGCTCATATCCATTCTCTCTCTGTATATACCCACATCAGGCAGTGGAGAGATTACGTGGCTAGAGCAGGAGATTGGCACCAGGACTCCTGGGTTCCATTCCCAACTCTAGGAGAAGAGGAATCTAATGATTAGAGAAAGGGGAATAGGCACCAGAACTTCTTGATTCTGTTCTCAGTTCCAGGAGGAGAATAAAGTCTAGTGGTTAGAGTGTGTGTGTGTGGGGGGGGGACTGGGTATCAGGACTCCTGGGTTCTGTTCCCAGCTCTGCCCACAGCTCGTTGTGTGACCTTGAGAAAGCATTCCAACCTCTCTTTGATCCTCAGCTTATAGGGATAATACTGCACCAGCATCTCGCAGGATTGCTGGGAAGCTTAATGTGATGGTTGCAAAGCAACGCTCGTGGAGTTCCTCGAAGGAAGAGTGTGATGGGAGTGCAAAATATTTGTGTTAGCAAGAGGCCAGCCTGGTCAGCCGTGGGAGCTTGATTTGCCTTTACAAGGTACCACCAGTGCTCTCTGAACTGCACAGACAAACAAGAACAGGGTGCTGCACCAGCTAGCCCGGTCTAAGCGGTTAGAGCAGGGAGCTGGGCAGCAGGGCCCCTGGGTTCTATCACTGGCTGTGCCATGCCCCAGGGAACTTACAATCTCAATTAAGTACAACGTGGACAGGAAGATACACAGAGTGGGGGTCTAGGATTTTATTCATAACTATGTCTATGGAAGAGCAGCAGAGTCCTGTGGCACCTTATAGACTAACAGACGTATTGGAGCCTAAGCTTTCGTGGGTGAATACAAAGTCCGTTAGTCTATAAGGTGCCATAGGAATCTTTGCTGCTTTTACAGATCCAGACTAACACGGCTACTCCTCTGATATATATCTGTGGAGAAGCAGCATGGGTTACAGGACTGGGACTCGATCCCTGGGTTCTATCCCCAGCTCTACCATTGCCCTGAGATAAGTTTCTTAGTCTTTCATGCCTCAGTTTCCCCTCACCCTTTGTCTGTCACATCTATTTAGACTGTAAGCTCTTTTGGAGCACAGACTGTCTCTCACTGCACATCTATATCTCCAACGGCTGGTGATGGGACGCTAGGTAGGGAGGGCTCTGAGTTACTACAGAGAATTCTTTCCCAGGTGTCTGGCTGCTGGGTCTCACCTACGTGCTCAGGGTCTACCTGGTCCCCATATTTGGGGTGAAGAAGGAACATCCCCCTGGATCAGATTGGCAGAGACCAGCGGGGAGCTTTCACCTTCCTCTGCAGCATGGGACATGGGTCGCTTGCAGGTTTAAACCAGCGTAAATGGTGGATTCTCTGCAACTTGAAGTCTTTAAACTGTGATTTGAGGACGTCAGTCACTCAGCCAGAGGTCCGGGGTCTATTACAGGAGTGGGTGGGTGAGGATCATGATGGTCTTTTCTGGCCTTAAAGTCTATACGGCATGTAGCAGTTCCTCTGGGCGTGAGTGTCCCGACAGTTCCCAGAGCCCAGCTGTCCTATATGCTTAAATAGTAACGTCAATTCCACGCAAAGAAAAATTAGACCCTGTCCAAATCGATCAATTGGCTTCATCTTGGGTCCTAGGGCACTTTTTACCCTCCCTCTGCATTGCATTCCCATCAGCCCACAGAGGCTGCAGGAAAAGGCTTATGAACCAAGGGAATGCCGGGCGGCATTAATAAATCAGCGATGCTTAAAGCAGCCGGCAGAGTCATTCCTGTAGCATCAATGAAGTTCACACACACACCCCACCTCCTCTGCTTTATAAAGCCTTGTGTGTGACGGAAATCATTCCCCATAATAAAAGCGAGAGAACGCTGGGCAGGGAGGCAGGCAAAGATGAGGGCTGAGATAGGGGAGAGCTGAGAGGCTGGTCTGTTGCTTGTTGTGATGTGTTACCACAGGATAAGGCCTGCTATGGCTCCACTCTAAAATAAATTCCTCCTGAGAGCACAAACTCTGCTGTTTGCCGGACAACTGACCGACGCCCTCAGAGCTCTATTGATGGGGCGATTTGCAGGAAAGGGGTTTCATTCTGGCGTGAGCCGGGCCCTGCTCTGTTACTTTAGGGCAGTTCCCACAGTGGGTGTTCACAAAGATTCCAGCGGCCTTGGATGTACGGGGGGGGCTGGAACAATTTTTAGAGTGGGGGTGCTGAGAGCCATTGAACCAAACTGTAAACCCTGGGTATAAAGGAAACCACTTCAAGCCAGGGGGTGCTGCAGCACCTCCCGTACCCCTTGTTCCAGCACCCATGTGGATGTTTAAGCCACACCCAGCAGCGCCACCCTTTAAAAGCGATTATTTTGGGTGCCCAATTGGAGACACTTAAATGGACTTTTTTCAGAGGAGCAGCCGTGTTAGTCGGTATCCGCAAAAAGAACAGGAGGACTTGTGGCACTAACCAATTTATCTGAGCATAAGCTTTCGTGAGCTACAGCTCACTTCATGGGATGCGTGCAGTGGAAAATACAGTGGGGAGATTTTATATACACAGAGAAATGGACTTTGTTTTCAGAAGGCAGGCGCTCAGCATGGCCTGGAAATCAGGCCCTTTTAAAGTGTCCCTAGGTTCTGACATACAGTAGCAGTCAGGGGACCAGAGAGAACCACAGGGTTTGTCTGTGTCCTGCAGCCTCGTGACAACTGACTCTTGTCTCTTCTATGCCCTGGAGGACGCCACCTCTCTCTTTAGTGGGGTTTCTCCCCACACTTACCGACATCTCCTCTCTGCTGGCTACATCATGTTCATTTAACCCCCCAGTACAGGAGATGCTGACCAGGCCCCTGCTTGATTTAATGGGGCCAGAGGAATATAGAGAGAAGCTTCTCAGGTGGCCCGTGTGACAGCAGCATGCACAAAAAAAACCCCTTTCGAACCTGCCATTGTATGATCAGTCATTTGTCCATACTTGGCATAGCACCAAAGGACTTTACATACAGCGCCTGTGAAGATGCAGCCACCTCTGGGGTGGGAAGCAGCAGCCAGCACACAACACTGGGGATGTTGAGACCGAGAGCATAATCTTACAAAGAGCGCCTGGGGGTTGGTGGTTAAGGGCCCCTGGCTGGTCAGTATAGATATCTATGGCCCTGCTGGGATCTGCCTGCTGACTGGGGCCTTAGATTTTATACTACAAACATCAGCATGGTATCTAAACACCTTCCTCTCTGGACGCGGCAGGAACCTGCCTCACTGCAAGAAGCCTGGAACACGGTGCCTCTTTGTGTTACACAAACTCACACCCAGCACTAAAGCCATGAGAATCAGGAATGGACGCACCCTAAAGGGAACTTCTCCTTTGCACGGGGGCCTTTTCCTCCGGAACCCCACTCCCTGCCCCCTCCAGCTACTGCAATTAACACTGCTCTCCCGCAGGTGCATGGGGGTGGCGGGGGATGAACGGGGAAGGAGGCTGGCCTGGCTTGCGAATAAAGTGACCCCGAACTATAAATATTCCCCCTGATGGATAGGTCTGAACTTGGCTGTGATTAAAACTCAAAACCACTGGGACCTTCTAGGTGGCTAAACTATTGACCAGCCCTTCTGAGTCATTCCAGAGCCAGGATCGAGCTGGGGCAAGACCCCTGGCAGGAAGGAAGCGCAAGGTAGCCAGGAGAACAGAAAGCAGAGCCTCCTTCGAAACAGGGACCCCACCAGGCTCTCCCCAGCCCCACTGCCCACCCAGATACGCAACCCTTCCGCTCCAGGGTGGCAGGCCCAGGGGAAGAGGCTGCCAGTTGCAAGTGCGGATTTGCAACCAGGAGCCTCTTCTGCTTCTTTGCATACAGAGCAGACTCCCCCTCCCCCCGATAAAAATAGCCCCAACAACAAACCCTCCCTCTCCCCCAGCCGCAGTGCTGCTGCTGGACACCCAGAACTGCCCCCCAGGCACCCAGGGCTCAGGCTGGGGAGGAGAAAGGGTCCCAACTGCAGCTTCCCCAGCTTGCGCTGGGAGTTGCAGGGGCTGGATTCAGTGGGCAAGGAGCCCCCCGCCCCCACCTCCCAAAATCCTCTTCCTGCCAGCAGGGGAATTGCTAGAGCGGGGTGGGGTGGGGTGTCCCTCCCGCCCCCCCCCCAACTGGCCTAGCCCGTGTGTGGCCGAGGAGCTCCCGGGCTCCACCAGCTGCAGGTCGCCCAGCGATCGGACCAGCCCTGAGCCACGGGAGCAGGCTGGGTTGGACAAGCCAGACCCCCCCCCCACTTGTTGCCCAGCCGAAGCTGCTCCGGGCGGGGCAGGGGCGCAGCGCCTCCCCCTTACCTGGGCGCTGAAGGGCATCCGCTGCTCCAGCTCCAGGACGCTGAGGAAGGGGATCTCCAGGGCGGCGGAGAGGAACTCCAGCTGGAGCAGCTCCTCCCGGGACCCGGGGAAGGCCAGCACGGCCGCCACCCGCTGCACCACCAGCGCCTGGCACAGCCAGCGGGCCAGCGAGGCCGGGTCCCGCTCCCGGGGAGCCCCCGGCACGATCTCCAAGCTCAGGTTATAGGGGAACCGGCTGGCCCGGCTCGCCCTGGCCAGGGCGCTGCGCACCCGGCTCTGCGCGCCCCCCGGGGGCAGCAGCGCGCCCAGGCGCACCGTGTGCCCGACCCTGGCGAGGATGTGGCAGGGCTGGGGGTGCCCCTGGCAGGGCGCCGGCAGGAGGCTGCCCGCCACCCCCACGCACAGCCAGAGCGCCCGCAGAAACTCCATGGGAAAGTTTGGGCGCTCCCCGGTCCCCCCCTCGCCCAGGGTGGGGGGCTAGGGTGCGGGAAGGAGGCGGCGGGCGCTGGGGAGGAAGGAGCCCTGGGTGCCGGAGGAGGAGGAGGAGAAGGGGCATGAGGAAGGCTGGGAGAGCGGAGGAGGTGCTGGGATCTCCAGGCAGGGCTGCCATGGAGCGTCTGCGGCAGCAGGGGCAGCAGCGGGAGCAGTTTGTATTGGCTGGGGGGGTGGGGGAAGGAAGGCAGAGATTAGGGCAGGGGGGTGGGCAACCACAGCAAGGCAGGGGAAGGGGTATGAAGATGCCAGGGGACACGGCTGCCAGAGGGAGGAGAGGCAGAAGGGAATCCAGAGGCGAGGGGAGGCTGGCAGAAAAACGCCCCCTGCCCTCGTCCTGCCCAAGTGACCTCCTGGAGATCCCCCCCCCACACACACACACACAGTGTGGAGCCTGGCTTTGCCAAGGAGTGCTGGGCAAACACCAACGATCCTTAGCACCCTTTGCCGGGCACGGCTGGCCACGAGCAAATGTCTCAGTGAAGTTCAGAGGCCAGGCTGGCAAAGGGTGAGGGGATGGGGGGGGGGGGGGGTTTAGTTAATCTCTGGCCCCTGGTGGGATTTGTCTGGAGAAACCTACAACAACAGTAATAATAAATAACCCGTCTGCTCCTTCCTCTGGGGTTATCATTTGGTAACACCAGACTGTGGATCCAATGAAAACTAAGGGCCGGATGCGGCCCCCAGGTTCCCAAAGGAGAGGCAGTCTTGCTGAGTGCTTAGAGCCACGGCTAGGCAATAGGAAACCTGTGTCCTAATCCCGACCCTGCCACGGACGCACTGTGGTGCTAGGTCCCCCCTCTGGGCCTCGGTTTTCCCATTTGGAAAAGGAAGACGATGACGCAGCCCCACCTTCCCGACGTGCTTTGAGAGCGAGGGGTCTCAGTGTGATGAACCTGTGCCCGACTGCTGCCCTCTGGGTTCCCATATGTTACACAGAAGGCTCAGAGCCCCTGGGCAATAGTGAGGCAAAAGTCCACTAAAGTAAAATCTCCCACAGCCGGTGTAGCTTCCCCAGGGGTAGCAATGGCGGGGGGAATGAGCGTAGACAGGGCACAAGCATTCTCACCAGCGTGTGCTCTCGCCCTGCTCAGAGCAGCCTGCCGGTAAGATTGTGTCTGTTTAACTCTTACGTCTTAAAAAATGCTAAGAAATCCGTAGGCACCTAGGACGTCACGGCTCTCCCTGTGCTGCTGACCAGGGCCACCTGGAGCCACCCAGCAGCAGCTGGGATGTAACCCACACCCTTCTAGGCCCAGGGCCTAGCACTTGAGCCAAAGGAGAATCTCTGTTAGCAGGGAGGTGTCTATGACACACAGGAGAACAGTTCAGATTCCATCCACTAGTGGGCAATATCGCACACAGCAACACTAGCTAACCCCTTGCAGCATTTCTCATTGAGAGAGAGCCCTTCTGGCCACAAGGATAGGATACCTGGTGCTTACAAGCTTTCTGCCTTCATGAACCCGAGTATTTATCAGTCAGGAAAAACAAACCAACCCTTGCCTTCTTTGAGTCCTATTGGACCCAGAGCCTTCGGGGTGATTTCCTTGGAACCTATTGAGGACTGGCTCCTTCCTCTCCATTTTATTCGGTAATCATTCAGTGTGTGGTGCAGTTACCTCCGAGTACGCGCTGCCCTTTCATTGTACTCACATCACCTTATACAACACACAGGGCTCACCCTACGACACCACTCAGCCCCAGCCCAGTGTGAAGACATGCTCCCCTAGCCCACCCCAAGCTACACAACTCACAAACCACGCATGCATGCACCCACACAACCCAACCTGCAAACATGCACTCACTCCAAGCTACACAACTCACAAACTATGTATGCATGCACCCACACAAGCCCTGTACAACCCAACCTGCAAACGCACCCACTCTGAGCTACACAACTCACAACCATGTATATCGTGCAGTGCATGCAATCACCCAAACCCTGCACAACCCAAAGAGCACACGCATGCTTTAACACAACCCAGCGCCCCCGCTCCTTCCCTGGGCGTCCCCCAACTCATCTCGCACAACCCAATCCGCCTGCTGCCACACAACAGAAACCTTCCACGACTGCACACCTCTCAGGCACTGGCCAACCCCCAGGTCAGCCTTGGCACACTCCACTGCACATGACTCTCAAGCCCCAGGGCAATCCATACGGCAACACACACCGAACCCTGCACAACCCACAGTGCATGCGTGACCTCAACCCAGCCCCATAGCAAACACGCCCGGCTTGGCATTTGCCCCTACCAGCACAGCGCCCTTTGTCTCCAGAGGCCCAGGGGTGCTGCCGTAGTGGGGACATTTTCACACTTCATTATGCATTCCGTTGGCCTTCCCTGTCATAACACCGAGCCTGGGGAAGGCCTCTGGGAAGGGGCTGAATGAGATTCAGGCCATAAATCCAGAGGAATTCCAGGAGAATTTTCACTGTCTTTTAATAAGCAGAGCTCCCCTGCCCCCGGCCCACCAATCATCTCCTCCCCTGCCTTTCCCAGCCGTGCCAGGCAGCGTGTGTGACCTGCATGAGAACACGGGGCCTTTTCAATAGGCACGTACTTGGCGAACATCTTGGGAAGGAGTTCGCTGGAGCGAGGCTGGAGCCTTGTCCCTTTCAGCGAACAACTACTCAAGAAAAAGCAACACGCCCAACCTTGTTCACAGGCCGGGCCTGAGGGTGGACCGAAAGGGTTGCTACCTTGGCATTTTGATACCTTTAACAAACGTGAACTTAGCAGCCCCACTGCGAGGGAGCTGAAGCAGGATTTAGCTAATCTAACCCCCCCATTTCAGTGAGGTCCTGCCCCAAAGAGCTCAAGGCGACAAACAGACAAAGGCGGGAGGGGAAACTGAGGCACAGAGTGGGGAAATGATTTGTCCAAGGTCACGCGCAGAGCCAGGCCTGGAACTTGAGTCTCCTGGTTGCCAGTGCGCAGAGCCAGGCCTGGAACCAGTCTTCTGGTTGCCTTAGCCACTGGACAGCCCTGCCGCCCGCGTGATGGACAACCTAGTGACTATGCAGCTCTGGAGGAGAAATGGGAGGGATAATCTTGTGCAGGTGACCCCCTGATGGCAACTTACATTTCTGGTGCATCATCCCACGCTCGCCTGTGCCTATAGACAGTCATCATTTCAGCCATGGCTGCAGTGCAGCCGCCTCTGGGGTGAAACCCTGCAGCTGCTTAACAGCGCATAGTGCCGCCACATGGCTGTTTAAGCCAGGAAGGGAATACCTTCTCCTGCTGCGACTGTCAGGCAACAGGGGATCTTTAGGACACAGAAGCTAATCCCGCTGCTCCTGAGAGAGACGTGTTAGGGGATCACTTTTGTAGCCCAGCTGAACGACGACACCCTCGGCCCTACACAGGGGTTAGCACTCAGAGGGGAGCGCGGAGCCCCTACTTCGCCCGCGCACCTCTCCGCAGCACCTTGCGGGCTCCCCTCCCGCGGGGCAAGACCAGGACAGATGCTGCTTATCTCAGGAGGCAATCTAAGAGGATTCCCAGCCTGAGGCAGCCGGAGTGTGGCAGTGGCATGATAATACTGAGCTAATAAATGGCTAATAAAATTAAAATAGCCCAGGCATTAGCCAGCCAGACGGCCATGGAATTGGGTCCTTCAGCTGGAGAACAGGGCACGGGCAGGAGGCTAGGGTCCCCCTGTTCCGTCTGGCTCACATCATTCTCTGGGCACCTGCTGGGTCTGCGCTCACCCCTCTGCCCTTTGTGGTACAAGCCACTAATTCTCGCTGCATGCCAGGGCCTCCCTGTTATTCACCTTAAAGCACCAAGGACAAGCGTGCCGGCCGCTCAGCATTCCTTCACTGGGATCTGCCCTTCTGCTATATCCCTGGCTCCGTCCTACCAAGGCCAGAAGGCTGCTCACGCTGCCTTTAGCAGGCCACTCTTAAGAGCTAGCACCATATCCTGAGAGGATGGACAGGAGACAATGGCATCAGCTGATCGCCTACCCAGCTGGCTGCACCATGGTCACAGGGAGAGGCCAAGCAGTGGCCATGTGTGTCCTAGGGAGATGAGCGACATGTGGCCAAGGGGGGATGGATTTCGTGGTTCACCGATCTGCATTTCTGATGAGGTCCCTCTCGCCCCCGAAGACAAACACCAGCTGCCAGCAGAAAAGGAAGAAAATCTATTAAATTAATAACCAAAAAAACCCCACCCCAGCCAAGTACCAGCTGGCGAAATATATTGATCTTCAGACAAATGTAATGAGTGAACGCTAATGAATTCCTCCCGGGCATGATAGTGGGGGAGATCTGTCTCGCTTCAAAGGGGAGGGCAGGAGAAGGAAACCTTCTGAAGGCCTAACGAGAACAGCCCATGCAGTGTCACACTGGACCTGTCAACCAGATGGGAGATGGTCCCTCCCCCACAAATAGATATAAAGCTACTGATAACGAGATTAACAATCCAAGGGGCAACGTGGCCAGTTCTCCCTTCTTGGCGCATGTTTTTTTTTGAGTGAAGGATGGAGCGGATTGGCCGGGGACCTGGCAGGAGTGTGGGGGCTGAATTTAAGGTGCGGGCAGCCCCTCAGAATGCAGCTCTGGCTCCTCGGTACCTGCTGCTCAAGGATACGAGGGGATGGCTGGGCAGGCTAAGCTAAGCCTGCAATGGCTACACTCCCAGAGGTCCAGCTCCCAGCCATGGCTAACACAGCCATCGATTGGTGCACGAGACCATCACTTCCAGTCACACGAGACCTTTAATAGCTATGAGCTGGCTCCAGGTCCCCATGGCTCTTCTGGACTGTAGAGGGAGCTGGGAGGGCTCAAATCCTTGGACAAATCAAGCCCATGGCTGCCGCCTCTTCTGCAGAGGCTCAGGGGCAAAGCAAAGCTCGATGCCAGCACCGATTTCCTGCACCAAAAGCACAGGCCCCTCCCACTTTACCTAAATGAGACTCCCCATTTGTTGTTAGCAGTATAGGGCTTATGACACACAGCTGAGCCATTCTGATTCCATCTAGCAGGGGGTAGCTGTGTGCATGCTTTTGTGTGTGCATGCACCCCACCCCCCCACCCCACCCACACACACACACACACACACACACACACACACACACTCGCTCTCTCTCCATGTCTTCCAGGCTAGACTCTACATTTTCGATCTTTACTCAGTCCAAGGAGGGGGCCTAACACAAAACAGTCCATCCCTTTTAATTTTATTTATTTATTTATTTATTTATTTTTGGTTACAAGTATTTCCCTGATTTCCCCTCCCACGTTATTAAAAACAATTGACTTATCTGTAAGCCCCTGGGATGGATTGTTTGGTTTTTGGAAAAGACAGGCAGCTGGAAATGGCCCTTGCTCTGACCTTGTCCATTTCACCTTCCGGAGCATCTTTCCCTGTCATGTTGTTTCATGCTATTCCGCTGTAATTCTTGGAGACAGATGTGGGGGGGAGGAGCGGGGGGGAGAAGGAGGGGAGCGACCACAGAGCCGGCGCGGTACCAATATCAATGGATTGCCACCGGGAAGCCCTGCTCTGCTTTTGGCTTCAGCTGACTGGGAGCGTCAGCCCCCGCCGGGCCCTTTAAATCGTCCAGCTCCAGTGATGTTCCGACACAGGCCGGCTTGTGCAAGGGAGAGGGCCAATGCCTGCTCCACGCCATCCTTTTTTTGGCGGGTGGGGAGGGAGGTTGAATAGCGCTAGTTATTGGGCAGCAACGGGACAGGCCGGAGAGCAATTCCCTAGCACCAGTAATGGCTGTGTCTGCGTTTCTGTATCACTTTGCTGTTAATTAACCAGTGGGCGTTAATTTTCCTCTCCCTGCGCCATCCCCAAAGCGGGGACCTTACAGCCCTGTTAACGGACTGACTCTCTCTCTGCCCAGCTGGCGTGCAGCTCCCTGGCCCTTATGTACCCACCCCAGCCCAAGCGAGCAGAATGCCGTGCTCGTCTTTAGGGCCTTCCAGCTGAAGGGCTTGTTTTTACCAGCATTAGTCAGCCATAAAACACCAACTCACCCTGGTAGGTAGGACTTAGCCCTGCTTCCTCGATGGGGGAAACTGAGGCTCAGAGAAAGGAAGCTGCTTGTCCAAGGTCACTCAATGAGTCAGCAGCAGAGCCAGGAATTCTGACTTCCACTCCGGCCACCGTGCCACACGCCCCTCCCAGATCTGGGACTGGAACCCAGGCGTCCTGGTGCACCATCCCCTTCTCTAACCCCCTTCTCCCTCCCCTATGGAGTCTTTCTGGCCTGGCTGTACACAGACACTGCACGCACTGTATGAAGGCAGGCGGTGAGTGTAAGTCAGCTGGGGATTGGGGGGGGGGCACAGAAGGGGGCCTGCTTCTTTACACTAGTAATGGTAGCCCCTGAGCAGAGATTGGGAACTTACCCTTAAAAACCAGGCTCCTTATCAGAGCGGGTCTCGCTCAGGCTCCGCCAGGATCCTGACCGTTTCTTCCAGCTCTGGGGCAGATGCCGACCGTGAAAGGTTTCAAGTCACCGGGATTAGGAGCAAGCCCACATGGTCTCCACCCCAGCCGCATCCCGGAAGGCACAGCCCAGGACACCGCCACCCAGGTCATTGGAAACAGGGTTGAACCAGTTCTCTGGCCTGTGTTATGCAGGCGCTCAGACTGGATGATCACAGGGGTCCCTTCTGGCCTTAGAGTCTATGAATTCAGCCCCTGAGGAGCAGGGACGAACAGGCCGTGCTGGGTGGCAGAGGCTACGGAGAACAGCAGCTGTGCCCTGCGCTGGGTGCAGGTGAGAAGGAAGAGAGGGGAGATCCCTCCAGGAACACAGAGAGGACCTGCAGGAGAAGGCAGCTCCGTGGCTCTCTGCTGCCTCAGCAATGTTGCTGGCGTGTCTGGGACAGTCTTTCCAGGCCCGCTCTTGGCCTTCTGAGCTGAAGGTGCAGTGAGGTGGGACAACTGGAGCCCGGCCATAAGCAGGTGCTGCTCAGGAAGCAACGGGCCCCGTGGACTGGGACTCAGGAGACCTGGGCTCTGCTACTGAAATGCTAGGTGACCTTGGGCAAGTCCCTTTCCCTTCTCACCCTTTGTCTGATCTATTTAAATGGCAAACCCTTAGGCCCAGGGGCTCTCTCTTACTGGGTATGTGCAGACCTAACACAACGGGGCCCGATCTTAGCAGATGAAGCTGCACTACAAATATCTCAGCTATCTTCAGGCATTGCACTGGTATGCCAGGCTGCATTAAGCCCCTTGTCTTAGAGCCTTCGAGCAAGACAACACCCTCACCTGACTGATTGCTTTCCCGTGGCCACAAAACTGATCCAGAGAGAAATGGATTTCCCCATCGTCCCCCCCATGGCTGAATGGTGCTGCTCTGAGAGACATAAAATGTAACTTCCTCTTGGGTCAGCGGCTGATCGACGAGCTGAATTATACCGGACCGGACAGAATAATGCGGCTGGGTTTCCTCCTCATCGGCTGTGACCCAGCGACGGGCGGCATTAGTGCCAGTTGCTGTCTGTCAGTCGAAGTCTCTGATACATACTTCCAAGATCTTCCCTGGTCACTGGAACCCTGCCTGCCCCCCTCCCCACTGGAACCCTCCTTCCTCCCTCCTCCAGCCCAACCTCCCCCCTGCACGGGGCTGGCATCTCCTCTCCCCGCCCCACCATGTTCTTCCATACCCCACCCCACTTCTTCGCAAGAGCAAATGGGAGAAATGCCCACTTTTATCCAAAAAGTCAGGCCAGCTGGGACAGGGCTTAAATGTAAGGCCACCCTACCCACCTGGGCAGGTAGCCAGGTGGGAACCTGTGACAAACAGCTGCTGCCCCTGTTCTCTTCTCAAACTGCACCACTGCGTGAAGAGAGATCCCGGGGGGGCACTATCCGTTCAGCCCCCTGAAATCAGAGGAGGTGGCTACGGGGGTGTGTGTGTGTTTTCCCATTGCACGGAGAGGAGCAGAGCAGAGAACAGAACCGGGGAGCCTGGACTCCGGAGTTCTATTCTCAGCGTGGCACCCAATAGCAGTGCGAGGTTTGACAAGTCATTTTGTTGCTGCTTTGTGCCTCAGTTTCCCCATCTATACAATGGGGACAGCACTGCCCTCATGCATAGGGCCTTGCAGGGTTTAAATGATGCCTGTAGAGCTCGGAGAGGCCAGGGCAAAGGGGAATAGATCGAAGGGTGCCTAGGAGAAAGATGATGCTCTAGAAAGGGACGGCTGGGCTAGTGATTAAGGCAACAGATGGGGACTCAGGAGACTCAGAGAAGGGACCACCATGATCATCTAGTCTGAGCTCCTGCAAGTTGCAGGCCACAGAACCTCACCCACCCACTCCAGTAATAGACCCCTAACCTCTGGCGGAGTCACTGAAGTTCTCAAATCATGATTGCAAGTTACAAGGAATCCATCATTTACTCTAGTTTAAACCTGCAAGTGACCTGTCGAGACCCCCCAGTTCAATCCCTGGCTCTGCCGCCAAACTCCCTGTGTGACCTTGGGCAAGCTGCTTCATCTTGCCATGCCTCAGTTTCCCTTCAGCTTTCCTTTTCCCAGATAGACTGGCAGCCTCTCCCCGTGTATGTGCAGTGCCCAGCACAACGAGGCGCTGATCTCAACCGGCACTGCCGCAATACAAATAAAAAACCAACACTGTAGGATTGCCCCTGTATGAGCGACCCAGATGTTGACAGGTATGAATTAACCATCGTATCCCAGATGTGGGCCCCACAGAGCTGCTTTCAGCGAGGGCAGGGGGGAAAAGATCCAGGGGCTGGGAGAGAACAGCAGCTCCAGCAGGATGCAGAGCAGATGTTGCATTTCAGAGCCCCACGGGCCCGGGGGATTTGCTTAAACAAAAATTAGCAGCTGGGCCAAACAAATGATTCGGCAAATCCCCAGTACAGACCGCACAGATGCAGGTGAGCTGACATTGCATGATGGTGCTGAATTGCACCCAGGTAATGGAGACCACCCAGCCCTGCCCTCCCTGCCGGCACAGCGTTGCTGGGAAGCAGGCCCCGGGCAGAGTTTGGGGAGGGAGGTTCTGTATCAGGGCACCAATGCAGCCCCCAGCCAGAGGGAGGTGGGGACACCCCAATGCACACAGCTGCACTCTTGCCTTTTGTGGCGTGGACTCCACGGGTGCCGGGGCGCGCCCGCGGCTTCCTGCTCCGTGGGCAGGTTCTAGGCACGTCTCTTGCTCCGGAGACTGAATTCCATCCCCGGGAGTCCGGTGCTTTGATCTGCCTCCGGCTGCCCCCCAGTCCCCCCTTGCCATAGTGTCCGAGCACCTCAGTATTCAGCCTCACAACCCACCCACCCCACCCTGTGAGGCAGGGCACAGCCCTTAAATATATTTTATAGACAGGGACCTGAGGCCCAGACAGACTAACTCAGGGTCCCCCCCCAGAGTCTGTGGGAGAACCAGGAACTGAACCCACACCCAGGTGAGCCCCCCAACCACTGGGCCATACTTCTGTTCACACACGTCCTTACCTCTGGTAAATCCCACCATGTTTCGGTGGTGGGAGACAATCTCCCCTCGCTGCTTGGGAGCCACATTCTGAAGCCCATCTGGGGTCTTCTGCCCCGTAGCAGCGTGGACTCTAGCCTCCCTCGGGACACTCCTGCAGGGCAGCTCGCAGCCGGGCCACCGCTCTGCCCAGGAGCGCGTCTCTGTTCCGGTCACAGAGCACGTTCTCTAGTCTGGGGCAGCAGGGGTCCGTGCAAGGGGAGGACAAGAGGGTAGAGCAATGAACTGAAATGCACGCTGTATCCCCCGCCCCAGGAACGGACATCGGGGAATCAATAACAGAGACATACCTGGCACCTACCAGGCTGCTGGCCGAGTGACGTTTACACAGTTAGCACCAGGGGCCCCTACGATGCACCATGGACTATTCCCCGGCCTCCCAAACCCCACAGCAGCGAAGAGAAACCTTTACCTTGACCCTAACCTGTCATCTAGGCCTCAGCTAGCCAAGGCAGCGTGTGGAGCTCGAAAAGGGTCATGGCGTAGGCTCCAGTGGACAGCAGGAGAAAACGAATTCCAACTTACTGAGGATGCTGTCACGGGCGCCTACAAACTCCCCCATTAGGGGGAGACACCACCTGGCAGTGGTACTGTCACTCCCCTGAACCAGCCCCCACCCCTTGGCAGGTTGTCCCACCAGCTTGGAAAGGATTAAGTGGGCTCTGCTGTCTGCCTGAGAGCAGTGGGTCATGAGCCCACCCAGGTGTAGGGCAAGTGGGCAGAGCTGGCTGGAGAGGGAGGATCTAGGGTGTGGGCTGAGCAGGGTGGGTGGAGGAGCCTGATCCGAGGAGACGGTCCGAGCTGGACTTTATCTTGTTGCTTTCTGTGTTGAAAGCAGGGACGGGATGCTGGGCTGGAGGGGCATGGGGAGGCTGGGGCAGAGGCTGTTATTTCGACTTAGGGGGGGCAGAAGAGAATATTCCTAAGGCCCACAGCTGACTTCTTGCCTGTGGAGCCTGGACTATGTTTTCAGAGCAGGCTGGGAAAGATTCCTGCTGGCTCGCTGGGTGACCCAGAGTTAGCGAAGTGTGCGTGGAGACCCGGACGAGACCCTGGTTCACCCAGGTCCTTACAGGTGCCCATTACTGTGGTATCTGAGAGCCTAGGGTACCGTCCTTTTGCCATGGCAGAGGCCTGCGGCTCTCAGAGCAGCTCGCTGGCTGGGGCCGATGCTGCTCTGACGCAGCCTATTAACATCGATCCAAACCGTCTGAAGGAAAAACAGATGGGGGGAAAAAAAAGAAGAGAAATGGCCCTTATTAAACTAAAAGCATCATCTAAGTGAGCTGGCATGAGACAGGAGCTTGGCCCGGACACTCGCACTCTGAATCAAATGCTCTTGCTTCTGGTTTATGAAACAGGTCCACCATTGCAGGGTGGGCAGATGGGTCGAGGCTCAGCTCTGCCTGCAGGAGGTTTGGGCACATCTGCACCCCCCGCTCAGTGAAAGGGGGCAAGGCAGCCAGCTCTCCCACATCCTCTGAGCACCCACCCCCGTTCAGTGAAGGGGGGGTAAGGGGAGCATCCTCCCTGCCCCCCACATCCTCCCTTTCCTTCCCTGCTGTAGGTCAGTTTGGTCGCCTGACAAATCACAGAGGCCACTGGCCCAGCTGGGCCCCAATACGCAGGAACCAGCCCACTCCTTGCGGTGCAGCAAGGCAAGGAACCCTCCCCGCTGCTTAAGCCTGCTTGGCCAAGCCTAGCTGCCCGGGCCAGCAGGAGCGAAGGGAGAGGAGCCAGAAGCCCCTGGTGCCAAGTGGCGGAGGGGGAGCTGTTGAGAGCAAAGCATGCCGGGGGCTGGGCTCGGCTACTAGGATTGCTAGCTCCGAGGCTGCGGCTACTGGGAAGGCCAGGGTCTTATCTGCCCCTGCCCAGGTGAGCTGCTCATGCAGGTGCCAGGCCCCCATCATTCGGACAGCAGAAGGCAAGGCAGGTCTGAATTGGGGCTTTTTGATTCTTTACAGCCTCTGGGGGCTCAGTGCAAGGTGACGGCTGAATAGGGTGACCAGATGTTCTGATTTTATAGGGACAGTCCTGCTATTTGGGAATTTTTCTTATAGAGGCACCTCTTACCCCACACCCCCTGTCCCCATTTTTCACACTTTCTAGCTGGTCACCCCATGGCTGAAGCAGCCCCAGCGAGGGGGAAGGCACAGCAGAGATTTCCCAGATCCGTGCTCCGGCGGGGCAGGCGTTTGCACCCAGAGACGGTGCCAAGAAGCTCTAGAAACGGCGAGAGATGGAGACCTTGGATCCCCTGCAACTCCTGTCTCAGCCCCCACCCAGCGTGGATTTCATTCCCCGGGAACGGTGGGCGAACCTGTCTCTCCTTTGGGGCAGCGGGGAGTCGGGGGCAGGCCAGGGAGATCAGCACTAAGAAAAGGAGGACTTGTGGCACCTAGTCTCTAAGGACTCCTTTTCTTTGTGCGAATACAGACTAACACGGCTGCTACTCTGAAACCGGAGATCAGCACTGGAGTGGTTTAGCCTCTTCTTAAACCCTCCCGGCAGGGCAGGCAGCCCACACTGAAAGCACAACTCCCACAGCAGAGGGACAGGGGGTGGCAGGAGGTGGGTTACAGGGGCAACTCCCTGAGTTAAGAGCCTAGACTCACTGAAAAATGGACACAGCCCTAGTATTTCATTGCAGCAACTGGCTCCTAGTCACTTATCTTGAAGCTGGCAGGGAAGAGACAAACTGCAGGAAGATAGGGGCAGTTAGAGGTCCCCTAGAAACAAGCTGCCATTTAATTTGTGAAAGGGGAGAGTGGTGGGGGCCTCACTCCAGAGTGCTGCATCGGTGAACATCTCTGCCTCAGTTTCCCCTAGTGGGCTGCAATAAGGCTTACGTATATTGAGCAGTGCCCCTTTCAGGATCTACCCCGAGATGGAACGTCACACAGAGGCCTCCATCCCAGCCTCTCTAGCTGGAGGGGGCAGGGGCTGAGTCAGCCTTAGTCCAACAGGCCTGGTTATGTCCTCTGGGAACCTGGGGCCCTTTTCTCAGCACTAGCTGGGGAAGGTTCTCTCCTCCTGGGTCAAGGCCCCGCAGAGGCTGATCTGCAAGGACCCCTCTTCAGGACAGCTTCTAATTCCCCTAAGCTAGGGCTTCTGCTGGGGCCTGCTGAAGTCTCTCGGGATCCAAGTTTCTCTGCGACTTGCTTTTCAGTCTGGAACCTGTCCCACCCATGAGTGTCCTTCCTCTGTGTCCTTTGCTGGCGAGTCCCCCTCAGCAGCTTCCTCCTGAGAAGCCGGCTGTGGTGGAGATCTCTCTTTCATAGCTCTGGGGTCCTTTCTCTCCCCACACTGGGAGCTGCTGCCTTGTACCATGCCCAGGTGCTCCCCTGCTTAATTAGCTGCCTCCCAGGGAGTTAATTAGCCCCAAGTGAAGCTGGGTTGCCTCAGTCCCTCTTGTGGAGCCTGCCAAAGGGGAGCTGAGCCTCTGAGCTGGTCAGAGGACTGGCTGCAAAAAGCTCTGTCCTTAAGGGAGCATGGTCTAGTGGGTAGAGCAGGGGACTGGAGTCAGGGCTTCTGGGTTCTAGACCAAGCTCAGAGAGGGAGCGTGGTCCAATAGCTGGTTAAAGCAGGGCACAAGAAATCAGAGACAAACTTCTTGAGTGACCTTGGGCAAGTTACTTCCCTGCCTCTGTGCCTCAGTTTCCCCATCTGTGAAACAGGGATACTACTACACACACACGCCACTGGGGAGTGGGTTGTTATGAGGCTTAACCAATTACCAGGGTGCTTCGAGATCCCTGGCTAGACAGCGCTACAGAAAGACTTGAAGAACCCAAGTACGTATCACTATAAAAACAATTTTTATGTTAAAAAACCCCCAAATCAAACCAAACGCCACAACACATGATACAAAAGGAGACAGAGTCCAAAGGCAAATTCCCAATAAAACGGTCTGAGAACAAAAAGGAACTGGAGCCAGAATGATGATAAAAAATAACCTCCCAGGCTGGGGACTAGTTTGACTCAGCAGCTCTGCTGTAAGCAACTGCATCCATGTAGCACCCAATGCACCTCCCACAAAGGGTTAATCTCATGCCCTGAAATAGTCCACCAACCTCGGAGCAGGGTTGTCACCCCCCTCCCAATAAAACAAACTCTGCTTGGCCAGAAAGGGGGAGACTACAAGCTTCTTCCATCCCTCCTGTGCACTAAACGAGCCAGCTGAAGAGTCGGGGGCGGGGGAGAGGCCTCGGGCTTCCAAGAGGCCTCGGTGTCCTGCTGGCTCAGGCTCTGTGACGGTCAGTCCCAGATTTGGCACTGGTGGGAACTTCCAACCCTGCCCCTCAGCCAGCCGGTTTAGTGCAGAGGATTCACGGACAAGCATCTCCACTCGGGGAGGGGGAGAGAGATGCAGCGTCACCTCCCCCACTCCAGTGTGTAAGGAGACAAAAGCAGCACTTGCTGCTCAGTCCACGCATCATGGCAGAGTAAGAAAAAGGGGAAGAGAAGGGTGGTGTCCCCTGGATCTACCTCCCTTCTCCCCACAACCTGGTAACACTGCCCTTTAGTATCTTCACTGGCAACTGTCCAAGTCCCGGTTTGGTCTCCCCCACAGCCGGTGCCCAGAACAACGCTGAGATCCCACTGCATACACCGACGCATGCAGACAGAGGTGTGTGAAAACAGACACGTGGGACTGCATGTACAATGCCAGTCTGATGGCACCTGGTGTCCTGCCTACATGTGCTCGTCTGTTGTGTGTCGGAGTCCGCGTGTGGATGCCTGTTTGCTCGGCCTGTGCTGTGGATTTCCACGGGAGGTGGCCCGGCCACGTGGACTGCCTGGCTCATGCGTCCGTGGGCACCAATGCCCGGGGGCCTAGCCACCTCCCCGCCGAGAGCTCTGCAGGGCTGGGCGGAGAGAGCGCTCATTTGGCTGACTTAGTGATGATGCGGGCAGAGAAGTCAAAGAGGTTCTTATTGATCTTCCTGAGCGTGCTGACTTCGTCCTCCAGCTCAGTCACTTGGATCTTCAGCTGCTCCTGGTCTCCCATCAGGTTCTGCAGGGAGAGGGGGGCAGAGAGGGCTTGGAGGAGGGGCTCGACTCCCCAGGCCTGAGAGGGGAGGAACTAGCAAGACAAAGTAACCAGGGTCTCCCCAAGATGACAGTAACCCCGCAAACCTCTTATTTTCTACCCCTCATCCCATGTTCCCTGCCCTGAAACCCCTCAGCCTGAGTCACCCCCTAACCTTGTGCTGGGAGGGTTCCCAAGTTTTGGGGAGCATGTTTAAGCCTTAGAAGCCTGGAAGTCTTAAGGAGCACCCCATGCGCCTGGCATAGCTGGAAGGAGGTGCCCCCCATTTCATACCACCCTCCACTGCCAACCCTTGCCAAGCCCTGCTGGGGCCCCCAGGGGGGTGTGTGGGACTCACCTTTTCCCTTGTCGAGCACATCTGCGAGTAAAACCGTTCAGCCTTTTCCAAGTAGCTCTCCCCAGCCCCCTGCAAGGAAACACATTGGAGGGGTCAGTGAGGTGGATCCGGGTCCTCTCACAATGACCCCATTGTCTTACCGTCCCCCAAACCCACTGCAGTGCCCAGAGAAGGTCCCTGCGTCACTGACACCTAGCTGAGACTGATGGGCTCATCGGAGACCTCGCGCACCCGGGCTGCGGCCACAATTCTCATCTCTGAGCCGGCAATACAGACACAAGCTCTCTCCTCTCGCTCCGCCGTCGGCTGGACAATGCCCACTCCCCCTTCTCCCCGCCCCACTCCCCTTGGTACATCCCCAAGATGAGACGCAGGATGGTGCTGCAGACTCTTTAGGGAGAGGAGGGGGGTGCGTGTGCGCGCGCCATGCTAGCCCCGTCTCCCTGCCATGCACCATCCTCCACAGACAGCGGGTGGCAAACCATGCAGGGAGCCCCGGGTTCACACAGACGGCCCCAGGGAGGGGCCACAAACAGCGGCGTTACTACCCCTCTAGATCTCCCTTCGGGCAGCAGGGACTTTTCCCTCCTTGTACTCAGTGGCCCCTTTGCTCCTTCCCAGGTGCAGAGTCCTCCATTTCCTGGTCCCCCCTTCTGTTCCCTGAGGGCTGGCGGCTCTCAGCTCCTTCCAGATTGTGCTCTGGAGCCCGGCTACACGGCTACTTGCAGGCCAGGGAGAAGCCAGGAGTCAGATTTACACACCGCTCTCCTGTCCAGCACGAGAACTGCCCTTCCCCCTGCAGAACGACCGGGGAGGCGGTTTAAGGTCGGAGAGCTCAGATGGACTTTGCGACAGCAAACCCCAGTGACGCAGTGGAGCCAGGAGACATCGGCAGGGGGGAAGGGGTAGGCAATTGCCTACTGGTTACAGCAAGGGATTTCCCAGCTCTGCCACTGACTTGCTGCGTGACCTTGGGCTAGTCCCGAGCAACCTCGTTTGCAAAGGTGCTCAGCTGACTTCCCTGGGCGCCAGGCCTCCACTGTCTCCGAAAGGCAGGCTACATGCCTCAGGTCACCGGTCTCCACGTGCGCACAGGGCAGTGGAGGAGCTAAGGAGCAGCTGCGGAGGGCGATTACAACCGGGCAGGAGTTTGCCTTTGCTGAGCAGAGCTGCAGGGGATGCAGCATCTAGCCCTGACCCCGGCTCCTCTGCGTGCGTGCGCGGGGCTGCAGCAGGGACAGGCTGTCAGGTAACAAGTGCTGTCCTATTGCATGACGAGACAGATGTCTCCAGCCCAGCAGGGCTCGCGTTGCTCCCCGCTGCCCGAACGAACACACACAGGGGGTGGGCTGGGCTGCCGGGGAGAGAGGTAAGAACAGGGACAGGGGTACGTAGGGGGCACATAATGAGCCTGACCGTTACTACTATACATCCCTACAGCGCTGCGTGCGTCCCCCAGGCGGGGGCCAATCCCCGTCGCCGGAGCATGACCACGCCCAGCGTGACCCTCCCCGCACGACAGTGGAAGGCAGGAAGGAAAGATTACTTCCAGCGATGAGAGCGCCCCCTACAGCACAGCACCTCTGCGCACTCTGCTGGGGCAGAGGGTCAGAGCTGATTTCAAAGGGAGAGCACCTCCGCCTGTCACCCCCACAGCTCCCAGCAACACAGCGCCCCCCAGTGCTAGGCTGAGGCACTGAGGTCAGCACAGACTCCAAGGGATGCGCCCCCCACCCTGCTCCCAGCAGCCCCGTGCCCCTTATGTGCTGGGCCACTGGGGCCAGCGCTCACAGAGGGAAGCCAACCCGTCACGCAGCACTTGGCATCACTCATGTGGTTACCGACCTGGCTTGACGCTGCTTTGGGGTGATCAGATGTCCCAATTTTACAGGACAGTCCCAATATTTGGGGCTTTATCTTATATGGGTGCCCATTACCCCCACCCCGTCCTGATCTGTCACCCTTGCTAGCTGCTCACCCGCCCCTGTGTGATGAGCTTCAGGGATCGGATGAGATCACCGCGGTGGCAGATTCCCACAGCACTATGGCTCCAGCAGGCGACCGTAACAAACTGGGGAGCAAGGATCTCTACCGCCCTTGGTGACGTGACTGTGCAGAGGTGTGGCCGGGGGAAGAGGAAGGGGACCTACGCTGGCACTGCAGGGGTCTGGCATCTTCTCCTTCCCTCCTGTGTGCTGCTAAGCCCCAACACCCCAGGGTTTCATGGAACCTGAACCATTCTAGCAGAAAGATAAGCCGGGAGCAGGCGACACAAACCATCCCCCACCCAGGCTGGACAGAGGCTCCCTAGCCCCCTGCATGACATGACAGTGCAGCCCCAGCTGAGCTGTAGCTCGTTCCTGGATCCCTTTCCCACCTTCTAAAGCCCCTCTCCCCTTCACCAGCAATTAGTTCAGAGGCAGCGGGCATGGTGCTAATTAAGCCCTTTCTGTGGGTGGGAGAGAAAGATAAGGGTTCTCTAATTCCCCATCCCACTGAGACAGGAGGAGCTCCAGCTTCTCAGCCACAATCAGTTAATTAGAAAGCTCTTGAAAGCCAGCAGTTCATTAGGACACCTGGGGACAGTAAAGAACCTTCAGCCAAGGTCTGTGTAGGACAAGGGGTGGGGCAGAGCAGCTGGGCTCCTTCATTCTGCATGAGAAAGGAGGCACCTCACAGGGCAGGTTGATGGGAGCTCGGGGGCTTGTTCCTGGGACAGGCTGCCAGGTGCTACACCTCAAGTGCCCTGTCCCCCTGCCACTGCTCTAACCACTAGAAACTTACTCCCCTCCCAGAGCCATGGAGTCCTGACTCCCAGCCCCCTTAGCTCTAACCTCTAGATCAGCCTGATTTATCCCATGGCCAGTCCCAGGGGTGCTGGCCGTGACGTGGGGGGTTTCAGGTCTTTCCGATCCACTGCACAGGAGTACGGTATTCTGTAAACTGGGTGCCCATCAGGTCTCTCCGCCCACCTCCGCTGTGCCAGAACAAGCTACCACCCAATAGCATCAGCTCAGCTGGGACCAGCCACCTGCTTCTGCTTTGACTAGAAGGATCAATATCCATGCCCCCCGACCCCAGCCCATTCCTCCCTCCCAGGCCAGACGCTGGCGCCGTTCGCTTCTACCTGCTGGTGGAGGCCGAGGCGCACCGTCACCCCCTCGGCTTGGTGATCCTCGCTGCTCTCGGTCCCGTGCAGGTGTTTGCTGAATTTGGGCAGCGGCACGCCAGGCTTGCTGTCTGGGTTAAACATGCTGGCTCGGGCCAGTGTGATGAAGGCGTTTGTCACCGGGCCTGGGGAGGAGGCAAAAGGAAGAGCCGGTCAAGTTTACACAGTGCAGATGCTCACAGGTCACCTGGGCGGCTCAGGAAACGAAGGGAAGGGCTGGAACACCACAGCAGTAGCTAATAAAAAACAAGCTCTGTGCGGTCCCCCAGCCCCGTCACTGCTCCACGCAGCTCGATAGCACTGGGCAGGCAGGGGGGATTCAGGGAGTAGAGAGACATTCCCAGCTGAGTGTGGCAGGCCAAAGGAATGAACGAAGGCAGCTGCGGATGGAAGGAAATGCAGAGGAGAAGGCTCTTGCGCCAACAAAGTGGCGGATGAGGAAGAGGCAGAGGGAACAAGGAGGGGAGCAGATCAAGACGTGGCCCAGGAAGGTTCTTGCCAGTTTTGAAGTGGGTCCTGGACTGAACGCTACAGTGGGTCTCCCGCCAGAGGGAGGAGGGCTGAACATCCACCGGGGGCAGTATGGTCATCGGGGGGGTGTTGCTCCCCAGTGCCATCCCCAAACCCAGGCTGATCAGAACTCACCATGGACTCTGGTCCAGCTCTCAGGGGGACACGGCCAGGACTGGCTCTAGGTACCGGGGGCCGGGGGACTGGGTAACCGGGGAGATGGCGTACCCAGCAGCGCTGTGGTCTAGACACAGCAGGAGAGTTAAAGGCTCCGCCTCTCAAGCGGGCCTCCCCGTGCCAAGCGCTGCTCTCCAAAGCCACCCTCTGCCACGAAGATACTTTTTAAAAATGTTGCTCCCCCCGCAAGCTGACAAACTTTGAAAGCATCCATTAGAGAGATTAGCCCCGGGGGCCCCAGCAGGTCAGGCATCTTCACAGGAAGGCAATTAGCAAGGAGCGCCGAGAGACCACAAGTCCCCAGAGCCGTCATAAATGATCCCGATGCTCCGGCGCTGCGCCCAGTCCCTGATCCTTGCGCCAGAGTACTGCAGAGCCTGGTACCCGGCGGTCCCCCTCGGCATGGGAGGAGTAGGAGAATCCTTCCCAGAAGCATTTAGTAACGGACGTATCAGCTCTCGGCCAGGGAGCAGCTTCCTGCCAATGCGGCCACAGGGACTCGGTCGAGTAACAATAAACGAGATGACTTACGAGAACACTCCCTCAGACGTGCTAACAACCGGAGCCCCTAACCCAGGTCAGTCTCCCCCGAGTCCCCGCTCAGTGCTTTTGCCCCACCGCCGCCCCCCTCCTCAGGTCTCAAAGTGCTTCACAAAGATGGAGCAGCACCATTTGCTCCATTTTACAGATGGGGAAACTGAGGCACTGGGTGGGAAAGTGACTCGTCCAGGGTTGCACAGGGAGTCAGTGGCCGCACTGGGAACAGAACCCAGGCGACCCAGCTTCCAGTCTGCCACCCTCCCTGCTCTATCACGCTGCCCGCTTTCTCCGTTCCCAGCTCCTCTGCTCTCGCCCTGTGCGGAGCCCAAATTCCACCGCCCGGGCCTGTCAGGACGAAGGTTGCCCAGGGACGTTTCTCCAGACTCGATGCTGCTCCCCCACCAGCTTGCGTGTTCAGGGAATGCTAAGGCATGGGGCTCAGTGCCAGGGGAGCCATGCTGGCTAGCCCAGCCTGGAGTCACAGCTCATCAATCAACACCAGCTAGCACCAAGAACTCAGAGTCCATCAGTCCACCCGGGCTGACAGGTCCCCCGCCCAGCCTGCCAGGGACGAGCAAACCTTGCAGGAAAGGCCCCTTTGCCCGCCCGCCCCCGCCATGCAGGATATTGGCATAACATCCTTGGTCATCTCTAGCTGGGAGCAGCAGGCTCATGCCGGCCCCTGACTCCTCAGATCTATTTCCAGCCTCCTCCGGGGTTTGTCTCTTGTACTTCGCTCTCCATCCTGGCCTGGGGGCAGCTCTCTCCTGCCCTCTGCCTGGAGAGCATCATTCGCCCAGCTGCTCTAGCCCAGAGGTCACCAGAACGTCAGCTACTGGCCCCAGCCACGTGAGCCAGGCCTGTGCTTGTCTCTACCCCTCGTGGGCAGGCTGCTGGACTGCAGGGTCAGAGCACCGGTTTACGGGATGGATCTGGGTCCTGAAGGCCTCTGGGCTGAGGGATGGCAGTGATCAGGGAGGGGGAGGGAGAGATCACTGGAAAGTCACACGGCCTCGGGAACTGTAACGGTGAATCCCGGCCTTTTAGTAGCACGTCAAGCTTGCTCGGGCCATCTCCTGGGCAGATATAGGAGGAGAACGCCCAGGTGGGGCGGCAGCGCTCCCTGCACGAAATGCTCACCATCAGCTGGGTCTCCCCTTTATCCAGGCTCAAGCCTCTTCGACTGGGTGGGAACACCGGAAAGGGGAGCAACTTGGGGTTGGGCTAGGAATAGCAGGGGCCAGCCCGGCTCCTGCCAGTCTCACCCCATCATTCCCAGTGCCCTCGGGAGCTGCAACAGGGGTGTGCAGGCTACACCTGGTAGCTCCGAGACCCTCTCGCTAGGCCCGGCTGCCCCATGGCACGGGAGACTCTGCTTGAAAGGAGCAGCAGCAGCTGCTGCCCCTTCAGGACGTGGGACCATAGCAGGCTGCACTTCCACATCCTCCGAGGCACGTGGCAATTAACCCTCTCTCACACAGTCCACCCGCCCCACTCTAGCAGGGACCTGGGGGGGGGGGGGGGGGGGGAGAGAAGAGAGAACAATCCAACGTCTCGTCCTGCATGGGACCCAGGTGGAGCAGGAAATCAAAGCCCTGCTGTCATTCGCCATCGATGGTACTTCAGTGGCCTGCATGGTTTCAATGACTGGCCTCGGCAGGCATTGCCCGCACCTCCCCTCCAAAGGGGGGCTGGCTTATCAAGCAGGGCTACAGATGGCGGGGGCTGGCTAGCTAGGAGAGGAATTCTCGGGGGGAGGGGGAAACCACCATTCACACCTACCAGCCTGCTAGTAACAAGCCCATTGACACAGCCTGGGCTGGCAGCGGCTCCAATGCGTCACGCTGTAGGGAGGCTGCTAAGTGAAGTGCATTTGCTGGTCCCGGGTCACCCTCCTGCCCATCCCCGCACGCTGCAGCCTCCCCACACCGCTGTGTTTCCCCGAGAGCACGGAGAGCGTGGAAATGAGCTGTAACGGACCATGGCAACCTGGAGCAAGGACTCAGGAGACAGACACCCTCACAAGAAGGCAGGGGAAGGGGAGATGCCTTCTTCTCTAGCCACGTCCCAGTACAAAGACACTTGGGATAAGCATCCTCCCACGCACTTGGGTGACTCTGGAGAGGACGGATGGTACGAACCCGGCCCACGCTCTGCCAAAGCCTTGCCATGCAGCAACCCACCTGCTACTCCAGTAGGGCATGTAAGCCTCACCACAGAGCCCCCGGGTGTATTCGCATGCCAGAGTCACAGCCTGGCTCCAGGTGCCAAAAGATCTGCACCCCATGTGGGCGGAGCTTGGAAAAACAACATTACCCCTTCCCTCCCCGACCTGATTCCTCTCTCCACCTGTAAACTTGCCGGGGGAGCGAGGGGGTTAAGCCTCCCCTAACCCCACAGCAGTAGGCTGAGGTCTCTGTATGAGGAGGGCTCAGCTCAGATGGTCTCACACAGGGAAAACCGGTGCAAGCCATTTGCTCCTGGCTCGCTTTGCTAGGCTCTGCAGGGTTGCATGCCGGGGAGGGAGGGGTGCGCAGGGTCCCGGTCACCTTTGTGATTCACCGTCCGCAGGCACTGCTTGCTCTGGATGTCCCACAGCCGGACTGTTTCGTCGTGCGAGCCGGAGAGCAGCAGGCTGCCGTCCGTGGAGACGGACAGACAGGTCACCTGGTTCCTGTGGACAGAGGGACAGCAGTGAGAGACCACAAGGGCTTGAGTGGCTGCTCGTGGCCGGTGGGTTACGGAGACACAGTGGGGTACATGGGGACTGGTCTGGAGGTAGAAGAGAGGAGCAGGGTTGAAGTGGCCACAGGCCACCCCACTGGCTAGCCACCTCCACTCCTGGTAGGCGGGCTGGCCTTGCAGTCCAACAGCTGCACAGTAGGATCCAAGCTCCTCCTTCCTGGGGTTGGAAGCACATCAAGGTGCCTCCTAGTTCCGCTCTCTGGCTAATGCAAGGAGCGGCACTGACGGCCGGGAGAGACCAGCATCCTGCTTTACCCGCTGGGTCACTGGAGGGCATGCATGGGTGGGTGGGTTCCTTGGGACTCCAAGGCCTGGCTGGGGCACAGGCATGGAAAGAAAGGGGAGGCCACTAATCAGCTACTGACTCAGGAGGGGAGCAGCAGTGACAGGAGCCCCTCCACCATACACCCCAATGCCTGCCCATCATTCACGGCAGACCCTGGGGTTGCTGAGGCTCCGCCCTCATTCCCCGACACGCCCTGCCCAGTCCCTGCGTGCTCCACTGCCTCTTCTCCCCCATCTGAGGGGTTCAGTGGTGGTGCCAGCCCCTCGTCAGTGCTGTGCCAGGCCCAGCGGGCCAGCGACCCTGGACCTCCTGGCTCTGCAGATCACAACCGGGCAGAGACTTGGTTTAACAACAAAAATCATGGAGCTGGTATGACACGTGCTGTGCCTCTCTGCTTGTGGGAACAGACCCCACATGGCCCAACCACTCCCCTCCCAGACCAGGAGTCTGGAATGCCTGTTCCACTCTGCTGTCTAAACACGAGGCCACACCCCTCCCAGAGCTGGAAATAAATCCAGGAGGGCCTCGCTCCAGGTCCTCTGTGCTAGCTACTGAATTGCACTCCCTTGCAGAACTGGGCACAGAACCCAGGAGCCCTGACTCTCGGTCTTCTCTCCACACCACTAGACTCTCCTGCTCCCAAGATCATCCCTGTTTGAAGAGCAGGCCCCGAGAACTCCCTGTCCTCGAGCAGCAGGGGCAAATGGCTGCAGTAGAACTGCCCTTCCCTGGGTTATTTCTCATCTGGAATTCATCTCTGTGCGCGGAGCTTGGGGCTCCCTGCAGAGCTGCGGCCTCCGCAGGCTCGCAAGAGCCATTGAGGGAAGAGGAGGCGGCTGCCTAAAATCACTGGGGTGGCCGAGTGCTAGGCAGGAGCTGGCGCTGGGAGCAGGGGGGTGCTCTTAGAGACAGAGCAGCTGCAAGAGCCACGCCTCACCTGTGCCCCTTGAAGATCTTCCCATTCTCCCGCTCCGACTGGAAGGCTCGGTCTCTCTGAACAGGCTGCAAGAGCCAAGGAAGGAGAGAGAATTAAGAGGAGAATCAGCCTGGCCTCTTTTCCCCCGCGGAACTGTAAGTGCCTCCCTGAAGCTCTGCGCAAGGGGAGAGCAGGACAGACAGAGCTGGATGTGAGCCCCTCCCAGATCTGACCCCAAAGCGGCCCCGAGCTCATTTCAGGCCTTGGGTTGCTGCAATCCTGTGTCGGGACGGCGAACACCACGACACAGTGCAGCATCCCCCGGGGTTACTGCATGGGACCAGTGCGGACAGGTGGCCGAGCAGGGGAGACGGAGCAGCCTTAGCTCTGTAATCCATTGTCCCTTGAATCAGAGTTCTCCCCCTTGCAGGGCCGGCGGAGTCTGAGCCCGGGAAGTGGAGGCGAAGGGATGTGCTCTCCTCTGCAGCAGGGAGGGGGCCCAGCGGAGGGCAGACAGACACACGCCCTGGGACACACACCCAGCAGGACACCCGCCCAGGGTACCCAGTGCCCAGTTGGCCCCTCCCAGGTCACTCACCCAGGCACAGAGGTCGACCTGAAAGATGGAGCCGTCCATGCCGCCACAGAACATGTGATACTCTGAGAGGTCAAGGGTCACTGCCATGATGCCCACATCGAAGAGGACAGAGAGCAGGAGCTCTCCGGAGGAGATTTCCCAGAGCTGGGGGGGGGGGGAGGGGGGGGCAAGGGTGCAGGGAGAGAGACAGGACAGGTGGACAAAAGGGTTAATTGCTTAGGAATAACATTATTAGAACATGGTGTCCTTCCTTAGCACCTTCCAGCAGGGCGTGAGTCAGAGCAGCATCGCCCCCATGCTACAGATGGGGAAACTGAGGCACAGACCCACCAGCCCAAGGTCACAAAGCAAGGCGTCCTGACCAGCCCTATTCTCCTCTCTAGACACCACCACCCCAAGGATACAGATGGGACCCAATGCTGCTCAACAGAGGATGGTTACCCAGCCCCCTGCCTTCCCCATCCCCCTCCCTTCATCCACTTCCAACTAAGCGGCCTGATCAGTCCAGGCTCCCTCTTTTATCTAAGCTCTAGAGCCGTCTTCCTTTCCCAGATGCTTTTCATTCTCCCCAGAGATCACCTTCCAAGAGGGGGAGCTTTGCCTAGTGGTCAGACCACAAGGCTGGGCGTCCCAGCTGCATCATGGCCTCACTGCATGGCTGGACAAGCCCCTTAACCTCCCTGCTTATAAAATGGGGATTATATCCCATGGCAGCTTCCCCTCCTAGGGACCCACTGGAATATTTTAATGTCCCATGCTGGAGCTGACCAGGCTCAGAGGGGCTGGCCCCCGTACTGCAGCCTGCACGGCTCGGTGCTCCTGCCGGATGGAGGGATTGCCAGCTGGGTACAATGCAGAGGGCTCTAACCAGGCCCCTCCCCGGAGAGCAGGGAAGCTGCCAAGCACATGACGACATCAGTTTGAGGTGACAGAATAGCTGCTAATGTTCGGAGGAGAAACCCCATTAGGACGGGCAGGTCTGAGTCACCGGAGAGCGTGCCAAGGACCTGAACTGACTGCAAACGGTACCCGGAGGCTCAGCCGCAGCCCCCGGAGAGAGGCTCGAGCTTAACCCTTTGGGAGCCGCACATGCCCTCCAGGGCACCTGTTCGTTTGGCCAGCCGCACGGAAACCACGGTCCAGGACGCTGGAGCTGCCAGCTCCAGCCCTTACCTTCGCTGTCTGGTCGAGGGAGGCGGTGGCCGCTCGAGCCAAGGGGCCCCCGAAGCCACAGGACAGGTCTGTTATGGGCAGGCTGTGTCGAGACCATACGTGGCGGGGCTCAGGGATCTGGGAGTGCTCCACCTGTAGCGTGCTGCCACGGGGAAGAACAGAGCAAGGGCAGGGGTGAGGTTAATGCAGCAGGGACAGTACAGCTGCCCCACGAGGGAGCAAGGGCTGCGGTGGGGATGCAAGCTCCAGGGAGCAGCAATGCAGCTATGGGGAGAGCGAAGGCCGCGCTGCCAACACGCTGGAGAGGGGCCTGGGGCGATGGTTCACTGAGCGCTGGGGAGGAGTAACAGCGCCCCCTCCAGCTCATTAAGCCAATGACAGTTTCCAAGGGGAGCCCGGGCCAGTTCCCCCTCCACCAAGATGCCCTACGGGGATGCTCGTGGGAGCCGGGGAAGGGAACGAGTCTCCGGAAGAGCGAGCTTGGCATCGCGGAGATGCTATTCAACCTCAGCAAGGAGACCAAGATCAGAGCTTGCGACTGTCCCCAGCTCTGAAACGTCTCACCCACGGCCTCCTCCCGCTTGCGCCACTTCGTGGAGCCGTCAACGGGCAGAAGTCCCCACCCTGAGACAAGAGCAGGGCTGGTGCATTCTGGCATCGCTCCACTGTCGCCTCCTTTCCCTCCCCACTGGACGTACTCAGATGTCCAGGGTGTTCTAGACTCATCTGCCTCCCAAAAGCAGCCACAGCAGGATCCAGGCTGTTTGCCACGTGTCCCCGGATGGGGTCGGATTAGGACGCTCAGGGACGGCAGCCCAGTCTTGTTTCCTGGATCTCGGCGCAGCAGAAGCCATCCTGTGACCAGCAACTGCTACTCCCCCCGCCCAATCCCAGCCCTCCCCTCCTCGGTGTCTGCACTAAGGTAAAGACAATTCACGCACAGCTGCTGCGTGCCCAGCAGCCACACAGGGTCAGACTTGTGGACACGGTTCCATGTTAATTACCGACATGCCCGCCCAGGGAGACTCACAGCCGCTAAGCGCTAGGCAGCTCCGGAGTGCGGCAGCGAGATACACGCCACGCAGCTCAGACCGCATGCCACACCCCTGCGCCTCTGTGATGGGCAGGTGGGACCCAGCCCACAGTAGGAGGGGACGTGCCAGTCAGCACCAAAGCAGGTGTCCCTGACACAGAGCAGGGAGAGGTCTCCTATACACTCTGGTGGACTTCACCCCCTTTCCAGCCAGGGTAGGATCGCTCCCTGCTGTATGAAGCATTTTCTCCATTAGCCATAAGAATCCTTTGAGATCTCTGATGAAGGCACTAGAGAAGGGCAAACACTTTATGAACATTCACTTATCAGCCCTCCCTTGGGCAGCCCTGGCACAGGGCTCCATTTAGCAGACGGGGACAACCATGACACCAGACAGGTGAAAGGACTTACCGAAGGTTCCTGGCAGGTCAGTGGCAGAGCTGCGAACAGACGTCTACAACCCTGTCACCCTAGCCCCCTGCTGTAATCGCTAGACCACACTCCTCTTCCAGAGCTCAGAACTGAACCCAGGACCCCCCACTCTGCTCCCTGAGTGGGAAAGAGAACCAAGGAATCCTGGCCCCCACACTCCTGCTGTAGCTAACTAGACCAGGCTTCCCTTGGAGAATTGGGACTATAACCAGGAGTCCTGTCTCCATATACCCCTGATCTAGCCACTAGACAATGCTCCCCTCAGAACTAGGAACAGAACCCAGGCATCCTGTCTCCCAGTCCTCCCTCACCCTCGTTACTAGACAGCATTCCCCACTCAGAGCTAGGAAGAGAACTCCGGAGGTCTGACTCCTAGCCCATGTGACACCAACTCAAACACGCACACGGGGTTACCGCATGTGTCTGGTTACATGGAGTGTGCTCCTTGGGAAGGGCCCCTTGACACAAGCAGTTTCCTCATACGCAGGAAATAGCACTTCCTGGCAAGGTGTATCCAACCCCTTTATCTGTGTGGGTGTTTTCCTGCCTGCTGCTCCTTGGTTTCAAAACATTCGCTTTAAAGGACAGAACATCCCTGGTGGAACAATCGAGTGCAACCCCTCACCGGGGAGAGAGTGAACAGCATCTGGTCTGGCTCCTACTCTGCAGCCAGAGGGTGCTGCAGCAGTGATTTGCAATTCCTTCCCCACGTCGCGTGGGAGCTCCCCACAGCCACGGCTCCTGCACTGGGCTAGACGGCGTCCCCGGGTGGGAGAACACTAGGGTGGAAGATGCCCACATTTCCACTGCTCCCCAGCACCGGTGGACGGAGACCCAGCCCCCGACCCGCAATGTGATGCTACCTGTAAAGGTTCCACACCAGGACCAGGCAGTCCTTGCCCCCAGAAAGGAAGTGACTGCTGTCGTCGGTAAAGCAGAGGCACGTGAGGTCTTGGTAGTGTCGGTTCAGGATGGCGAGGAGGTTCCCACTGGAGACCTGGAAAGCAAGAGAAAATGAACATGTGAAAGCCCCTAGACTTCCCAGCCCTGGGAGCCCGGCTTCCTGCTCTCAGTCCGTACTGGCCTCGGAGCAGCATCTAAGAACCCCAATCAAGACCCCAGTGAGCCAGGTGCCGTACAGCCAAGCAGCAAAGAGGACAGTCCCTGCCCCAAGGAGCACACAGGCAGGATGCAACAGGTAAACGAAAGAGAGAAACAGCGTGTGTGCGCGCAGCTGACCTTGCTTAGTTCATCTGCGGAGTTGAACTGGACCATGGCAGCTCGATGAGCTGGTATTTCACTTCTAGAGGCTGCCCTCCTGCACTCCCCAAACTAACCTGTCATTTTAAAAGAGCCATTCGCCCCCAGGGTTGCAAAGAGACCCTTTGAAACGTGCCTGAGTGTAACCGACGCAGCGACGTCTGCAGACAGCTTGAAACAAGAGTTTAGAGAGGCGAGAACTGTCCCCCGTGAAGCTCAGCTGGATTAGACTCTGGAACCTAATGAGGTCAGTTAATATATCAACATTGTCACCTCTTTCGCTGAAGATCAATGACAAAGAAACAGAAACTAACATATGATTCCCCCCTGCTCTGCACCACTAGCTTTTCTCCCTCGTTTATTGCCAATAAAGTTGGAGATTCAGGGCCCTGGGATGTTCCCACCAAGAATGGCCATGCCTCTAAAAATACACAAGTTCATTTTCCTGAGATCTAAATATCAGTGCAGCAGAAAACACCTCTTTCAGATCAAGATTATTAGACATTTTTATTGCACATAAGATAGTAGGCGATCGGGCAAGGGTGCATCTCAGAGTTACCATTACTGTCCCTCTGGGTTAGGCTCCCCGAAGAATAAGTTGCACCCCAACCCTGGTTCCCTCTCCTTTGAGGGGGCAGTGGATGTCAGGAAGGAATTCCCCCTGCTCAGATTCTCTCTGAACTCATCCAGGCACAGCTAATTACCCATAAGGCTGGAGGAGCTGCGAGCCCACACAGGGATGCCGGACAAACACATTTCCAGGGACATAAAGAGGGCAGCTGCTGGGATGAAATACTCGCTTCACTCCCTCGCTTTCATTAAGTCCAGGTGAAAGGCTGTCAAGGGCAGAGCCCTGGCTGGGGCTTGGCGGAAACAGGACTTCAAAGAAACTGGACATCAGCAGTTTTGTTCTGCTTCAGGGTGGAATTATTCCGCTTTCGCGGGCTGGCACGAGGGGGAAAGCCAAGCAGAGCTGTGCATCCACATAGTGAGGAACAGGTTCTGTTCTGGGTGACAGAGGGCTCAAGTCGAGAGGGCTGAGAAGGATCGATCTTTCTAGGTACTTACCTGGCTCACAATCCTTAATGTACTGATTGTGCAGCAGGGCAGTGCTGCCGTTACCCCTGTTTTACAGATGGGAAACTGAGGCACAGAAAAGAGAAGTGACTTGCCCAAGGTCATGCAGGAAGCCTGTGATGGAACTGAAGCTGGATCTCCCAAGACCTAGACTAAGGCTAGCCCAGTGCTTAGGGCTCGCCTCTCTCTGGGTGGCTTAGACAGCCCAGCATCAGGTGTGAAACGCTATTCTCCCTGGGCCTGGAGGGTCCATGCCCTGCTCAGCCCTGCAAGGCAGGTGAACCGAGCACCACGCAGCCCATTGCGTTCTGGTGTCTCTGACGCGCCCTTACAAACCAAGATCCGTTTGTTTTGCCTGCACATTAGAGAGCACACTTTTCTGACAGTTTGTCCCCTGGTGTCTCTCCCCTACGCTGCTGTCGTGCTAGACTTGGCTCCACCTGAGAGGTGGCCGCATTTCAGCCAAGCTCCGTGCTCATCAGCATAAAGTTCTTTGGGATGCTCTGGGAGAAAAGGTTGCTCAAGGTACGCCCTCACATCCTGTGCTTTTCTTGCTGAAAGGTGACACTATCCGGGGGCCTGACAGGGAGGGAGCAACACAGAAGAGACAGATCCAGTTTCCAACTTGCTTTCAGATTTCTGCATAAAAAGAAGCCAAGCCATGATGAAGTGGAGAATAGATGGACTTGCTGTTAAGGCACGAGACTCCTGGGTTCCATTCCCAGCTCTGGCTCTGTGCGGCCTCAGAAAAATCCCCTCCCCGTGCCTCAGTTTCTCCATTTACATGATGAAGGAAAGACACTTTCCTATCTATCGGGGGTGGGGAGTGGTTTGTCAGGTGCAGTTAGTCAGTGCAAAGCATTTTGAGAGCACTGGTTGGAAAGGGCAGTATTTAGTCGATACAGCCAGGTAGAGAGCAGGTCACTCTTTCACGGAGCTCCTGTGTGCCCAGCATTCCCAACTCAGCACTTTGAATTATTTTTATTGTACCACAAGCACATTTTAAAAGCAAAAATCTGATAAATAAATATACAGCTGCTCAAACAACGAGGCTCAGAAACATCCCCTGGGATTGAGAGCTTTACAAGGTAGACGCTGTGCAGTTTAGCTCTGGGGCTTGGACCAAGTCACGTCTTTCTTATTTGCCCTAGGAAGTGTTTAGCAGTTTGGGGCCTGGCATAACTACTACTAAAAAACGCTGCAATCATCAACACTTAAGGACCGAAAAAACTTTGAATTCAAAGATCTCAAAGCTCCTAACACGGGCAGGCCAGCAGCATGATCCTCATTTTGACAACGGGGAAACGGAGGCACAAAGAGACAGGCTATGCCAAGGTCATCCAGCAAGTCAGTGGGCAGAGCTGGGAATAAAACCCAGGAGTCCTGACTCTTGGCCCAGCTTATCCAGTCAACACTCAGATTGTCGGGATGATCAAAAGGATTGTAGATTTCCCTTTAAGCCGTACCCCTACAAAACACCTCCTACCAACCACTTTGGGTAGCCTCAGCTCAGAGCCCAAGGATGGAATGGGCCACAGGAAAATAAGCTCCCCTCTCACCTCTGATCCTGGGATGATCAGAGCCAGCCCGCACCTGTCACCAGCCCTAACCTCCCATACAAATATTAAGTGGGGGGGGGGGGGGGGGGGGGGAAGTACTCACTAGAGATGAGACCCAGCACCCTCTCATCGGGCCGCCTGTCGGGGCCCCTTTCTCCCCTTACATACAACATGGGGAAGCATCTGCCCACATAGCTAGCTACGAAACCCCAAAGTGTACCTGACAGCTTCTCACAGCCTTATGCAATAAAGCAAATGCCCAGCTAGAAAGGCAGCCCCTGCCCCCTTGTGGCACTTTCTTGTAACTACACAAAGGTGGTTTCCAAAGCCCACAAGAGTGAAGAAGGAGGAATTCCTAAAATATTTGTAACTGGCCTAGAAAGTCCTCAGCCAGTCAGAGCACAGATAACGTGTAATTACTGATGCCTAATGGGATGGGACTTTTCAGTAACTGGACCGTACGCAAATCTCTGCATTTGGATTGGTTGCTGTCCCTGGAACTTAGTGCCAATTGACAAACACGTGCCTCAGTTTCTCCCCCTCAAGGACTGCTGGGTTCTTGTGCCTCCTTGGAGATTAACTGGGTTAAAAAAAAAAAAAAAAGAATTTAAGTCCCAAAAATAGTTAGTGAAACTTTCAAGCTGGCTCCCAGCTTAGCAGACAGTTCTGTGCCCATAACACACGGCACTCTTGGTATTGCACCTGCAGTGACTTGCCAGGGAAAAGGCATGAATGAATCAGAAGGCACAGAATGAAGGCCTAGGGCCTGTCTGAAGAATCAGACCCTTGGCACCAGATATTTCAGTTCACCATTTCCTGAGCTAATGCACACCTTGGCCTTTGGAGGCAGAGCATGGCCTAGTGGTTAGTGCAGGAGCTAGGCCTCCTGGCATGTACTGAAGACTATCATTGATTCATGGTATTACCCTGGGCAAGCCCCCAACTCAATGTCTTAGCTCACAAATCGGTGTAATAGCCCCCCCCCCAGATCCCAGGAGCATTGTGGAGTCTCATTAATAAAGTGTTTTGGATGAAAGGCATTCAAGAGCTCAGGCCCTGATATTCTATGTTTCTATGTTTCTGTGTTCATTTTGCCTACAACACAAGCTATCATCTGTATAACCAAAGTACCAATGAGAAGTCCTCTCTTTATTAAGTGCCAACATGCTGAGGTTTGTACTCAACTGACAGTCCTTGCCCCTATGGGAAATGAAAGATGGAAACGGCACAATCATGCTCATTATAACAAACATTTTATTTTTCCAATATCCTATTGAACGAGCTTGCTTCACTGCAATGGTGTCAGCTGTTTACTGGGGGTTCTTTACCGATATGTGGTCTCATTTCTAACTCAACAGCCTATGCAGCTGCTTCCATGCAGCCCTAAGATTTCTTACCTCCCACAGATAGATGCTCTCAGCAATGCCTGCAAGGATGTAGAGACCATTAGGGGAGGCTGTCAGGCAGGTCACCAGCCCAGGGCAGATGATCTTCTGCTGGAGTTGATCCTAGGAGTACAAAGAATGCAAGGGGGCATCAGCACTCAGTGTGTGGGTAGAGATTCACTGGGGGTGGGATAGGAACTGGGAAGAGGAATTAGGCCCCAGATTTAACTCCAGTCCAGACTGTTGGTCTATTCTGATCAAAGAGATGAAACAATGGACAAAACATGAATTCACTGTTGCTTTGTAAATATGCAAAATATGTAGCTAAAACAAAAGAGATCGCAGGAAAGCAAGTGATGTCCAATGGCATATGTGCAGTGTGGCCAACTCATGATCTGTGTAGAGATTGGGTCCCAAAAATTAATGCACCAGTCATAAAAGGTGTAGTACAATGTAAAATATAAGGTGGATGTGGCAGTCTGCTTTCAAATGTGTACATAAGCTAAATAATACTTTTATATTTTAGATGTGTGGTATACCTTGCATTTACCCTGTGTGTAAGTTTAATCAGCTCCGGGTAATTTAATTGTATGTCAACAAAAAACAGTAAAAAGTTCAAAGTCAAGCTGAGTTCTTAAAAAAAAAAAAAAAATCATCAAGTAAATTAAGTCTTGGATAAGGTCTCAGAGGCTACCCCAACATACGCCATAACAGGGAAACCATAGCTGACAATATCCGATTCTCACTGAGCCTCTCAATGTTTAACAAGTGTCCTTAATACATGGTTGGTTTCTCCGCCTGTACCACTGGAGTTTGCAGATGAAACAGAGAAAGGACAGAGGTGAGAAAGGAGCAGAGTAGGAAGATGGAGCAGCACGATGAAGCAGGAGGAAGATGAAGGATAGACAAAGGCACTCTTCACACTGTGGTTAAAATTGTGCTAGCAACAAGATTGCTAGGGATTTTGCTGGTTTGGTTTCAACTACCAAAGAGGTGAGAGATTCAGCTAAAAAGAAAGTTAAACAGATTTTGGTTTCCCTTCTCTCCTACCCCACAAGGTTTCTGCCACTGGAGGTGGAAGGGGTGTTGAAAGGAAAGGGATTTGAATACAATTCTGCTCCATTGATGGGGAATCCTGGAGGCTCAGCAGAAAGCAGCCCAGAGGGTAAGGAGATCATAGAAAAATTAAAGAACCAAAATAATCTGAGCCCACTGATTGATGAATGGGTCTAATGCTGCCTCCTGGTGGATGCTCTTCTCTAGCTCTGTGGAGTAAGGGAGCCAATGGGAGCGCAATAAACCCTGGGATGGGAGCGAAGAAGGGGCTGTGCATGAAGATATTTGGGCTGGTTGATATCGTGCTCTACAGCTCAGCTGAATGGGAGTGACAAAGGACAGGAGACTCCAGATTTGGGGCAGAGGGTTAGGCCTGTGACATTCGGCTGTCTCATCCTGAAGGCTGATGAACATAAACACAACCTGCAGCCAGCTGGGGCTTTTCTGTGTGGGCTGGTGAAGTGGGGGGCAGCTAGGTTGGAGCAAGTGGAGCCCACATTTTTGGCTGGAGTGCAAGAGGCAGAGAGTGGAAGTTAGGGGACAGGAGTCCTCAGGCTCAGGAGGAATCTCTCTGGTACGTTTCACTGCAACTCCCACACACTGGAGAACTCTCCAGCTATGCTGGGAATCATCAGGTGTCCCTGGGATGCCCCATGGTGGCAGTCCCCGATACATTTTTCCACAGCTCTCCTGGGGATGTGGAGCAGATCCCAGCTTTGGGGAGCCCAGAGGAACCCCAGGCATCCTTCTCTAAAACTGAGAGGGACAAGGTGGAGAGACTGCTGTTTTTCTCAGGGTGCCTGGCCCTGGTCCCAGGCTGCCTGGAGGCTTTCTGCACACCTCCAGCACACTGTGTGGGAGGTGGGGCTCTTGGGCTCTTTCCTGGGGTGAGTCCCTGGTATCAGGGGGCCAACAAGAAACAGGGAGAAGGGGTGTCCTTACTGTCTTTCATGACCACTCATCCCAACGCACTGGGTGGGGGGGGGGGTCCCCAATGGGGGCTTCCTGACCCAGAAGGTTCTTCAGGATCTTTTGATAAAGTCCCCGTCCCGAGGAAGTGGGGATGGGAGGGGTTGCCCGTGCTCAAGCAGAGCTCTCTGTGGGGAGCTGCCACTTGCAGGATAAGGCGTCTGGAAATGGGGTGTCTCGGGGGCTGCTCCTGCCCCATGAAGGCTTCCACGGCCTCTTGCTGGGGTTTCTCAGGAGCTTCACGTGCTGGGGGGGGGGGGAGGGGGGGGCTGAGCTTGGAGGTGGGTTGCGGGGCGGCGCCAGAGGGGGACTCTGAGGTGGGCCCCTGACTGTGGGGAAGAGCTGGGGGGGGAGGGGTGGCAGGGAGGGGCTCTGAGGGGATCGGGTCCCGGGGGGGAGGGCGCTGAGGCGGGCGCCGGGGGGGTGAGGCCCGAGACGAGGGGGCTGATCGGGCCCGGGGGGGGGGGAGGTTCCGAGGGGGCTCCGGGGGGGGGAGGGTCCCGGTACCTTTCTCTGCAGCTCCCACACGTTGATGTAGCCCTTGCCCAGCTGCGCCCCCAGCAGGTGCTCCCCGCCCAGCAGCGCCAGGCCCCGCGCCCCGCTGTTGCCGCCCCGGTAGCCGGGGAGCGCGGAGCCCGAGTGCAGCTCCCACACCGAGCAATTGCTCAGCGGCCCGGCGGCGTCCGTCACCAGCACCACCTCCATGGGCGCCGCCATCTTCTCCGGTCCGCCCAGGCCGACGAGGGCGCCGCCGGCCTAAGAGCGGCCGCCGCTTGACAACGAGGCGCCGTCCGGCCAAAAGGAAGGGCGGCTCCGGCGCCTCCCTTCGCAGGAGCGGCGTCCGCCCACGTGCCGCTAGAAGCTAAGCAGGATGCAGCCGGTCCCAGCGGTGGATGGGAGACCCAGCGGCTGCGATGCGTCCCCCCAGTAGGGGGCGTTCTCTTGAAGTTAGTCTGATTTCAATGCGCTGGGGAGTGCTGCAGGCTCAGGAGGGGGTGCCGTGCGGCATGGGGTGGGGGCTCTCCTCTCCCTGTCACTGCAGAGGATGGCACCCCAGCACTGCAGGAAGCTGGGGGGTGACTCAGCTGGGAACATGGCCCAGGCCTAGTGGTGCCATTCTTCAGGGAGTGGAGTGGTTGATGCTGCAGGGGGTGCTCTGCACTTGCACAATTTGACTTGTTTGGTGGGCGTCCCTGGGCCAAGCTTTTCCAGGACTGTAGCAAGTCAGGGTTGATAAACTTAACTTCCACGGCTCGATAAAAGGGGTGGGTGCATTTCAGGAGAAGGCTGGGCTGGGACCGCACTAAGGTGGGTTCCTGCAGATCCCTGGTGTAACTAACTCACTGCTGTTCCAAGGGAGAGCCCGGGATCCCTGAATTTATCTTGTGAATTCCTACGCTAGTTTGCCTGCATCGGGGCTAATGTTCCATCCACCTCCTCCCCAGCCAATCAATCTTCCTCCCCCTTTTTTTCCCTGCAGGCATCAGGATTTATTGACTACTGCCCACTGCCTTGTTTCACAGGTCAAAGGTCGCTCACTCAGCCAGACCCTGAAGCTAAATCATATGAAGATGCAAGTGACCTTTACCTGGAATGAAGAGTGGCCGGTTGTGGAAATTATGGGACAGGAAAGAGTGTGAACTTCCCCTAATGGTTTCAACACTCGCGTGTATCAGGTTTCTCTTGCCGATTAAGACAAAGGCCTCCCCAATGTAATAATAATCCTCTTTTAAATACTTTACAAACCATCATCTTGCAAGTCCTCTGCAGGCAGCATGAGTCTCACAGTGGAGGGTTTGCTGCCATATATATCCAGCACCTACAGAAACGCAGCCACGCGTGGGGTGCAGGGTAAGAGCCAATGCACACACAGCACAATGCACAGCGGTAGTGGCAGGAGGTGGAAATTTTGGCAGGGTTTCTTAAGGCAAATGGAACCTGCCAAGGGCTCATCAGTGTCACGCACAACTCTGGGACTTTTAGAGCATGCAAGGCTTTCATCTGAGACTCTAAACGCGAGGCCCTGTCTGCCCTGCATGGACATTGCAGAACCGACAGGGCTTTGTGGAAGGTTTGTCCTGGTGTCTTTGGTTCAAGCTTCCCCTCCCTTTGCTGTCAGGGAGCATGTTTCATTTGGGGGGGGGAGGGGCTGCATTTCAGTGGTGCTGTATGGATATATTGCATGCTAAGGGATCCTTCAGGAAGAGGAGGGCTCCCTAGGAATGGGAGCTATTGAGCGGTAGAGCTGAAAGCCTTGTACAAAGATGGGTCAGTATCACTATCTCCGTTAGATGGGAAAAGGGAAGTGCAGGAGGTGAAGTGACTTGCCCAAGGCTATACAGCAAAGGCAGTGGCGTAGGGGGTGGGTTAAATTCTTGCCACAGGAATAAACCGAGTCGCCTCTGGAGCTTGGTGGATGCCGCCCCTGATTAGCCCACCAGGTGGTGTTACAAGGTGAGCTCCAGCCCTCAGCCCCACCCTGTCCCTATAGCTCTGGAGATGGCAGCAAGGGGCTGAGTGCAGCATTTGGACTCCTTGGTGGCTGGAATCCTCCCCTGCTTCTGGACAGCTGCAGTGCCTGCCGATAGGACTCTACACTGAGCACAGATGGGCTGGAGTGGCCTCAGGTCGCCCAGATCAAGACTCTCTGCCAGCTGGATCGTCCTGCCCTACAGTCCCCTTTGGGAGCTGACCCCTCTCACACACCCCCTCAGGCCTTTTGAATGAGAATCAGCTCCCTGCCAGCCCACAGTTCCAATCCAACAGTCAGGATTTCACTCGCTATTCAATTCTCTAAGGGTTCTGGGCAATTTCTATAGAACCCTCTTGGATTCCTCCCTAATTCGGTTTGACTGGGCCCGTCCTTAAGGAAATCCCCCCCAACAGCACCAGCTGAGGCCTTGAAGAGAAAAAAGGACGGGCACCAAATTGGAGAGACTAGTAGGGACCCCCAGCTGGATTGGGTCCCTATTGAGATCAGGGCTGGGGCCTGGGAAAGGAAGGGTGAAGAGGTGGCATGGAGGGGACTTTCAGGGAAACCTTCTGTGTAGCTTTCCTCTGTGAGGGAGGCAGCCCGATCAGCAATTAGAGCAATAAACGGTGAGCCAGGACTCCTGGGTTCTATTCCCAGCTCTGACACTGCAGTCCAGGGGCTAGAGAAGGGAACTGGGAGCCAGGACTCCTGGGTTAAATTCCACTGCTGACCTGCTGTGGGGCTCAGGTCACCTCACCTCTGTGGGCCTCCGTCCCTTCCCTACCTGTGTAAAATGAAGCCCTAATCCCATTGTTTGCAAAGCCCTTTGAGAGCCCCAGCTAAGTGTAGAGTCTTATCCCACCCTCCCTGGGTGCTCCTCACCCCCATACCGCACTCTGTGCCTGCTATAAAAGCCCGGGGCTCAGCCCCAGGGAAGGGATGAAGTTACCGTGCCCACATAAAGGGGGAAGGAGAGTGGCTTGAGTGACAGAGACCAGCAGATAGGCCCAGTTTGGTTCAGCCCAACCCAGCCTCCCGCTGTGCAAGGTGGATGGGAATTGCAGGATATTAACGGATGCTCCCAGCAAAGCAACCTAAAGCTTTATGGAGCTATGGCCAAGGAGGGACAGGACTAGCTCTTGCTTCCCTGGCAGTGGACTGGCCTGCAGAGTCCAAAAAGGGGAATCCCACCCATGCCAGCCCCCCTCAACCCCCCCCCAGCTGCAGGGATCCACTCTTCCAGAGGGCTCCTTCCCAGCACAGCTTCGTAGGAGTCAGCCAGGGAGGGTGGGATGGGGAGGAGGCTGGAGGGATTTGAGCATCAAGGCAGCAGGTTGGTGGTGCAACGACCAGCTGGAGGAGTTGGGGGTCCTTTTCCAAGCAGAGGGAGGCAGGGGCCAGGGGGAGAGGAGAAGCTGATGTAACTTGCAGCACGTTACAAGTCCCATCGGGCGTTAAGCACATACGTGCATTAGTGCTTCCCCGGATCAGGGCCCCAGTGACCACCCAATGGGGAGCCTAGGGAATTGTCCCAGGACAGTCGCCTGCAGATCTCCAGCGCAGTCTGCCGACCCCCTGTCTCCTTGACAGTGTTGTCAACCCCAGGCGTTCCAAAATCACGCCAGCCCCGCCTGCAAAACCATGAGAATAGCGGAAAAAACAACACCGTTTGGCAGGCTTTCTGAGCCTCCCTTCCACGCTCTTCTCCACAGCCAGTAGGGCAAGGTCCTGTGGGGGGGTGGGTTTGTAATTGGAAGTGGAAATTCTCACAGAGAAGCTGGGGGTTTAAGAGACCCTCCCCGTCCCCAAACATTGCAAGAGTTCATAGACATTACGACCCGAAAGACCCATCCTACGATCCGCTAGGCAGCCCTCCGGCAGAGCCATACCCAGTTATTTCTGAATCAAGCCCACGGCTTCGCTTTTTGCTCTACTGTATCTGTTGGAAAGGGATCTATCTGCTAGGCACTGCTGCCCAGCACGGTTTCCTTGTACTCACTGTCTGTAGCAACCTGTTGTCTCTGCCCTTATGCTGAGATTGGAAGTTCTTGGAGGCAGGGACCGGTGCTTTGTTCTGTCTTTGTACCGTATCTAGTGCATTGTACCTGGCATCCTAGTTCATGATGAGAGCTACTAGGTGCCACCATAATATACCTAATAATATACAGGGCCCAGCACAAAGGGGATGGGCTCCTAAGTGCTACCGTAATACACCTAATAACCCAGCGGCAACCCTGCTTCTTTTTACAAGAGGTTTCTCCGAATGCAGAGGGACCCTGTGGATAAAGACCGGGCAACACAAGAAAGAAATCAGATGAGGATTTTAAAAGTCAGATTTTTGTTTTTGTTTTTAATATTTCATCAACTTTACAGGGTTACAATTGTCTTAAATATTCTGAAGTTTAAATACAATCTGTATAATAATGTTATTATAAAATGTAAACTTTCAGTGTTTTTATTTTATTTTATTTAATAATCACAAAGTTTTAATACCTGAATGTCTGCAAAACTGAAATATTTCACCGCGGGATTCCCAGGACAGGCAGCCTGAGGCCCGCCGTTATCAGAGGTAGAATGTGGTTTTTATTCTTTTTTTTGTGGTTTTTTTTTTTTTTTTTTTTTTTACCTGAGTTAAGCTATGCATGCTGTGTAACTGCATCTGCAGCGGTGTTCATTCCTTTTGCCTTTCAAACCCCAGAGAAACTGGGTTTTTTCAATCGATATGCAAAAAGGAAAAAAAGCCGAATGTAATATGCTTCCCGCCCCCCCCCCCCAAAAAATCAAAAAACCCAACCAAAAAATTGGTGGGGGGGTGGTGGTGAGGAGAGGAATAAAACAGGGACTGTACAAATGCAAAATCTACTAAAAATCTAAACACCCCCCCCCCCCCCCCCCAGCACAAAAACCAGTGACAAAGAGTTCTCTGGGGGGCCATCCCGCAGGATTTCTCTTTGAAGGTAGTCAGGCAGGCCCGAAAACAGCACGTTCTACTCCTAGCGGCAAGCGCTCCATGGCATCCTCCTAGCCAGACCTTCAGAACTGAGCAGGTGGGCTCAGCAGAACTCTGGGCTAGTGGGGATTTGGGGGCCAGAGTTAAGGGGATGGGGGTGGGGAATGGCTCTTGGGCTGTCCAGTGTTTGGCATGCGGAGGTGCCCTGTGGCTTGTCTGCACCTCCAGCCCCTGCATCCATCCCCCCGGATGTGTGGCCTGCTCAGGGGCTGCTGGGTTAGCTGCTGGTAGAAGCCGTGGCAGCCCAGAGAGTTGCGTTCCCACCGGCGAGGTAGTGTGGGAGGCGAGCCCTTTCCACACACTAGCTGTCCCCGGTGTGGAACTTGAGGGTCCTCCTTGGGCACACACCCATGCAGCCCCGAGGCAGCAGGCCCACAAAGATGCATGCAGCCCCTTCTGAAGTCAAGTATCTCAGTCATGCTCGGGTCCAGGTTTCCTTGCAGCCACGGTGCAAGCAGCCACACGGGCTCCCGCAGCGAGAGCAGGGCAGACACAAGCTGGAAGCTATGCTAGCGAAGCTGCCTCTCCTACAGAGCCAGCACTGGGGAGAAACCCAGGTCACCCACCCGCCGTGGCGGGCAACTTTAAGGCAAGTTTCTCCTGGGTGAAAAATCAGGGCTAAGAAATCACACCTCACCCCCCACCCCCACCAAAACCCCCAAACAACTGGAACTTAAAATAAACGACACAGCAAGCAAATCCTGCCCTGCCCCTTCTCCCTCCCTCCCATACCCAGTACAATCAGATCCAGACAGCAGGTCTTTTTCCCCTGAGTTACAATCCTGCTCTTGCTCCGAGAGCCCAGATTGCATAAGAAACACGTTTTACCCCGAAGGTAGGTTGGTTGGTTTTGCTTTATACGCACATTCAAAACACACACGAGATATAGAATTTGATATAGAATTTCTCCCACCCCCAACCCACCCCACTTCCTAAGGCTCCTTATACAAGGCGAGCAAAGCATTCGTTCTGAGAGAGGATACGTTTCCAGGCCAGGCTGAGAACCAAGTATCAATGGCCTGACTGGCTAGGGCGTCTAGAGAACAGAGACACCACCTCACTGGTCCTATACCCAACGCGGGCTGAGAACAGCCACAGATCCCTCAGCGACAAAGTCAGATGTATGGTCTGTGCCCATGAGTCTTCTCTAGCTACGGCTTTTGGCACTGAGGAGGTGGGAGAGGGGAAAACCCTTTGTTTTATCTAGCTATCGAGAGAGGGATTCAGGATCTTTGATCTCGCCTGAGTTGCATACTGAATGAAGGCTGTGGGTGAGCAGGGTTGCTGGTAGCAGCATGCAGGGTCAATTCCACAGCAGGAGCGTAAAAAGCGAACTGCCCAGCTGAAACGGGAACTGAACGGAGTCTAGAAATCGGTCCCGTGTGTCAGGCTGCAGGGGCGGCTCTTGGTTTGCTGGAGGCGTCGGACGCCAGCAAACACACACAGTCCCTGATGCAGCCAAGCCCATCAAAGGGCTCTGGTGACTTGGGGAAGACCGAGGCGAGAGTCAGGAAGTGCTGGAAGGTTTTCGCAGGAGGGATGAAGCCCTGTGTTACAGTGCCAGCTAGCGGGGAGCAGCCAGCTCCTATCTCTGGGCTGAGCTCCGCTTTTCACTTTAGCTTTGCAGTTCACCTTTCAAAGCTGCCCAGGAATGAAAATGGAGCTCGGGGGGCAGCAGCCCAGGGCGGCTTCCAAAGCAAGGACGCAGCAAAAGGAAACAGAAGGCGTTTGGGGCTAGCAGGCAGGGAAGGAAAATGGCAATGAGGCAAAGGACCGTAACTTTCTGTGCGTCTGCACAGGACAAGAGGGGAGATGGGGAGCACTCAGAAACGTCTGTTAAAGTGTGTGTGTATATATATATATATATATATATATATATTCACAAGTGACACCAGGCTCCATCCAAAGCCCCCTGAAGTCAGTGGGAGCTGTGCCATTGACCTCAATGGATTTTGGAGCAGGCCCTTTAAGCTTGATGCTCTCCATCCCACAAGGTGTGTCAGAAGCTCCAGCCTCCCTGGGAGTTGAGGGTCCTTTGTGCTTTACAGGCACCCTGCACTTTCGCTCTCCCCTGCTGTGTCACAAAACTGGGCAGTGTCCCTGGTGCATGCTCGGGATTCTGGAGGCTGGCTGAGGAAGTCGAGCGAGCCCCCCCCCATAAAAACACCCCACTTTCTCCAGGGCAGGAGCTTGTATCGCCAGCAGCCTGCGGCTACAGCTGGTTCTCGCTCACCAAATCCCCTTGCTTCCATATTCTCCCTGCTTGAGCAGCGGCACAGAGAGATGGACGCTAGCTTGGATTCTCTGCAGGAGCTGTCCCCCAGGGCATTAGAAGAGGAGATCATGCCCACCTGGCTCTTGGTATAGAAGCCACCTGAGGTCTGACTCCTTGCTGTGCTGCCTAAGGAGGAACTGTCATGCCAGGAATCTGGCAGCAGTGCCATGGGGGGAGACAGGGCCAGGGAGAGAGATGCTAATTGTCACTGAGTGCATCTACAAGCAACTTAGCAGCAGGCTGAGCAAAGGCACATCAATCTGGCTCGCTCCGAGTCAATGGGAGAGTTGGCTTCCAAGGGTTTGATCCCGGGTGCTCCAGAAGGAGCTACCGCAGCATCCTGAACGTAGATATCGGTGAGAGGTTTTTAAAATACAAAGCAGCTGCCTGGTTCAAAAGAAAAGAAGCAACGGCCAGGCTGGATGGAACAGAGGGGAGCGGCTTGATGGGGATACCCGTTCCCTGGCCTCTAAGGTCAAAGGGGCAGTTGCGCAAAAAGTCTAAACAAGGGAGTGCATTTCTAGCCAGATTCTCTGGGAGGCCAAGATCCCTTCAGCCACCTGAGAAGCCCGGGCTCCTCCCAGAAAGGTACAACCTCCTCCCAGGATTTCAGCGGCCAGGGAAATAAAGGAGTAGCCAAATTAGGCCCTGCTGTTTACTGTGGGGTTCCTGGCATGGGTGCGACCAAGACGCAGTGAGGATGCACCATCTGTGCCCAGGATTGAAAAACAGGTCGACAGCTGAGCAATGAGGCCCCATGGCTGGGCAAGCAGGGGGGTAATGGAGCAGATCCAGGCCTGTTTAGTTGGGAACGGGGAACCGCCAGCATTCCCCTCTGGCTGGCTCAGTTGTGTCACCACTCCACTTCAGAACAGAGCTCGCAACTCACAAAGATGCTTTCCCACCACCCCGGAGCAGCCGCTTTTCTTCTGCAGCATGCACTGGAGACCATCGACAGCCGTGGCATAAGCAAATGCCAAGTCCACCGAAATCAACAGAGGCTGCATCCACTTATACCAGGGCTCAACATGACCCTGTGCGTCACGGGTATGTACCCTGCAAAGCTGATACATGCACAGCCATGGACACATTTCCCCAGGGAAAAGAGAGGAACCCACTCTCAAGTGTAAGGCTGGGAAAGAGGACAAATCTCCACTCCACTTCAGATGGTGCCCTCTCTCTCTCTCTGCATGACAAAGTTGATTAAGGCTTGGACCAGAAAGCTAGGGAGACAGTTTTTAACATATAACAGGATTAAGTGCAGCCTCTTTCTGCACCACGTTTAAGCAGCTTCAGGGGTCCTCCCTCCCTAGGTAGACAGGGTATAGTTAAAGCAGCATAACCCTGCTAGTGTGGATGCAGTTACACAGGTATAAAGGTGCTCTTGCTGTAGAAGGGAAATAACTTCTACTGGGATAAGTCACCTTTATATGGCTTTACTGTAGCCCACTAGGAACTGTACCGGTAGAACGATAGCGGTAAAAAGTCACACTCCTAACCGCCATAATGATATTGGTACAAACCGACCTGGCCTAGGGAACGTGTTACGGCTTCAACATTCCCAGCCCCACCCCGAGAGGAAGAATCACTGTATATGACAAAACCTAGGTGTCACAACCATCCTGCTGTTTCCAGGAGAGGGAGTTCCTGGCTAGATCCCGGCTAGATGAGAGGTGGGTCTGCTGGCACAAATAGCTGGGTTCAGTGACCATTGGTTTCAGGCAGCCACTCAGGGGAGCTTTAAGGGACCGTTTACAAAGGGACACAATCAGCTTGAGATCTTGTCCATTTCAATGAACTGGAGGGTTTTGCACCTGCTCTGCAGTCCCTCTGCCAATTTCCCTGCTTTCACCATCCCACTAAGATCCACCCTGAGGAAGGGAAAATGAGTAGCTAGGGGCTTGACCAAAGTCAGTGGAAACTGAAGTGGGCTTTGGCTCAGGCCCCGGAGAGGGGGGAAAACAGTGAAACTGACCACACATGAAGTGCTGTCAGATGCCCAAAGGAAAACAAACTAAAAATAACCCAGGGGGATTTTGTCTGGTCTCTAATCTCCTTCAGGGAGAATCAGATTAGCCGCAGCAATGCCAGACAGAACTTGTTCAGACAGAAATGCGGAGAGCCCATGGTGTCTCTTTAATATTCACGATGGGAGATTAAAAAAAAACCCAAAAAACAATCCCAGTGCACATTCTAAAAACATCACTGCAACAATATGCTTCATGGCAGGGCTCCCACCCTCGTCCGCCGAGCAGCACAGGGAGAACCAAAGGCCTGAGATGTAAAAATCTTGGGGCATGGGGCCATATTTTCAAATGCTCAGCGCCCGTCACCGGGGCTAGAACAGCACGAGAGCTCAGCTTCCACTGGGACACCTCCGATGTTTCATTTTCAAGTTAATCAACTTTAGTTTTCACAAAACGCTCACGACCCAACGTGCTGGATTCCTTTGCCAATCTGCCCACTTATTTCAGTGCCGCAAAAGAGCCCTTCTGAAAATACTAGTCCTTACATCTGCCTTTCACCAGCGACACCGTAGGAGACATCAGGAAACAGTCGTCCCCCCCCCCCCCCCCCCCCGTGTGCTACAGCCGACCCAGGCAGAAAATGGAGCGGGGGCAAGGTGCAGAGAGATGGGAAGCAGGAATCTCATTGGCTTTTATCTAGTACACCTAATTTTTCTGGTTATTTTCTTCACCTGTCCAAAAAGAAAGAAAGAAAGAAAGAAAGAAAGAAAGAAAGAAACCGACGAAGAACCAGTTTGCTGTTTCAGCCCTGAGCAGAGGACGAGGTGTGACAAGTATCTAGACTCTGGCGAAAGAAGCAGGGAGGGCGAGGGGGGGCATGTGTACAACCTGGATTCTACACTGTAGCATTGACTTTAGATCAGCTTCTCTGTGCTAGCTCCCTGCTCTGTGGGAAACCATCAGGCTGGTGGCTGCTGGCAATATGCGGGGTCAGGGAGCTGGAGGCAGTCAGAGCAGCTTGTGACTTGAAAAACAGGCTGGGGAGGTTGGGAGCCGGTTTATCAAATGGAAAAGCACAAAAATCAGCAGGGAAAGACGATGTTTAAAAAATCCAGAGTGCCCCACCCCCGCTGGCTGCAAGAGAGGCCAAGCTGGGAGGCTTTGGGTCTCCATTCCATTGCTTCGCCCTTTGCGCAGATGTTCACACCGGTGCAAAAGCACTTTCACTTCACGCCCACCCTCTGCGCTGGTGTACGCGACAGCAGCCGAGAATCAGAATCAGGCCCTTTATGGGCAGCGACTATTATGCAGGTAAGGGTGCTCTGGTGCCTTTATGATCCGTCACAGGACAGGGCAGAGGAAACACATGGCTACAGCAGGACACACGCTTAAGGCCCGATCCTGAGAAGTGCAGAGCATGCTCAGCACGCAGCTGCTTCGGTGGGAGTTAACGGCACTCAGCACCTTGCAGGAGACGACCCAGCTGGGGCTGTTTTAGGCTCCTCAACCCCTTGCTGGACAGATGAATTCTGCAGCAAGCCCTAGATTGTCTCTAAAATGGAGTTTCTCCTCTGGAATAACCCCACCCCTGCACTCATGTCAGGAGCACGGCACACAACACAGAGCTCATTAAATTATGCTCCCTGGACCTAATTACAGGGAGAGACTTGTACTGTAAGCCCCTGGGAACAGGGTTCCCTGGGAGGGGATATGAGGCGGGGGGGGGAGGGAAGCAGAGGAGTCATCAAGGTTAATTTCCTCCACCAAGAAATTAAAGAAACACACGTGAAAAATACAAAACAGACTGAGTGTAACAGGCCAGCCGGTCCCTGGTGATGACGCCAGGTAACTGCAGGGGGCTGCAAGCAGGACCCTCTCTCTCCCCCTCTCTGTGATGCAGCACCGGTTGAACCACAGATTCGGTTTAAGCCTGGGATTTTCAAAGAAGCCAAATGGAATTAGGTGCAAGTCAATGGGAGTTGGGAACCTAATTCCCTCACACGTAGGTCCAGATCAGAGGGAATAAAAGAGGCAAAGGGAGAGGGAGGAAAAGACCCAACTGCAGCTGGGCTTGATTGCTGGGGAACCCAGAACCAGGTCCTAGCGACAGGCCAGCTGTGGAGTTTGGATCTGAACCCCCACATTGTTCAGGGCGCTGGATCCAGGCTTTCAGTCCAGGCACCTCCGTGATTTGAATAAACTACAGCCAGGCTTCAGCTTTTCCCATATGCCCACAGCTTTCCCAAAAGCGACAGAGAAGGCCAGAGTCCTGCCCTCTCTCCCACTGACGGTGTACATGCAGGTGGTATGGACACCTGTACACTTTTCCCATATGCCCACAGCTTTCCCAAAAGCGACAGAGAAGGCCAGAGTCCTGCCCTCTCTCCCACAGACGGTGTACATGCAGGTGGTATGGACACCTACGGACACAGGTGTGCACCCACCCAGAGGGATGAGCTTCGAGATCAGGAGGAAGCCCCCGTTCACAACACCGACCGCGGCTCCCCTCGCCCTCTCCAGCACGCGGGATCCTTCGGCACCCTTGGAATAGCAATGGAACAGGTCCGCGTGGCCAACAAACCCAGCTCAGTGATTCCAGCCCCTTGCGCTGCCCTGTCAGGAGTCTGGCAGGTCTTGCCCAGGAGAAAGCATGGGAGATCAGTGGCTCTAATTTTCTGGCACACTCCCTCCCCGCAGACAAGTGGCTGCATGGCCCCTGCCCAGAGTTCAGCAGGCACTTGGGATGAGCTTTCTCCCTGCACTGTGTCTTGGCTCAAAAGCTGTTTCTCAGAGCCCGATTCTGAACAAACCGATTCCCGGCACCACACACTGCAACTCCCCGAGGTCCAGCCAGCGCCCATGTGCCGCCACGGATCCACTTCCCACTTCTACAAGCCAATGGGAACGGAAGTGCTGGCTCTCATCCATATCGGGGCGTGCACACATGATCACGGAGCTGAGGAGGCTGCTCTAATGGAAGTCCCAGTGATTCCTTTGCCCGGGGCCTCTGGCTTAGGACTCTCCTCTATGCTCTGACTATGTGGGAAGGCGGAGGGTGCTCTGGACTGGGGATGGGAAGAAGAACTCGGTAGTCTCGCGATGCAAAATCTCTCTGTTTTTTGCCTCCAAAGCCTACCAGCCTGAATCGTACCCTTTGCTGCCCCTCGGGTTACGCCCGAAGAATTCCTGCCAGCCAGGGCAAGTGTGTCATTGCCGGGGGCTACGAGTGTAAAGCAACGACACCCCCACAGGCACTGCCTTCCCCCCGCTGCGCTCAGCCCCCTCCACCCGGCTCTCAACCCGAAACCGTAAAGCGTTTGCTGCAGTCCCCTTAACGCCAGCGGGACGCTCTTTGCTGAAGCAGGACCCGAACGAAGCAGGCTGGCTGGGCGGACAGCTCCGCCTTATGCCCTTGGCTGCACGCTCTGGCCCTGATCCAAAGCACGGCTGTTCTGCACCTGCTTAACTGGGAGCAGGTGAGTAATCCCTTCGGCTTCACTGAGGCTACGCCTGAAGTCCCAGCAGGCGCGTAAGTGCTTGTCCGGATCAGATCAAGCCCCCAGAGGACCAGGGTCCAACAGCTAGCTATGGAGTGGAGCGGAGAGCCTGAAGGGGTGGCATCGAACCCCTTTACCTCTATTGCTGAAGGAAACGGATCCTAGAAACGCAGACTTTTCCCAGTGAGGCAGCTCTACAAAACCGTCTCCTAATAACTGCAGACCAACTACACACTTCAACCCTAAGAATCTCCAAATGGAGCTTGCTTGCCCCCCCCCCGCCCCGCCCCCCATTCCCCCCTGCATACAAACACCTGAGCTCATTCGCTGGGGTCACCCTGGCTCTCTCCCGAACCTTGGGCGTCACCAGCATTCGAAAGAAAGTAGCGCGGATCGAACTCGACCAAAGATCAACATCAGACGACCACAAGAAAAAGAGGTTACAAAGTTTTCCAAGTCCTGTTTCCCTGAACGAACACTAATATATATCTCATTTTTGTGAGTTAAGGTTTGATTTTTTTTTTTAGAGAATAAAATAGAAGCTATTTACAAAAAAAAAGATCCAACTAACCACCTCATAAAATGCCATATAGCTTGAGTGTAGTTCTTAAAATAATAATAAAAAAAGATTTAAAGGACTAAAAATTCCTCCCGCTTTTGCAAATTTTGTTTTCGGTTGAAAGGAAAGGAAAGGAAAGGAAAGGTGGGGAGGTTTCATTAAAAACACAAGCCCGTGGGTGTCGGTGCGACTGTGTGTCTGCCTGGAGGTATCCAAAAGAACACAACTTCACACAACAACATTAGAAAACAAACGCACAGTGCAAAGTGGGGTGTCCGTGAGGTAAAGAGTTCTGGGGGTGGGGAACGGTGCATCACCTCCAAAGCTACCGGGTAATGACTGGCTCAGAGTCCAGGCTGCTTTTAATGAAACCCCTGAATTAAAGCTTTTCTCCTTGCAAAACTTTCTCCAGTCCTCTCGGGAGGAGGGGGAAATGGGGCTTCCTCCCCCCACCCCCCAGGGAAGCCAGATGCAAGCTCGGGGTTTGGCGTCAGCTGTGATAGAAGCTCCACGTGTGGGTGGGTTTGGGTTTTTTTTTGTCTTTTGGTGAGATGAGGCGCTGCCGTTTGGGGTGGGGGGTTGGGGGGGGAGTTAAGGCGAAGAAGAGTTATTGGAGGTAGAGGTTGGAGGGGCGGACAAACCAGCCGGGGCAGCCTGGGAGACGCCGCTGCTGCCCCCCACACCGCTGCTGCTGCTCCGGCTGCTGCTGTTTCCTTTGCTGTAGGCGGAGGAAGGGAGCGAGGAGGACGAGGGGCCGGGGGTCTGTGCGAACAGCACACCTGGGGGAGAGACAAGAGGGAGAGGCTCGTGGGGGGCTGCTCCTAACTCCAGCGGGAACCGAGCTGTGAAGTGGGGAGAATGCTCCTTCCTTTCTCCAAGCCCCTGCTGGGACAGTGGCGCCCTGATACATAGGAACCGTCAGCCCGGATCAAAGCAGTGATCCATCCGGCCCAGCATCCGTCTCGGTCAACGGCCAGCGGCTTCAGAGGAAGGGGCAAGAAACGCTGCAAGAAGCAGCTAAGTTTCATCGGAGAGGAGTGATCTAGTGCTTAGGGCCCTGGCCTATGAGCCCACAGCTCTATTCCTAGCTAGTTACAGGCCTCTGTTTCCCCTCGCAACCACGTCTACCTAGACTGTAAGCTCTTCAGGGCAGGGACCAGCTCTCGCTAGGTGTCTAGGCACTACCACAGTGGTGCCGATTCGTGAAAATAACTTGCAAGCATCTTTGTCCCTAGAGGAAAGAGTTTGGAAGCACATTGACTAAGGACAGCGAGACGTGGAGAGGCAAGTCACTACCTCCCAAACGCCAGGACCGAAAGCCTGCAAAGGGAGAGGCGTATCCGGCACGGATCAATCCAGTGCACCCCCGGAAAGGCTGGGAAGGGACTGCAGAATAGGAACTGTGAGACCAGAGCCTGGGCTCTGATCAGACAGCCTGCTCTGGGTTTCTACAGCACCCAGCACGATGGGCCCCTTCAGCGCTACTGGGGTGACACGTTAACACGATCACCAGGGAGATCCAGCAGCCCCGTGTGTTGCTGTGTCAGACTCTTTGGGCCAGCAGGGGGTTGGGGAGTGGGTAAGCGAGAGGCAGAGACGGAGACCTGGCCGCGTTCCCCTTACCCGTATAGACGATGCCGTTGATCTCCACTGACATGCTGATGCTGTTCGTGCCGTTGTTGGACAGGCTCATGCCGGGGTCCTGACGGTTTTCTGCAGCAGGATAAATCAGATGATAAACAAACTGCTCAGTCAAAACAAGACCGTCCTGACCCGCCAGGCTCACAGAACCCTGCTGACGCCATCCCCAAATCCTTTCCTCTCGGCTATTAACAGGGATGGTAAAAATATCCCTCTCCATTTACAGATGGCGGATTTAGCGTCCAGATCTGCCTTTAAATGTTACTGTGTTCCTATCGGACAGGCAGCAGGGACACACGGAAACCAGCGGGTGGGAAAACGGACGCACAGAGCGAAAAGCGAGCCCTACGGACAAGGCTGGTCTAGGGGTCTGGTATCATCAGCAGGAGCAGAAGCAGAGGCCTCCAGCCCTGGGGAATCAAAGCTTTGGTTTTGGTCTTCAGATTTGCTAAAACTGGGCCCAGCACAGTGCCGGGAAATGCTTTTGGTACAGGGAGCAGGAAGAGGACTGAGAGGAGAGAGGAACCTGGTCAGACGCGACACGAAAGAGGCACTTGTTTTTAAACTCTGGCTAGCAAAAGAGCCCTTCCCCTGCTGGGAGACGGGGAAAGGCCTGGCTGAGCGGCCCAAGCATGGGACCGGGAGCTGGGTGCAGCTCTTGTAGCTCATGCAGTGGACGTGCAGCATTTAAGAATCAGAGGTCCCAGGTTCAATCCCCACTGCCGACGACCCGTGCATGGGGGTGGCCTTACTCCAGCAGGCTCGATGCCCCTAGCCTAACCTCTGGGGAAGATCCGCAGCCTCCCTTTTCTCTCCTTCAGCCCCAGCGCGACCCACCTGGCGAGCGGGTCCCTTGGCTGTTAATGCGGATGCTCATGGGTAGCTGCGCTGTCATGGCCAGGAGGTTCTGCTGGATGGCCCGTTGCATCAGCCTCTGCTGCTCATCTGTCACCAGAGCCATCTTCTTCTCCGGCGGCTCCCCGGACTCCAGCTTCTCTCTCAGCTGCTCCAGGGCCGCAGCCTGAGCGGCCACCGCTGCCTGGGCTGCGGCCGCCTGCACGGCCGCTGCCTGGGCCGCGACCACCGGGTGGCCAGCCAGGGACACAGGGAGTCGGCTGGGCATGGGGATGGGGATCGGCGAGTCCTCTTCTGCAACAGGGAGAGGGCACGGGAGTCCCGTGAGCTCGCGAGGGCTGGTCCAGGCCAGCCTCTTCACGTGCATCAGAAACAAGCTTTACGTGCACCCAGACTTCCCAGCCAGCTCCCTGCTGCAGTACGGGATGGCTCCTTTGTATGGCACTCTCCTTTCACAAGCGTTCTGCATTGATTCACACGGACATGGCAGTGAGGACTAGTGGTTAGCCCAGGGGGCTGGGAATCAAGGGACCTATGTCCCAGCTGCCTTCCTGTACGACCTGGATCGAGTTACTTCCCCACACTCTACCTCAGTTTCCCCAGTGGTAGACTAGGGATAATCCTGGCCTATTTTATGGTCGGTGAGCAGAGCAATCCCTATGGCTCCGTTAATGGTTATAAATTGCTCTGAGATTCTGACATTAAAGTGGCACCATGTAAAGGAGCCAGTGTAGTATCGTGGACTGAGCACAGGTCTGGGAGCCAGGACTCCTGGGTTCTATTCCCAGCTCTTGGAGGAGAGCAGGGTCTAGTAGTTAGAGCGCAGGGGTTGGGGGACTGGCAATCAGGACTTATGGGTTCTAATCCCTTGCTCTGCCATCATTTGCCCATGAGTGCCATAGGAATGTTATTAAGTCCCCTCTCCGGAGGGCTCTGAAACCATGGGGTGAAAAGCTCTAGCTAACGGAGCCAGACCCTGAGGCCTTTACTCCCTCCCTCCCCCGCACCCAGCTTCAGCCCGCTGCCCATGGCCCAGCCCGCTCATGCCAAGCAGGGCGCCAGCCAAGCCGTTACCTTTCTTTATCTTTTGCCCGGGGCCGATGGGGCCGCCGTTGGTGGCCGCCACCAGCCCCAAGCCAGGCACTTGCAGCTTGGGGGAGGAGAGCAGGCTGGGGGTGCCGCTGGGGGAGTAGGTGAAGAGGGAGCCCCCGAAGCCCTGCCGGCGGCCTTCTCGCCGGTTGCTGTCGATGGCGGCTTGCAGCTCGTTGGGGTTGCTGAGCCCCCGCTTCTCGCACTCGTAGGGGTACAGGTACTTCATGTATCTGCCAGAGGAAACACCCCGCTCAGCCCGCGGCACCAGGCACCCTCCCAGCCCGCCCACCGAGGAGGCAGCTCCCACAGGCCAGCAGCTAACACGGGCGCCTGTCAGTATCGATCCAGAGGCACCTTTTCCCCAGAGCCGTGCCGCCTCCACGCCCCGAGGATCTTGCCTTCAAGAGAAAGGGATTTCTGTAGCCCCAACCCCTCCCCAGCTGGGCACTGGAAACAGGAGGTTCGGAAACACTGATGCTCCATCCTGCACCAGCCAAACCAGGACTCCTTAAGAGGGGCTTGTCTAGATCAGCCTCTGGCTACAGACATCCCTTTCTCCATCCGGGGTGGGGAAGAGAGAACGGATCTCACAGGAAGCAGAGCAATCCCGGAAACGGGGAGGGAGCCCAGCATCCCACACGGTCAGCCCCACGATGGGCTGTGGCTGAGTGCCACCCCTTAAACACACAGTAGCTGTTCCCCCCACAGCCACCTCCAGCCCCTTGCTGTACTAAGGAACCGTGGCTGGGATCTCCCATCATTGTGGGAATCTGGCATCGAACACTAGGCCAGCTGGCTGGAAGGGCAGGGCGGTCTCCCACCCTCCCACTCCCCCGGATCCCACGACACTTACTGAGTGCGTAGCGTGAAGGCAGCGCTGGTGATGGAGGTGGGCAGGTTGAGCCCTTTGGTGATCTCCCGCCACAGCTTCTTGTTGATCACTTCCACCAGGCCCCCCTTCTCGGTCACCAGCATGTAGAGCATGTAAAGGTCCAGCACTTGCTTGGCCATGATGGGAATTCGGTTGACGGGGGTCCCTGTGGAGTGGGGAAGGTCAGTATGCTGGAGAGAGCTGGGCCAGGGGCAATGAAACGTAGGAGCAAGGTACAACTGGGACTCAGAAACCCTGCACTGCATCCCTAGCTCTCGGACAAGGCACATCCCTGCTTTGTGCCTCAGTTTCCCTCCCCCCCCTTTGCCTTTCTAGCTTTTCAGGGCAGGGACTGTCCCTAACAACATGTATGTATAGCAGCTAGAACAATGGGGCCATGATCTCAGCTGGGGCCTCCGGGATCCACTATAATGTGTGATTAACTTGAGGAAGGAAATATCTTGTCCTTCAGACAAGATGATCTTTATCCCAAGTATGCCTGGGACACGTTTTTGAAGAAAATCCTTTTCATAGCAGCATGGAAAGGTCCCCTAAATTCCACTGACCGTTTCATCTGCGCTTAGCACAGGAACAAAACCAGCTCCCTTTCCAGCATGCCTGGCTGATATCCAATTGTGGGTGGGGGAGGGTTTGCATATTTGCATGGTGCTATTTAAACATTTTTTTATTCACAGCCCTGCCCCTGCTCTGCTGGGCTGCGGCCGGTCATGCACACATTTGAAGGAGCCTTGCATATGGACTGGGCCGATATAGAGACCCCACTGCCTATTTGAAGGGCTAATTTTCTTGGACTTATCTGCTGCCCTGCCCTGGTCAGGGACAGCTCTTAGAAAGTGGTAGGGGGCAGGGAGGTACCACAGAAGCAATTAGGCAGTGGCTAGGAAAAGGATGTGATGGAGAGAGAAACCCAACCCTCCCCGCCCAGGATACTCTGGCCGTTTTCCACTGCTCTGTCTTTGCATTAGCGTCAGATGCACGTCACTCTCCCCAGATCCTCGCTCTAAGACGTCAGCAGCTCCTCTGCACATCCAGTGCAGGGAGAGGAGCTTAAGGACACCGGCTTGGTCATGTCCAGCAGGTGGCGCTAGCAACCAAAGCCCAGCAATGGGGCTTTTAAGAGGACGAGGGCATTACTCAGAGAGCGGAAGAGACAGACGCCACCATCCCAGAGCACGAGACACCAAACTGTTGTGCAACAGACAGGAAGGTCCCGTCTACTCTGCTGAGCTGGATTTAAAAACCCGCAAGGGATCACAGCTGACACCCCGCTCTCAGCCGGGCTGGAGGTGGCGAATGGGCCAATACCTTCAAATCTGCGGTCACACTCCAACGTGGAGACTTGGGGCTAACCGGGCTTGAGCCCCAAACTTTCCCGGAGAGTCTCACTCTCCTGAACAGGGCTACAGAGGGTCCCCCACCTTCCCAGCCCCCAGTGCCCTGAGAGGCCGAAAACTGCAGGAGAGTCAGTTTCATTCCTGATAAAGATCCCGGGATCGGGGTCAGTCCAAGGATACTTTAAGGATGTGTCTATTATAAAAACTGGATGCAGACCATTATAGGGAATAGATTACGATATCTGACTGTTCTCTTGTGCTCTCCCCACTCCAGCTTCATCCATTTCTTTCTTCTAAGTAGATTGTAAATTCTTTAGAGAGGGGCTGGCGCTTTGTGATGTGTTTGTACAGCGCCTAGCGCAATGCAGCCCTGAACTAGGACTGCAGCTTCTGGGTACTACGGTTATACTAATAATAAAGTGTCTGGTGAGCCTCACAACATAGAAGGGAGGGCCCTGCCATAGAGCTGACCGTCTAAGAAGGTCGTTTTTACATTTGGTCATTTTTCTTTCAAAAACAATGTTCAATGAAAAACAGCCCTAAAAAGTCTCGGGGGAGCCCCCTCCCTCCAGAAAATGTGAACAAGATTTTTCACCAAAATTTTCATTCGGTTTGGAATGTTCCAGGTTTCCACAATTTGTTTTTAGCTTTTGAAGCCAAACCTGTGTCGTTTTGTCAATGTGTCCCTTCCCCAGGCTTTCTCCTCTCCCATTTGTCACTGGAAAGCGGGAGGGGGGAAGAAAAGGGGGGAAGGAAGGGTTTGAAGTTTGCATTTTTTAGTGGAAAACTGAAACATTTCCATTGAGGGAAAAAAACTAACCTCCGCCCCCCCTAAAAAAGGAAAAGTTTTCTGTAAACCCCCTTGGCTCCCCAGTTTCCTACGATGCAGAGCAAAGAGAGTGTCTGATCCAAAGCCAATGGGAACCTTTCCAATGAATCCAGTGGACTTCAGATCAGGCCCGCGGGCTTTGCCTTCCGAGGGCTGAGAAAAGGCAGGTCGGCGCTAGGTTTCCCCCCACACCTGCCCTGGGAGATCCAGGCCAGCGGGACCCTGAGCGGTCACCACGCAGCAGGGGGTGTGTGTGCGCGTGTGACGAGATGGGCAAGGCGGTCTCAGCCATATGATATGAGAAATCAGGTAAGCAGTACAGGGGCTTCCCCTAGAGAGCGCAGTCCCCACTGTTCAGCCCACCCCAGCCCAATGCCTCCTTCTGACACCATGGAGGTGCAGTGAGCTCAATCTGGATCAGACTCACATGGTCGCAAGCCAGTTCTTACAGTGGGGTCTCTGCAGACCCCACATCATTAGTGTATCAGTGGCAGCTGGGGCCCTAGGGCTGGATGGGCCTCTTAGACCGACTTCCCCCCCTCGCCCCATAGGGCTACACAAAGGTGGGGGGGGGGGCTGAGTACCAACATTGCATGCAAGACAGTCTCTGCCCATCAAGCTTACAGTCCGCGATGGATAAACCACGTGGTTCCAACATTATGGGTTGAAGCTGCCCGAGCCCCTGTGCAGCCAGAGGTCCCTGCCCTCAGCAAAAGGCATGGGGGGGATGACTCTAGGACCCCATGCAAGGGATCCCCAACCTCTGCATGCCACTGAACCTAGCTCCCTGGCACCTGGCTGTATCCCGGCACATCGCAAGGGAGGGAAGGAGAATGGGGGCCTGATCCAAAGCCTGCGGAAGTCAGGGGGGGAAAAGCTGCCCGCGACATTACTGGGGTTTGGATCACGTCCTTGGGATGTGGCTAACCTGGGCCAACCAGCGACGCCCGATCCCAAGGAGGTGGCACTGTTACCCCGAGGCTGCAGCAGCAGCTGAGTGGGAGCGCGGCTGCGGCTTTATGGTGCACGGGCACCAGGGGAAGGATCCCGCCCCAGCCCAGCCCTCTGTGTCTCCATGCACTAAGGCCAGCTCCTCACAGCTTGGCATGATGGGTAGAATCCAGCCCAGCGCAAGCAGGGCTGGGCCTTCGTGCGCCAAAGGGCATCCTGGCACTAGACGCTGGTCTTACGTCGTCCAGTCGGGCCGGCAGCCGAGCCAGCTGTGCTAGAGACAGAACGTCTGCGGTGGCTGGTCCCGGACTGTGGCACAAGCTGCCCCAGGAACAACGGCCCATCCCAAACCTCCCCACCTTCCACTCCAAGCGCCAGGCGTGTTATCCGTGACCAGCCATGGCGACCATCGACACAGAGCAACGCGTGTATTAAAAAAAAACCCCCAAAACGACCAACTCCACTGCCCACGCGTCACAGCCACTATGGGAGGGGTGTCAGTTGCACGCCCGCCTGGAAGGCGCTCAGACATTAGGGTGAGGAGCCCGGTCTAAGAATCCAACTTCAGGTGGTCCCTGGATTGAACCAGCCAATTCTGAAGGGGCACGCTACCAACACAGGGGCAGGCCCCCATCGGAAGCTGGAAAAAAACGATCCACTGAGCAACTGTGAACAGATATTTATCAAAGAATAAAAACCACCACCACAATGACAGCCAAACAACACACACACACACTCTCTTTCTCTCTCGGTTTGTGGATAAATTTCCCCACCCATAGAACAATCGTCGGCAATAAGTCACGTGACCAGCTTTAATGCTGCACTTAGCAAACACCTAGTTCCAGCCAGTATCATTCTGAACCTCCCATCTTAGTGCAGAGCTGGGGCCGAGAGTGGAAGGGGGGGGACGGGAGGGGGGGAACACGGACACAGGATGTTTATACAAAGAGACAGAGGGACCACATATATTCAGGGAGGGGGCTGGGCTATAATACATCCATTCATCAATAGCTGCCTGAAGAATCATGCCAATGATTCAATCAGACAAGCCGGGGTGGGGGGGTGGGGGTCTTGACCTCTGGTTTATTGTAGAGGGGAAGGGTGCAAAGGGTGGGGGAGGGAGGGAGGTGGCAAAGTCTGAAGTTGGGGGAAGGCAATGAGGATGTCTCCTCTCCCGCCTCTTCCGTTATTGATTTATTGCCTTTTTAAAACCAGGAAACAAAATCCCCACCCTGTGGTGATGCTGCTAATTTATGGCCGCTACCCGGAAGAAGGGAAACAGGCCGGGGGGGGGGGGGGGGGTGTTGTTGTTAAACCACAGCTACTGAAATGGTGCCGATCACGGTTGAGCCCTTGTTCAGCTGTAGCCGTTGTCAGCAACAGAGATTATTTATACGGCGGTAGCACCGCGAGGCCGTAAGAGATCGGGGTCCCATCACTGACCAAGCGCAGAGCATGGGGCAGTCCCTGCCCCAAAGAGCTTGCAGTCTAGACAGACAAGATCGAACAGGCTCATCCTCCTCATTTTCCAGACGGGGAAGGAAGATTACGTGACTTGCTCAAGGTCACACAGGGAGACTCTGGCAGAGCTGGAAATGAAGTCTGGATCTCCTGAGACCTAGCTCAGTGTTTTAACCTTACGGGTCAGATTTTCAAAAGAACATGCCTTGTTCGTTTAAAAATCTGGTCACTTATTCTGGCCCCTAGCCAGGAGCCGAGGGCTTCCGGGGTGTGTTTACCCGGCCAAAACAGACCCGCGACAGCAAGTCTCAGAGCCTGGGTGAACTGACTTGGACACGCGGGGCTAAAAATAGCAGCGTAGATGTTCAGGGTGCGGCTGGAGCTCAGGCTCTGAAACCTGATGACTGGGGAGGGTCTCAGAGGACCCCAGGCTGTTCTGAACCTTCATGAACAGCAGCCAGCCTGCAGCCCAAGTCCCTAGCTCCCGTGGTCCCACCCTCACGCCCGCCATAGCCCTGCCCCTACTTGGGCGAGGCAGCAGGTCTCAGCGCAAGGCTGAATGGGAAGTTCCCACCTCTTGGTTCAGGCTGTCTGCAGACTCAGGCAGACATCCCTGGGTCAGATACACTCAGGTCCCGTTTTCAACTCTTAAGATTGCTAGCAATGTTAAGGCTGGCTGGCTGGTGCTCACATGGCTCAGGGTCGAACTGATCCCCATACGTGGGGCCAGGAAGGAATTTTCCCCAGGTCAAACTGGCAATGACCTTGAAGATTTTCCACCTTCCTCTGCAGCAGGGGGGTGCTGGGTCACTTGCCAGAATTATCGGGGTACATCTCACTTAACTGCTTCCCTGCCATTACAGGGGCCTCGGGCACCGTGAACATCCTATCCTCTGCCTGTAGCACCTCACAGTCTAGTCTCCTGGGGGCTGTAATATTTTGTCCTAATTCCCATTGCTGGGTCTGTGGGCAGGTGCTGGCGGCCAGTGCTACACAAGAGGTCAGACTAGATGATCTGGTGGGCGCCTTGAAGGCTGAGATTTTGGACCTCATCACGTGCTTCCGGGAGCCCGGGCCCTAGGCAAGGGCCTGTGGTCCCTACACTTGAATCCGGCCCTGTCCATTCGCTGCTCACGCCCGCCACAGGGACTGCACCAGAGCAGAAAGAGTTCACCTAAGCAGTCACAGACCGACAAGGAAAAGGGGCTCGGCCTGAAATGTCTGCCTCATCGTCTCACCGCAGTCCTGAGCCCCCCTGCCCTCGCTTTGATCCCCGGGCGGATAACCCGGAAGAGGCCCCTGCCACTGGAGTTGACGGTCAACACCTGTTTGCTGGGAGCAGCTTACGGTGGCTGTCTGCCATTGATCAGCCCCAGCCATGCTTGTCCTACACGTTGCATGAAGCACAATTGTTATTTGCTGACCATGCACAAGCAATGCTGTGTTGAGACTCCACGAGGCTAAACGTATTTCCTGGGGACCTGGGTGTGATTTCTGAGCAGGGCAAGGCCAAGCGTGGGCAGACCCAAGCGGGTCAAACACAAAGGTCTCGCGTTGAGTCTCTATCTCGTCATTCACAGCTGCAGCCTTGCTAGGCAATTCCAAGAGGCGTGAATTTACTCTGCAGGCTCAGTGCTCATGCTCAGACCAGCCACCTGCCCTCCAGGATAACCCCTGCCACATAAACTCAGCCTGCCCACTGGCTGTTCATCACCTCGCATTGTTCTCCACTATATTCTGCCGACACATCTGCACCGTCTGCTTTCAGTATCCTCCTCACGGCGGTTTTGGCAGGCAGCGCGGTTGAGTGGTGAGGGCACGGGGCTGGGAGTCAGGACTGCTGAGTTCTGTTCCTGGCTTGGCTGAGGCCTGTGGGTGACCCTCTGGAAAGTCACAGCCACTCTGTGCCTCCGTTTTCCCCCCGGCCCCTCTGGAAAACGGCAACAGCGATGCTATTTCAGGAGCTTTGACAGTCACCAATGAAGAGCGTTACATCAAGTATTAATTACTATAGGATGAAATCAGACCCTGTCCTCCTAACTGACTCTTGGTCAGACGGACAAGTCCTGTTGTTTAGAGGCCTCCTATGCTCCCAAAAAACTTTCCCTCGGACCCGGATGCTCAAGGCTGCATCCTCGTTCTCTGTGGGAAATTAGCTTCCGAGAACAGCTTTCCAAGGTTCCTGCTCACAGTAACAATATCCTCCACGAATTCCAGCCACTCGGCTCCAGAGGGGACCTTTCCTGCCTTGGAAGCATGTTGATTTCAGCCCCGCGTTCACCGGGGCTCCTCCCTTCCCTCCCCTAGTCGAGGAGAGCCCACACCTTGCCGACCGCATTGTTTGTGTAAGCGCCAGGGGCTGGGAGAGGACCCAGAGGATGGAATGAGTAAACTCGGGAAAGCGCCTGGCCGATTCTTTCCCCCTCCCCGTTTCCTAGAGGCTGCCTGCTTGACAAAAGGCCCCACGCAAGCAGCAGCACCATCTGCTTTCCTTGGGAACCTGAGCCCTCCACCGAGGCAAACAGCCACCCCCTCGGCCACTGTAAACACAGCTGCAGACTCGTTTTTGCATCTCTGAATTGGCTGGCTGGAAATCTCCTCCCTGACCCATTGCTGCTTGTGAGATGGGGACCGGGTTCTCCCACCCAACGTGCCTCGGTCCTGCAACCATCCCTCGGCTTCTCGCACCCAACGTGCCTCGGTCCTGCAACCATCCCTCGGCTTCTCGCACCCAACGTGCTTCGGTCCTGCAACCATCCCTCGGCTTCTCGCACCCAACGTGCTTCGGTCCTGCAACCATCCCTCGGCTTCTCCCACCCAACGTGCCTCGGTCCTGCAACCATCCCTCGGCTTCTCGCACCCAACGTGCCTCGGTCCTGCAACCATCCCTCGGCTTCTCGCACCCAACGTGCCTCGGTCCTGCAACCATCGCTCGGCTTCTCGCACCCAACGTGCCTCGGTCCTGCAACCATCGCTCGGCTTCTCGCACCCAACGTGCCTCGGTCCTGCAACCATCCCTCTCAAGGGGGAAGGTTTGAAACCAGCTGGGATCAACATTCCCTCACCCCCGCATTACCCGAGCGCCTACGAGTCCCAGTCTGCTGTACAAAGACAGAAAAAGAGGACAGCCCCTGACCCCAAAACCTTACAAGCTTGAGTTCTACTTCAGGCCCCCATGAGCTGGTCTATTGTTTTCCTCCCCCACTTGCCCTAGCTTATCCCCGCAAGATATTATCCCAAACCCAGGGGCACTTGTGAGTTCCTGGCTATCCTTACACTGCATGCTACAGTGACACCCAGGGTAGAATTCAGATCCTCCTGCTCCAGTGGCACAGGCTGGGCTAAAGGAGACTCTCTGTAACCTGCGGGCAGCTTGGGGCCTAAGACACACACACTAACAGTTCAGATTCCATCCAGCAGAGGCCAGCGGCGCATACTAACGTGAGTTACTTCAGTGCAAGTCACCAGCCCCTCAGCACGGAGTCACACGCACCGACGGGGACGTTCTCATGATGTGTCTCGGAGCTGGTACACACAGGCCTCTCCTTATGTGCCACAAGACATCCTGCTCTGCTTTCCCATCCCACACAGGATGGGCCGGTGCACTGTTTTTCACGGTGAAGCCTCCCCTTGATCCCCCTCCCCTTCCCCGTACGATCCCTGCTGATCCTCTCTCCTGCACCAGCAGCAGTTCCATGTTGACACAAACGTCTTGGAAGGCCCTCACTACCCCAAACCCAGAAATATTGGCTTGAGGGCCTGAGGAAAACTAGATTTTCTTCCCACAAGGCTGCACCCTAAAGCTCTGCTCTGTGTTCTGGCTTGGATGCGTGGGGAAGTTACCCTAGGGCCAGTTTCGCCCCCCCAGGCTTGTTCTGCAGCGTAGATGGGGCTCAAGGGGGTTTATGCTCATGTACGGTCGCTGCTTGTTTTGGTGTAGGATAGAAGCAACCCCACCGGTTTCTATGGGGGCCAGATCCTCAGCTGGTATATACTGGTCAGGTCAGCAGAACGAAGCTAATTTATACGGGCTGAGGATCTTGTCCTGACAGCTTAAGTGAGTCTTCAGTGACGCAGATGCCTTGCGGTAGCCTCACTGCGTGGGCATGTCTTTCGCCCCTGTGCAGAGATCTACTCTGCTGAAGCAGCGCCAAATTTGGACCACATTTAGGGTTTGGCAAAAACTAAAACTGCTGGGGTTGTGGTGCTGTGAAGCTTTACGGTCTGCAGAAAGGTTCCCACGATTATTTTTTCCCCCCAAAATGAAAGGCCAGCGGAAGCAGGGTTAACAAGCCAACCGCTGCAGGGCCGGGCTCCCGCAAAAGGAGCCAGGAGAAGAAAGCCACTCAAACCTGATAAGCAAAGTGAAACTGGCATGTCTATTTCCACTGTCCACGTGAAGAAATGCAGGAAGTGAACAAACCAACCAGCATAAACAGAGAAAATGAGCTAGAATGGCTCAAACTCTGTCAGATTTAATCATCCAAGGTGTTTTTGTATCAAAGAAAGGAATTAAATATATATATATATATATATATATATTCTTAACTTGACAGTGCCCTTTAATGTCACAGGCCTAGATATTGCAAAAGTGACGAGCAGTTTGGGGTGCCTGACTTGAGACACCTTCAATGGACCGGATTTTCAGAGAGTGGCCAGTTTAGCACTTCTGAAAAAGGAGGCATGAAAAAATCTCTAGTCACTTTTGAGAATAATCGGCCCGGATTTTTCATCCACTCCACAGCGTTTGCCACTGAGTCGCTTTGCTGTGTTGACTCAGTCCATTGCTATTGGTCAGTGTGAAGGCACCAGCTACCTGCTTGCAAGCCAAGGGCAAGTTTGAAAAGCACATCAGTGCTCTGAAGGAGCGGCTGGAAATTGTGGATTCTACCCACGGAGCAAAGTTGCAAGGGAGGAAAAGGGATTCTAGCAGGCACTTATCAACCCTGGTAGCAAAGTTTCTGATGCAGCATCACATCCACTCAAAAATATTAAGAGATGCACAGCGGGATAGATGGGCAGAAGAGACAATGGAAGCAAATTGCTGCTCAGTGACCAGATGAAGGATGCTGCATCCGTGCATGGCAGGCAAGGGTCTCTGTTACCACGGGGCAGGAAATAAGGAAACAAACCCCATTTAAGAAGGGAGAGGCGCTTGCCCAGAAGCAGTGATGGTGGACTATCAAACTGCGATGCACAGTCATAAGTCGGGCTTTGATAAAACGAGACCCAAAGGATGAGAAGTCAAGAAAGCAAAGCCACTGGGGCAAGGGGCCGAATCCTGCTCCACTGAAAGTCAGTCAGTGGGGACAGAGGTGCCCCCCATTTCAATGCAGCAGGATTGATCCCCATGCGCGGAGTGGTTCACGTTAAACATTAGGCCGGTGACAGCTTTCTCCTTGAGGCAAGAATATTAAGCAAGAAAATAAAACTTGGGGCTCATCGAGCTCTGAATCTCACCTGAGGTGGCGAGGGACCACACACGCGCATTAGTGCAAGCTTGCCAGGACAATACAGCAGGGCTCACCTCGCTTCTGCATAAAGCTGAAGAGGTCGTCCAGGAATTCTTTCCTCTTGGGATCGCCATCCAGCTCGTACAACTGTGCACAGAGAAGGAAGAGAAGAGATCACTCGCAAGGCACCCGGGGTGGGAGAACATGACAAACACCCGCACGTCAGAGCATCCCCCATAGCGAGGGGCCCAGAGAGCCTGGCTCTGCACTGCCCAGCCCGCCCCGTGTCGGAGGAAGTTAAACACACTGGATGGCGCTTGGCCTAGTAGGTAGGAAACACGGCAGATCATCTATTATGAGAGACGCGTCAGCGCCTCTGCTGGGTCAGCTGGTGAGCAGAGGAGGTGGTGAAACGGGGGAGGCTGCACACAGCAGAGCCCTGAAACGCAGCCAGGTTGCCGTCTCACCCACCCGGTTTCCTTTAGCTTCTCGGTTTTCCAGCTATGCGAGGAGGGTTATAAATGCTGCTCCCTTTCGAGGCACAGCCACACTGCAGAGGGCAATGCTTGCTAGTTTTGAACCATTCGCATGGCTGTGGTTTGGAGCGGTGATTAGAAGGGGGAAGAGGAGATAACTGCAGGTGAACACATGCTTCTTTACCTGCATCTCCACCACGTGGCCCAGTGGTTAAGCTGGTTGTTATGGCTTGGAAGACTCACCGACTGTAAGGTTAGAAGGGACCACTGTGATCATCTGGTCTGACCTCCTGCATATCGCAGGTCACAGAGCCTCACCCACCCACTCCTGAAATAGACCCCTAACCTCTGGCTGAGTGACTGATGTCCTCAAATCATGGTTTAAAAGACTTGAAGTTACAGAATCCACCATTTACAGGAGTTTAAACCTGCAAGTGACCCGTGCTGCATGCTGCAGAAGAAGGCGAACCCCCCCACCCACCCTCCCAGGGTCTCAGCCAATCTGACCTGGGGGAAAATTCCTTCCTGACCTCAAATATAGTGATCAATTAGACCCTGAACATGTGGGCGAGACCCACCAAACTTGCTATGTGACCTCGGTCAAGTCACTTAGCCTCTCTGTGCCTCAGATCACAATCTATAAAATGGGACTAACGGTTTCCATAATGCCCCACTTCACTGGAGGGCTGGGAGAATAAAGCCCGTACAGATTGGGAGAGGTGACAATGCTATCGTAATGGGGACCATAGATAGCTCCCGGGATAACGTATTCAGATTGGTCCATTCTGGCAATGGCAGGTTACCGCTCCAAGAGACTCACAGAAACCTCATACAAGGCGGGGGGTGGGGGTGGTTATCCCCAGCTGTGTGTTAGGGGCTGATGATGTACGAGGGGCAGCACAGCCCCGGCCTACAGAGCTTGACGTCTAAGCCAGGCTGAACGTGCGGTGCACTGATATGCCTTGGGGTCTGCTTGGGACGGCAGCAGTCATTTGGGCTTCAGTTCTGCCAGGCTCTTCGGCTGGAGCATCATGGCGTTAGGTGCCCAAACGACAAGGGAATCCAATTCAGAAGTCGGGCGCCTGACTACCGTAGGGATTCGAAATCCCCAACCGTAAGAACGGGCTTAGCTGCAAGAATGGGAGCAGGATCGGAGCCACAGCACTCAGTCCCATATGCGATCAAGTCCTTCTTTGGAAGGAGGCGAAAGCCATTCTGCTGCCCGGCTTTGTGGGACATCACTGGGTGCAGTAGCCCTGGCAGCCATTAACATTTTGCTGCTTGCTGGCAGAGCTGATCTACATTAACAGCTGAAGCACCGTGGCATGACCCCGGCTCTCTGTAATTAACATGCTCTCCTGGCACACACTTTGCACGGCTTAGGTGAAGAGCAGTAACGCTTCCTCTCCAAGAATAGGCAGCAAGCATGTCATGACCTGCAGCTGCGTTGCGGCTTTAAAGAGACTGAAAGACGGTAGGTTAACTGGAAACAGTTCCAGATTGTGCAGTCAGCAAAGCAAGCCCTGGGCAGACACACACCTTTAACCATATGCAGCACTGTTGGTCACAGGGTATTAGAGAGGGCGAGGGAATCTCTTTTATTGGACCGACTTCTGTGGTTTGTGAGCTGACACCCGCAGAAGAGCTCTGTGGAGCTCGAAAGCTTGTCTCTCTCCCCAACAGGCGTTGGTCCTATAAAAGAGATGCCCTCACCCACCTTGTCTCTTTAATCCCTTTAATGGCAAATGCTCCAGATGATTATGTGACGATCCCAATTACCAAGACAGGGGACAGAAATCAACATATCCAAACTGTAAGCTTTGGGACAGGGAGCATCTTATGTTAGATGCACGTACAGCTCCCTGCACAATAGAGCCCTGATCCCCGACTGGGGCAGCTGGGCACTATCACCCTACATCTAACAGCAGCAGCAATTAGAACAGCAGCAAGCCTCCAGACATTTGCATGGCAAAGCTCCTCTGATGAGGTCCCACGGAGAAGGGTGCATTCAGGGACTCAGCCAGGCTAGTTATCATGGATGATCCTTTGTCAAGCTGGGCACTGGAATCTCCTTTTCTTCAACAATACAGCGCAGCAGACTGTGCTGTAAAGCCATCAAGGGAGTGGGTGCACTGACACAGCACAGAGATCCATCCCCTTTCAAAGCTGTTTCTTTCAGAGTTTATGCAAGTGTTTCTGAGCAGTTGTTTGCAGGAAGGGAAGCCTGCGAGCCGGCAGAGGGAACGCAGCAAATCTTCGGTGCATGTAAAGCTCATTAGCTGCTGAACACGTGGGTGTCGGAGTGATGCCTCAACTATTAATATTCGCCTCCCCCTCTCCCCGCGCAGCAAGTGTCAGTCACTTAAACCAGCTGGTGGGACCTTTGCCCCTCTGTCCATTTCTAACACGACCCCAAAAGACTGCTACATTAAAGTAAACTGAGCCACCACCTCCGTCCGACCCACTCTGAACCCTTCAGAGACTGAAAACGTCACCGTAAAACCACAGCCCCAGGTCTCCCGAGCAAGAACCCAGATCCTTTTCCGTTATTCGTAAAGCGTAGCTGGCCTTCTGAGTGCAGCGTGCAAGACACAATGACCTCGAAGAGATTTAGGGACCTAATTCCCATTGAAGAGCTGGGCTCTGGGTCCGCCCCAAAGAGCTTCAACTACCTAGACGGGGCAATAAAGATACCCCCTAGGACACTTGTTCCTATTAGTGCATAATGCAATGTAACTGTTGCCCTGTTGGTCCCAGGATGTTAGAGAGACAAGCTGGGTGAGGGAACCCCTTTTATTGGACAGAAATTAGTCCAATAAAGGCCATTATCTCACTTTGTGTTTCTGTTAGTGTATAAAGGGCAGGGCTCATCACTTTGTTCTGTGTGCATATAGCACCATGGGGTCCTGGTTCACGACTGTGCTCCCAGGCATCACCCACAATACAAATACCAGTAGGAATTGTAACTTACGCTAACTGAATGCGTCTTGCATCCTCTGCTAGTGGATAGTGGTCTCCTGCCGCTACCAGTTATTGGAGTTACTCCTTTAGCTCAAGCAGGAGACCGGCTCTCTTTTACTGCTGCAGGTTCCAGGTTTGAATCCTGCTGGTAACCTGTAGGTTGAACCCAGGCCTCCCATGGCCCAGGCTAGTCCCCCATCCTATCCTTTCATGTGTCACACAAACGGCCTGGCATTAAAGAATTCACCTCGCCCCAAGGCAGGAGTTCAGTATTAACTTGGCCTGTCTTGGCTGGCACAAGTTTTCATCAGCCCCTTCATGATACAGGAATGTTGCTTTGCCTGAAGCACTCCATTATGGTGCCCCGTATTTTGTCAAAGAGCATCCCAATGGGCTCACCAGGGCTCTTAGTATCCGCAAGCCCCCCCTTTTTATAACTTGGATCCAGTCTGGAGAAGCTACTGATCTTATTTACAAAGCATCTTACAGCCAACACCTCCCGCGACAGTGAATTTCGCTCTTGATGAGACCCTAGGGACAGAAGCCCCTTCCCCTCCTTTCTGTAAAGGGATCCTTTGATGCAAGACGCCCTCTTCCCACCCCCACATCCAAGCCTTACACAATACAAGGCGCTAATGCTATTGTAAACCGGACAAGATTAATGAAGCAAGGTACAGGGCATTACATGCTGCAAGGAGTCTTAGCAATATACAACGGGGGGATGTTTTTATAAGCTGTGACAGGAAGATCTATGCGAGGCTTCTAATGCAGCCTCTATGTGGTCTTCAATTTACACTCACACCAGCTTTTCTCCTGGGACCACACCCATCGTTTGACAGCAGAGCACATTCCAGATGTGATTTATGAGAGCAGGCCTTGCCGGCCTGGGGAGGAAAAGAACTGAAGGCCACATTAAATTCTTAACCGCGTTTTGGAAGCTGGATCCCGATGCTGGTTCGAGTTTTTGCATGGGCGACGCGGATCCGATTAATAATCATTATCGCCACACGTCCGTCGGAGGAATGGACTGATTAAAGGGCAAGTGCATGCGAAATACAACGAAGGCTGCTTCACAAGTTAGAGAGAGAAGGAACCACTGCATCAGCCTACTGCCAGTGCATGTCAGGTCCTCCTTTAACGACTGGTCCGCATGTGGCCCAATGGCAATACGGAAACGCTTTACACGGGCAGAGTTCGTCTGTGCGGGAGGCAACGGCGTGAACTCCCCAAGCAGCCAAGAACCACCCCACCTTCTGGTCCAAGTGCAAGGTGAATTTCTTTGGCCTGCCGGAGCATGGGTGGCCTAGCTAGTGGGTGGAACGGGATCTCGCCTGGTGATTGTGGGAGTGATGACAAGCATAGATCCAGGAATCGCACGGAACTGGAGTCAGAAGCCAAGCCTAAGCTGAAGGGTGAGCTGGAATCACAGTTCGGGATGGAGCCGAGAGTCAGAGCCGGGAGCCGAGAGGTTGGGGGTGCAGCAGGAACTGGGTTGGGAGCAAGGACTGGAGCAGGAAGCGGAAGCGAGAGCAGCTGCAGGCTCATTACGCCTTGAGCAGCCTCCCGAAGCAAACCGCTGGCTCCCTAGCCCCGTCAGGAAACACAGCCGTTTGGAGGGCGCTCACTAGGTCCAGGTGAGCTTGCCGAGTTGCCCAGCAACCAGGCTGCAAGCCGGCGGCGCTCCTGACACCTAAACCATAGCAAAAAAAAAAAAAAAAAAAAAAAAAGCCAACCCTACCAAAACAAGATTCTCCACTGCACGCGCTTCTCTCCCAAGGGAGCAGAGGAGAAAACGAGCGACTTGTGACAGATGTGAGTCACGCCGCATAATGCATGACGGGAAGGTGCTCAGATTCGGCGGCTATGAGCGTGATTTAAGAACCGACACAGAACAGAAACGAACCCCCCAGAGAATAACAGCACAACTGTTCCGAAAGTACGGCTTGGCGGCTGTGGAAAATTTCAACCGAACCTAATTCTCCCGCTGTTTTCATTGACGGTTCTGACTTTTCATTGAAATAGAAAACAAATGGAAATATTTTGGCTTTGAGGTGTTCATTTTTAATGTGTGTGTGTGGAAAGCAGACACACGTTTCATAAAAAAGTTTATTTATAGTTGAAATCCCAGAAGAGTTCCAATGGAAAAGCTTAGGTAACAGCTTACTACTGCCGCTAGCTAGGAACAAGTATGCTACACCGTTAATAGCCTTATTCTGTTAATCCCTCTCTCAGTCTCTCTCTCTTTTCACCTCCACCATTCTGTCACTTTAGCTCTTCAGGGTGGGGACTGTGTCTGTGCTCTGTGTCAGGTGCCACATGGCCCTCGACGCTACAGACACATGTTAAATAATACGGAGAATCTAGAGATGCAACGGACGCGAGACCATTAGTCACGTTTAATGACTCTAAGCTGGTTGCACGGCAGAAGGTCTGGGGCGTGGGCTGCACATCTGGCAGGGCATGAGGACAGCAGATTCAGTCAGGGTAGCACAGTGGGGTACGTTCATGGGCATGCAGCTTTGAACACAACCGCAGAAACACAGGACCTGATCTGCCAAGGTCCGGAGCTTCCCCAGGGAGGTGCTCCGCTTCCTCATGGAAGGCACTCAGCACCAGCCAGGGGCCATTAACTCCTTGCAGGATTAGACCAGGGGCTGGCAGGATCAGGTCCAGAGCTGGCATGGAAGGGAGGAGCTGGGAAGAGCAGCAGCCCCACCAGGAACCAACACAGGAGATCAGGATCCAACAAACTTTTGAGGGGGAAGGTGAAGAACCCAGAATCCCTGTGTTGTTTCCTCTCCCCCAAGATGCATCTCCCCCCGCAACCCCGTCCAGGATGCAGATCCAGGGGCTGCAGCTCCCCGGCCCCCCGCATATGCCCCGGTCACCCCACAGCCTGGGTGCACAGTGCCGGGCGATGCAGTCCCGAAGCAGCCCGGGCTTTGCCGAATCCCATGCCGTGCCATGCGCCTCTCACTTTTCTCAATGATCATTTTGAACAACTGCCAGCAGAGCCGAGGCCTCAGGGGCTGCTGCAGGCCTATGAATATCAGCAGGTATCTCAGCAGGGCACGTACTGCGGGGCTGCGGACTGCGCCTTGGCGGATTAGCACATTAACCGTGTAACCGATATGCCGGGCCCCAAGCTCCAGCTTGGCTGCCTGGGATGATTCCTCTTTGGAGAGGCATCTGGAGCTGCTTAAGAAGCCACGTGGGTTGTCAGGTCAAAGGGTCTTAACCCAGGATCTGCGAAAGTAGGTCTGCAAAGGAACTGCCTCTTCCCCTGCCCTGACTGACAAGAGGGGACGGGCACAGGGTTTTCTGTCTATCTTAGGTACCACTATGGCCCCTGTTATCATCTCAATAATCAAGAGATAGCCAACCTAGTGCACAGGGCACAAGCCTGGGAAACACAAGACCTAGCTTCTATTCTTGACTCAGCCCCTGACCTGCTGTGTGTGCTTGGCCAAGTCCCTTCCCCGCTCTGTTCCTCAGTTTCCCCTCCCACTCTGTCTGTTTAGACTGGACGAGCTTTGGGGCAAGGACTCTCTCTTACTATGTGTGTGTCCATCACAATGGGGACTCTAGGATGGTGATTGTGAAATGCTCAGGGAGGTTAGAGAGGCTACAAAAAAAAAAGAATACCCACTCATAACGAGGGATTTCAGCTACCCCATATTGACTGAGTACATGTCACCTCAAGATGGGATGCAGACGTTAAATTAAGACAACTGCTTCTTGGAGCAGCTAGTCCTGGAACCCACAAAGAGGAAGGCAATTCTTAATTTAGTCTTATGTGGAGCACTTTTTCATGGTTTGTGTGTATAAAAACGTCTTCTGTACTTTCCACAGTATGCATCCGATGAAGCGAGCTGTAGCTCACGAAAGCTTATGCTCAAATAAATTGGTTAGTCTCTAAGGTGCTACAAGTCCTCCTTTTCTTTTCACAGGAGCTGGTCCACGAGGGGAATACAGCTCAACCGCTCACAAACAGCGACCACAATGGAATTAAAGGTAACATCCTTATAGGGGAGGAAATACCAAAAAACCCCACCACAGTAGCATTTAACTTCCAAAGGGGAACTACACAAAAAATGAGGAAACTAGCTAAATGCAAATTAAAAGGAACAGTCACAAGGGTGAAATGCCTGCAAGCTGCATGGAATCTAGTTAGAAACACCATAATAAAGGCTCAAACGAAATGTGTGCCCCAAATAAACAAAATCAGTAAGAGGACCAAAAAAATGCCACCATGGCTAAAGGGCACAGTAAAAAAGGCGGTTACAGGCAAAAAGGCATCCTTTAAAAATTGAAAGGTTAATCCGACTGCGGAAAACAGAAAGCAGCATAAACTCTGGCAGGTCAAGTGTCATTAGCCAGGCCAAAAAAAGAATTTGAAGAGTAACTAGCAAAAGACACAAAAACTAACAGCAACGTTGTTTTTAAGTAGTATTTCTCGAGGGTGTCAACAAGCACGTGGACAAGCACGATGCAGTGGATATTGTGTACTTGGACTTTCAGAAAGCCTTTGACAAGGACTCACATTCTTAAGCAAAGTAGGCTGTCCTGAGATAAAAAGGTCCTCTCATGGATCAGTAACGAAACAATAGGAAACGAAGGGTAGGAATAAATGTACAGTTTTCACAATAGAAAGACGTAAATAGTGGGATCTCCCAAGGATCTGGATTAGGGATCTGGAACAGAGACTGTTCTGCTTAGAAAGGGGATGACTGAGGGGGGATATGACAGAGCTTCTGTAAAATCATGAAGGGTTTGGAGAAAGAGAATAAGGAAGTGTTATTTACCCTTTCACATAACACAAGAACCAGGGGTCACCTCATGAAATGACTAGGCAGCAGGTTTAAAACAAACATAAGGAAATACCTCTTCACACAATGCACAGTCAACCTTTGGAACTCATTGCCAGGGGATGTTGTGAAGGCCAGAAGTAGAATTGGCTTCAAAAAAGAATTTGGTAAGTTCACTGAGGATAGGTCGAGCAGTGGCTAGTAGCCAAGATGGCCAGGGATGCTGCCCCACGCTCTGGGTGTCCCTAAACCTCTGACTGCTGGAAGCTGGGACTGGACGACAGGAGGAGGATTGCTCAATAATTGCCCTGTTCTGTTCATTCCCTGTGAAGCACCTGGCATTGGCCACTGTCAGAAGACAGGATACTGGGCTAGATGGACCATTGGTCCGACTCGGTGTGGCTGTTCTTATGACTATAATATAAATGATAAGAGTTCAAGACCTTTGAGCAGGGGGTTGGACTAGATGACCTCCTGAAGTCCCTTCCAACTCTGATATTCTATGATCTGGCCCCCCCCATGCCTGTGGTACCTGAGCACCTCTCAGACTTTAACCACCCAGCTAGGAGGTGGGGCTATTATTGCCATTGCATGGATGGGCAACCCAAGGCACAGGAAGGCTAAGTGACTTGCCCAAGGTCCCCCGGGAAGTCTGTGGCAGAGCAGGGACTTGAAGCCAAGGCGCTGCTCCTTTGAACGACAAACTCCCACCTCCCCCAGAGTCATTTGCCCCTGGCTGGCAGGGAAGGCTGCTCACTAAGTGGGCTTTATAAGTAAGGGAACAGTGCAGAGGGCAAACATCACAGTTTCTGAAGCCTGGCATGTCTCTCTGCGCCGGAGCAGGGTGACCTGTCGAAGAGATCAGTGGGACCACACTGATAACCAGGGGTGTTAAAAGAAAGCCATAAAACCTGCAGCTCCCTGGGAAGTCTGTTAACGGCTCAGCCAGCCTCTGTGCAGTGGATGCAGGCAAAGGTCAGAAGCTGCCTTTATCACCAACACCAGTTGCGAGCCCAGACTGCTTTCAAGTCGCCGCCCCCCCACCCCCACCCCCACCCCCCCGCAAGCCACACTGGCACAGGGCTGGGGAGGGAAGGGCAGCAAGGAGCTGGGAGGCAGGGGAGGGCAGCAACCCCCAAGAAGCTGCAAAGGAGACTGGGATCCAGAGATTATATGTTGGGGGGGAACCCAGGATTCCTGTATTAGGGGGACGGATTTGGAGAACAGAGCTTGGGTTTCTCTGGCTGGGGAAAGGAGGCTCCGAATTTGGCATCTGGCATGTGATGGGGACAGTGGATGGGGCGTGGTTATTGGTGGCAGCAGGAATGCAATAGACATGGCTCCGGGGGCCCAGCAGCGGAGGAAACTCCTGACCCAGCTGAGGAATCTTGGGCCCCAGCCAATGAAGAGTCCAGGAAACTTGGGGGTATTTCCCAGCAGCCACTGCCGATTCCCAGAGTCCCTGCCCCTTCCCGACACACCAGTCCGGTCTAGCGCTGAGCGCCCTCCACTCCCCGGGGAAGGGGTTGGGGAGGGGATGGTGCTCAGCAGCCTCGGGATCGAGCCCTGAGCCAGAGAGAGGCAGTGGAGGGGACTGTCCTGTCCCTCAGCTGAATTTAGTTCTTGACCAGGGCACTGCCAAACAGCTGCAGCAGCTCCAGGGGGGCACCAGAAGCCCCTCCTGGGAACAGCAGAGCTGTCGATGAGCTGAATTAAGGGGTGGGAGGTATTTCTTTAACAGCCCTCCTCACCCCTGGCCTTCCCCAGCTGTCGCACACTAGGGGACCGGATACAGCCATAGAGCCATGAAAAGGGATCATTGTGGGGCCAGGGGATCTCAGGGCTCGCAGGTGGGGGAATAAATTAGGAAAGGGCTTCTATCAATTAGGCAGATTAGGAGAGGCTCAGACTCACAGGCTTGGTGCTGTGCCCTCCCGGTCAGTGCATTTCCAGCTCCCTGAACTCAGCACCATCCTGCAGCGCAGTCCTCCCCAGATACACCCTGGTTTGTTCCCTTGCCCATGTACCGCACAGACGCAAAGGCTTATAAGCCTGTAACCAAGAGCAAGGATGATCCAGGAGTGGTGGCACCAGCCTGGAATTTGGGAATGCTGGGTTCAAATCCCAGCTCTGCCACAGACTTCCTCCATGACCTTGGGCAAGTTACTTAGCCTCTCTCTGCCTCAGTTCCCCATCTGTACAATGGGAAGAACAGCACTGCCCTGCCTCAGAGAGCTGCTTTATGAGGATAAATACACAAAAGACGGTGGGGTGCTCAGATGCTATGTTAGCAATACAACCACAGTTAAAGTGGTACAACTTCGTGACACTGAAGCAGTTACAAAGGTGCTTTTCCCAATATAGCTCTTCCTACACAGGAAGGGGAATAAGCTATGCTAGTATACAAGGTACTTTGATGCCAGTTGAAGTGTGTCCATACTGGGAGCTTGTTCCAGGATAACTATATTGATTAAAAGACAAAATTAGAAAAATCTATCCCCTACTTGACATAGTTATTCTGGTCCAGTCCCACGGTACAGACCAGGCCTCAGAGTTACACCCACTTCACATTGCAGAGCAGTGTACAGGGGCCTGAATGTACATGAGAACCAGGCCTGAAGTTTTTAGGAGGCACGGGATTGTGTGGAGGGGCTTCCCGGTGCTGTTTGAGACCGATAACCCAGCACAGTAACTCCCCCCTTCACACCCACTCAGTCACTTCTGCTTCGACTCATGCCATTATCACAGCAGCCCAGCGGGTCTGATTTCTATGCTTCAGTTCCTAAAGGCTCATCTTCCCCCCTCTACGCTGATTTTCAAGTTCCCCTCCATTGCCCCGCTACTGGAATTGTTACTAACACCATATTGCTTTCTTGTAAAGAAAGCTCCTCGGGGAATCCACCCTCACCCCCATCCCCACCCCCTCTGCCCCCGTTGTGAACATGTGGCCACTTCCGCACCACGGCAAGTTAATTCAGTCCCTTCTCTCCCATAAAACACATCACCGGGGAGTGGAAAATAGACCGGCCAGATGCTAACTGCATGAGGACAGCAGGCTCAGAGCGCCAGCAATGGATCCATTCGGAGCAGCATGGTGGACCTTGGAATCCCGCTTCCAAAGGAGATGGGAACCGGAATTATGTAAGATTACATGCACGGGAAGTGTGATCCTATAAGCCTCTTTCCTTATAACAGGATTCACCTGTCATCAGATTTCATCACCTAACTGGGGAATGGTTCCCCCCCACCAGTTATTTCTATGGCAGTAGCACCCCCGACTGGAGATCAGGGCCTCCTGCTGTGCAAGACTCTTCACAAGAGATGTTCCTCAAAGGAAACAAGGCGGATTAAGTGGGGAAGGGGGTGTCAGCGCCAAGGTCGGTGGCAGAACTGGTGCCAGAACCCATGTCTCCTGACGCCCAGTGCCTTGTCCGTTAGACTTCACTGCCTTCCTTTGTGGCAGCTTTGCTCCTCCGTGTCTCCGAGGCCCGTCTGTCTCGTGATTAAAACTATGCTGAATGCTGCAGTCCAACGGCAGGTGTCCCCCATGCCACCCCACAGGGGCTGCGTGCCTGCATCAGACCAGCACCTACCCCCTGCTCCCTAGGGCGCACGTAGAAAATCTCAGACCTCCATCTAAGAAGAAACTGACTGACCACAGACCCCACTCTACCTCTGATTGCAAAAATCAAGCGTGAAATTGTCATGGGGTTGTGGACAACGTCTGGAAAACCACTAACCAGCTTCCCACCAAGTACCCGTATCGCCTGCATGAACACGTGCTCTCCCTTGCTTCACACAAAGGAGAGGTTTTGAGAATGGGAATTAAGAGGCAGGATCCTTTTAGGCTGAGCCTGCTGTTTAAATACAAATGAACGAGGGAAGGAAATGCAGCATAATCGCGGGGGGGGTGGGCTGTAATATGTCACAGTCCTCTTTTGCAAGGAGAAAAATGCATTAAGCGAAAAGTTCCTTGCGTTTTCTTTGGGGGAACAGAAAATGCACACACTTGGGCAGTGAGGTCAGGTAAAACAACCCACAGGGGGCTGCTCCCAGAGATCTGAAGCTAAAATCTGACCAATTCTGATTGTCTTAATCAAAATTGCGCTTCATCACAGCCGTGGACTTCAAAAGCCTGGCACACAATCAGAAAGGTCAGCCAGAAAAAGAAGTACTAGCTACTTACCACCTGGAAGGTGCATAAGAAAATAGCTAACTGCAGCCAATCAGGAGGTGTCTATTTGCATGTGCAGTCTGACTGGCTGAAAACGCACCTTCAGGTATCTTATCTAAAGCCACTAGTTCAATATTAGCCAATCAGGCTGGGCAATTTCTCTCTTCTCCATAACAATCAAACAGAAGGTTTTTTTTTTCAGTTTATGGGGAAATTTTATATCTCTTGGGATGGAAAAGTAAACTCACAAGTGCAACAAAGGCCCCTCCCTGTAATCTGGATATTGTACCCCAGTGCTGGTCTCTCATAAGAGTTAGATATGAAATAATCATAGTTGTCATCCAGTTCACAGAACAATAGTTCTCAGCTACAGACCTCAATTTCAGTCCCTATATATGTAAATAGTTACAGTACATACCATCGGCTATCCAAATAGCGTGGCTACCTGGTGAAACCAATGAAAATAAACAGTTTGAATTTCTATAGCATCTTTTTGGACATTACTGAATTAAGCTTCACCACATTTCGAGATAATATCTATCTGTACTTTATGGATGGAAAACGGAGATTCAGAGGGTAAGGCCCAAATATTCAACAGCGGCCTCTAAATTTGTGTCTCAGTTTCGGGTGCCCACATTTAGACACCTGGGGCCTGATTTTCACAAGGCCAGAGCACCCACCCCTCCATCTGAAGGCGATGGGAGCTGCAGGTGCTCAGCTCCTCTGAAACGTCAAGCCCCAAGGATCTAAGGCTGGGCTCCCAAGAACCGGGAGTGAGCGATAGTCATAGAAAGAACTCAGGCATCCTGACTCCGTGTCCTGGGCATTAGCCACAACACCCCCCTTCCCCTCTATGCTGGGTTAGGCAGCTAGTGCCCATCAGTTTCACATGCCCAACGGCAGAGTGGTCACTCACCGGCCAGTGCACTCCCTCGTGGCCAGGCATGGTGCAGCAGCCTCTTCCGCTCCAGCGCCCTGCTCGACGGTCCCTCCGAGCCCGCGGTGCTTTCCCCTTTCCCACCACTCAGCCCTCCAGCCAGGCCGCTTACAATCCCCACCCCTTCCGTGGTAATGGAGAGTCCAATGGAGCAGCAGTCTAGTGACCTTGCCCCCGGCCTTCAGCCCCACGCTGGACTCGACAGTCCTTGTCCCTCCTTGCATGGAGGCGGGGGGAGAGTTTACATCCCTTTTCTTGGGGGTCAGCTGGGGACCCCAGGCCCGTCCTCTCCTCTGGGCTCTGATCCAGGGACCCCGTATTGAGAAGCTAAGGGCTGCTTCCTCAGACTCCGTGCTGATTCCCTGGGCCACTGGCTACCTTCCTCTGCCTCCAGGTCTCTTTCACAGAGTGACTCCCTCCAATATGCTCTCTGGAGGGTCTGGCTCCTTGTGCCTCTTCCTGCCAGTTTGTGGCTGATACAGTGGCTGGGGTCAGATAGCTGGCCTGTCAGATAACACATGATCAAACCGCTCAGAGTGTGTGTGTGTGTTGGGAGGGGCGGGGCGGGCAGATCAATGAATGGTTGCATTGTTTTTCCCTCCACTCAGTGTTGCCATGAGGCAGGTAACACAGGCAGAAAATGCACCGTGTCCAGCCCGGAGGGAAGGGGTGGGATAGCACGGTACCAGCGTGGCACTTGGGAGACCTGCTACTAACTCCCTGCGTGACCTTGGGCAACTCCCTTAGTCTCTCTGGGTCACAGGTCTCCATCAGTGCAGAATGGCAAATATTTGTGTGAAAAAAGGAACTGACTTGATGGGTTGTGCAGGCCACACCTTTAGTATGGCTTAGAAAGGGTTAATACGAGGACTACTGATACTGCATTGATGATGGTTTATTTACCAGTTATAAAATGTACCCATTCTATAAAATGTGACCCTCTCTCACTCCCCCTTATTCATGAACATTCAGATACGCGCTGTGAATTCACGAAAACATCTGCAAATACAGGAACTTGCGTTATTTCTATTTATTTATTTCTGATTTTAGCAGAGAGGATTATTCAGCCACAGAGACAGTCTCCTGTTTGAAACTTTTTCGGACACATCCAGTCCAGGAGCAGAGCTAACACCATGCGGTCTAGTCATCCAATGGCACAGCCGGAGTGAATACCAAATAGCTGAAGCAAAAGGTTTACGAGCAGGTTTATCAGGTGTCCGGTTTTCGACTGGAACACCTGGTCGAATAAGGACCCTGGCGTCCATTAAAAATCCGGTTGGCGCAGGGCTGGCAGGCTCCCTACTTGGCTCCACACAGCTCCCTGGAAGCAGCGACAAGTCCCTCAGCTCCTACGTGGAGGCGCGGCCGTGGGGGCTCTGCACGCTGCCCCTACCCCGAGCACTGGCTCCGCAGCTCCCATTGGCTGGGAACCGCAGCCAATGGGAGGTGTGGGGGTGGCGCCTGCAGGCAAAGGCAGTGTGCAGAGCCACCTGGCGATACCTCCACCTAGGAGCCGAGGGACTTGTCACCGCTTCCGTGGAGCCCCCCCGAGGTAAGCGCTTCCCCGGAGCCCGCACCCCTTACCCACTCTCGCACCCCAACTCCCTGCCCCAGCCCTGAGCCTCCTCCACACCTGAACTCCCTCCCAGAGTCTGCACCCGACAAACACCCTGCACCCCAGTCCCCTGCCAGGAGCCCCCTCCCACACTCTGAACCCCACATTTCTGGCCCCACCCCGGAGCCCAGAGACCATACCCCCTCCCACTCCCCAACCCCCTTCCTCAGCCCAGAGCCCCCTCCTCATTCCAAACCCCTCAGCTCCACCCCCCAGCACAGAGCCCCCTTCTGCACCCCAAACCTCTTATTTCTGGCCCCACCCCACAGCCCGCACCCACAGCCTTCACCCCTCCCGAACCCCAACGCCCCACTCCAGCCCATGAAAATGAGTGAGGGTGGGGGAGAGGGAGTGACAGAGGGAGGGGGGGATGGAGTGAGTGGGGGCAGGGCCTTTGAGAAGGGGCAGGGCAGGGGGCACAAGACTATTGTGAGAAGGTAATTGTCTATGAGGCTTTCCCCCTCTAGGCCAACACACTGGAGTCAGCTGTGGCCTGTGTGAGAAGTTAGGTGTCAGTCCAGACCCCAGGGGACAGACACTCTAGGCCAGATTTTCAAAGGTATTTAGGTGCCTAAAGATGCGAATGGGTGCTTTTGTAAACCCCACCAGGCACCTAAGCAGGTTAAGTGCCTAACTCCCCTTGGAATCAAGAGGAGTAAGGCGCCTTTTGACGCTTCTCTCCCCTCTCGTTACCGGAATCAAAAACAACAAAGTCTTGCAATACATCATTGCTAAAAGCCTACTCCAAACTGCTGACGTCAGCGTTTGCACAACCACGGAGCAGATTTTCAAAAAGGCTCTGAGAGCAATGGAGAATCACCCACCCCAGCCCCGTTGAGAACAGCAGGAGCTGCCGGGAGGTTAAACACCAAATGGAAGCAGGCAGGTCTTTGGAGAAGCTGGCCCTCAATCTGAACCAGTCTGGGTTCCCAAGGAGGACGGTATTTCTGAATTGAAGAGGCGGACAGAAAACTCACTGCAGGTGAACAATAATGTTTCCGTCTAAGCTCTATCCAGACCCAACAGATAATACCAAGGTAGCAGCTATGCAGCCTGCCCAGTGCCAGCGCGCGTGAACCATTCGACGTGGCTTTGATCCCCTCAACTAGTTGCAAGCTTAAAAGTGGAGGGAAAACGCGCCAACGTGCTCCCGAGCTGGCTCGCAAATGAGCCACGACAGGTCACCACGCCAAAGTCCACTGAGCCAGCAGCCCCATTCCCCAATTTAAAAAAAATAAACAAAACCCAAAATATTCGGGGCCTACATTTTCAAAAGTGATTCTGTGGACGCCCCATTGGAAATGCCTGAATTAGCCTAAAAATCACGGGTTACTTCTGAACCTGTAGGCTGTCTAGGATTCCAGAACATGAGATGACTGCTAGATTTATTTCCCCCCCACCCCACCCCCCGCTTTGAATACATAAAAAGGATTATTCTGGGGAAACAGGTTAAATTCCATACAAGCAGAACGTTAGGGGTTCACTCCCTGAGCTTACACTTCCTACCGTTATCTCAAATACGGCTCTATAGTGGAAGAGACCTCTTCTTGGACCCCAGAAGGGCACCACACCAGCACATCTGCTACTATGTTGCCTCCTGGCAAGAGGGACCGGAATAGTGGACTTCTAAGGGAGCTTTCTGAAGGGACGAGCTAAACACAGCTCTGTTCTTGAGTGAAAGGAAAGAGGTGGAGAGCTCTCTTTTTTAATTCACTGGGGGTCAAAGCTGCAGCCAATCCATGTGTATAACCTCTGCCCCTTAAATGGAAGGGCAATAAGTTTAGGCTTAGAAGCCAAAATCTCCTGCCCAGAAAGTTTAATCCACACAAACCAGGCTAAACACCGTAACTCTGAAACTAGAGACAGAGCTCCGGAAGCATGACGTTCAACACGAACCTGCTGCACCCGATCTGCACGAACCTTTCAGGACAGCCTTGCTGCTTCCTAAGCTGCTCAACTCAGGCCCCATACGAGGAATAAATAGCTGCATTTAAAGCTGTGGGAGGATGGCGTGTAACACTCTCAAACCTGAGTCTATCTTTCAACAGGGTCTTTCAGTCATACACCTGCTGAAGAGTAACAGAAGCCTTTAGGGCAAGCCAGTGCAGCATGGGATATGTGGGAACCGGTTATGTCCAGCCTGGCAGGCTAGATTTTGAAAACTCTGCAGAATTTGACCGATGTTGACTGGATACTTAGCACTGAGATCAACCCACTGTTTCTCCAGAATAGACGGTGCTCTTGGATGTAAAGCAGGAGAATGGTCCGAGACCTTGACAGATACTCTGATGAGCGAGTGTGTCCTCTGTGTCTACCTTAAACTGCTAGAAGAACCCCAGTGTCTCCCCTGACCTCTTTTGCTCCAGGGAGATGCTGTGTCTTTGCATCTCCCATGGAATCTGCATTGGCTGCCTCTGGATGGAGCAACTCCTAGAAGGTGCCTGCTTTTAGCAGTGCTTTGTTGGGATGGCCAGACAGGGACAGGTGCAGAGAGACCAGCCTCATGAGATGAGCATTAGCCTCTTTTTCCCCAAGAGGAAAGGGGGTGGGAATCCACAGAATCCACTTGATTGAGGGAGAGGACAAAACGGCTCTGTAAATGTCAGGCGTCAGGAGCTGCCTTTTGCCCTATACTGGGCGTCACAGGGTGAGCGGGACCTTTAAGCAAGTCTTGGGTTCAGCCTTGCTTGCAACTAAGTTTACTTCTCGGTCCAGTGGTCAGGGACTAAGACCTTGTCTTCAGTAGGAATGAAGGTGCATTCTTAACTCACATTAGCAAACACAAGGTAAAGTCCTAATGGAGACAAGGCAGTTTGTAGCTTTCACATGAGTTAGCAGGTTGAGGTAAAGACTGTGCAGGAGCCTAGAGCTTTCATGTGAAGATGCACCCTGGGATGGGGGGGAGGGGGAGACACAAAAGTTTGGCTGCCCACTTGTTGACAGGTTTTTGCTTTTTTCCCCCTACCAAAATGCCTTAACAAAATTCTTTGCATCACAACACCAATGCATCCATCATTACTGAGACGGAGCTGCATATTAAAGACAGAGAGATGGAAATGCCCAGACGTTAACATGAGTGAATTCCAAAAACCCTCCACGGGATTTCTTTGCCTTGTTCTGCCTAGAATGCCTTATTTCCTATCTATTTCTCTATACCATTTTTCTGCTAAATTACATGAGAGATGACACAGCGCAGATAAAAATAAGCGTGAAATCCCAATGCATCTTTTTTTGTCCCTTTATGAACAATGAAACTTAAAAGTACTGATCGTAAAAAGCTGAGATCTCAGATCTTTTTTTTTTTTTTTTTTAAATTGAGGAACTGAAATTCATTTTTGTTTAAGCAATATGTGAAACTGACAAACCAGTCGGCAAGTGTTTAGTTTGAATATAGCTACCGCTTACGCCACAGGACTGAAATTAGCAGGTGCATGGGTGTAGAACTTTGGTTCGTGCCAATTTTCATAAGTTGCTCTCTAGGGCAAACAGCTTTTATACATGTTTATACCATTAAAAAAACCAACTACCCATTAGAGAAATTCAATTAAAGATTGCAAGGAACTGTGCAAGTATAATAAAGGTTCGATTAGAAACTAAGCTACCCAGCAATACAGCACTGCCAAGGGTTATACTGACAGGCTGTTGCATTTAGGTTTTATAATTAACAATGCTATTAGGATTTAGAAATATTGTTAATATATGAATGACCTAGCGGTCCCAGCAGAGATGGGGGCCCCACAGTGCTAGGCGCTGTACAGTCCCAGCCTCAAGAAGCTTGCAGTCTCAGCAGACAGGAGAGACAAGAGGAGGAAAAGAAAGGCAGTGACTTGCCTACGTTCACACAGTCGGTCAGAGCAGAGCTGGGGACTAGAACCCAGGTCTCCCGAGTCTCCGGGCTTATCTGCACTACCGACAGGCTGCTGTAGTGATATTGTATACAGGGGTGGGCAAACTACGGCCCGCGGGCCGGATCCGGCCCCTCAGGGCTTTGGATCCGGCCCTTGGGATTGCCCCCCCCATGGTGCCGCAGGCCCCACGCCGCTCTCAGAAGCAGCCAGCACCACGTCCTTGGGGGGGGGGGGGGGGGGGGGCAGAGGGCTCTGTGCGTTGCCCTTGCCTCCAGACACCCCCGCCTCCACAGCTCCCTTTGGCTGGGAACGGGGAACCGCGGCCAATGGGAGCTTCGGGAGAAGATACCTGGAGGCATGGCAAGGGCAACACGCAGAGCCCTGTGCGCCCCCGCCCCAGGGGCCGTGCAGGGACGTGGTGCCGGCCGCTTCCCGGAGCAGCGTGGTGTGGGGCCAGGGCAGGCAGGGAGCCTGCCCTGGCCCTGGTGCCCGCCGCTGCCACCCTGGAGCCACTTTAGGTAAGTGGCGCTGGGCCGGAGCCTGCACCCCGAAGCCCTCCTGCCCCTGCCCCCCCAACTCCCTGCCCTAAGCCCCCTGCTTGCACCTCACACCCCTTCTGCACCCCAACCTCCTGCCCTGAGCCCCCGCCGCACCCCAACCCCATGCCCTGAGCTCCCTCCCACAGACCGCACCCCTCCTCTGCCCCAATCCCTTGCCCTGAGCCCATTCCTCCACACAGCACCCCCTCCCATACCCCACACTCCCTCCTGCACCCCAATCCCCTGCCCCGGCCCTGCATACAATTTCCCCACCCAGATGTGGCCCTCGGCCCAAAAAGTTTGCCCACCCCCGTGCTACACCTACCGAAGTCTGTCTGTCACTGTAGTTAACCCACCCCCTCGAGAGGTGGGAGCCTCAGTGATGGAAGAATTCTTTTGCCAACCTACCAGGGTCTATACTGAGATTTAGGTCAGCTTAACTGCACCTCTCAGGGGTGTGAATTGGTGAAACACCTGAGCACCGTAACTAGGACGACCTGAGTTTTAGGTGTAGACAAGGCCTGAGTCTGGTGCCAGTTAAGCTCTCACTAAGGGCAGGGGGATGAATGCCATCCCTCACCATCAACTCCTTTCCAACAGTGAATCTCTCTCGTGTCCACGGCTGCCAGGGAGATGTTACGGTCTCATGAACAGGAAGAGGGGGGTGAATCTTGGCAAGACGCTCGCCATTAAGATACGGTGCCCGTGTTTCATGGCGTGGGGTTCGTCTGAAGCACCTTTGAGGACTCGCCCCACGCTCAGTGACGTGGCCCACGCCCTGTAGAGATCCGAGGCCATCTGGTCTGGTAGCTCACAGAGAACGCAGCTCGGCCTAAGGCTAAAGCAAGCACTCCTCCCCAGGTGACACACAATTCCCCGAACAGGGCAGGCAGCGGGGCCTAGCACCCTGATCTCCTAACTCCATGCCTGGCACTGACACTGACCTGCTGCCTGACCGAGAGCAAATCACTTCCTGTCCCAGTGGCCCTTTGCAGCAGGGACTGCGTTTGTATCACGACACGCACAATGGAGGCCTCGAGGCACTTGCTACCAGCAGCGTCCTTTTGAAAGCTTTGCTTTCAACGGCCACCCTGCCTGTTATTAGAGCACGGGGCTTCTCTGCAAGCTGCTCTGTTACCCACCACTTTCCAGATCTGTTCCGTTTCCCAGCGTTTCTCTTTCACTGCCTCACCTTGCAAAAGGTGTTTGCACCTACGCACAGGGCCAGCAAATATTCTCTGCGCATACTGTCTCTGTGACAAAAAAAAACCACATCTGGGACAACCCACGCATCTCAGCTTCTCCTTCCGTGTTACTGGTGAGGAGGGGAAAACTGCACCGTGAGGCAATCGGTGTCCCGACACGCAGGCTTGCCTATGCAGAAGTCTATCCCCTGCAGAAGTCCCGTCTATGCAAACAGCAAACAAATATCATCAAGGGATGTTTTAATGTTAGGCCAGCTCATTGCTGCATAATCAGATGTGGTTTCCTGGAGAAAAACAGTCCAGGGTTGCACATGGCATGTCACAGGAACCGGGTATTCTGAGCCTGACACAGATGATAACCCCTATCCCAAAGCCACTGGGTTTGAACCTGCCCAGCACAGGTGCTGAGGGCCGCATGGATAAGCTCCGAAGGGTAAAGCAGTAGAGGGCAGGCGCGTCTGATCCTGCATTAATGAGATGATGCTCTTGCTACAAAGCAGGACTGAGGCCTAACAGGGCAGAGGGAAGCCTGCAGCTAAACCACTCTGTGGGATGGGGAGGATAGTGCTTGCTCCCAAAACACGCCTGTTTTCTGTCCGCGCTCCGCCCCCTTCTTCAAGCTATACCCTAGGGCAGCCAGTGCACTGGGGCTTGAGAGTCCTGCTCAGCGCAGAGCATGCACCTAGTGCTTATGTAACACTGGCAAAACGAGTCACAGCCACTAGAGGATAACAGCCTACTACTGCTACCTTGGTGTAACAGTACTGAAAGTCCCAGGTTCTAACCCTGCTGACAACCCGGTGGGGGAGGAGAGGAATCCTTCCACTGAATTTTACTCACTCACACACACAATTTCTGCTCCTACCTGCCCTGCAGAGCAACAACCTCACGCTCTCTGCAAGAGTCATGGGATCAGCCTTTACTCTAAACAACTCACCCGTCCTCCCCACACAAGGTCTCCATATACCTCCACCCTTGCTTGATGCTCACTAAAAGCTGCATGGGGTTCTGCAGCTCAGGCTGCATGCGTGGAAGAGCACGCTAACAGAGGGAAAATGTTAAAAAAAAGAAAAAAGAAAAGAAAAGAAAAGAAAAGAAAAGAAGGAACTAATCGCAGGAGGTGAGCAGAACGATACTAGCCCTCTAGGAAAACAGCCTGTCCCCCGGGTAGATTTCCAGCCCAGGGATTTAGTGCGCATTCTTATGCCATTAGCCGACAAGTAGATTAATGTTTCAAGTCAGATTATGCCAAAATCCCAGCCGGTTGACTTTAAATGGGCTTGCCAGAATTCTGCAACCCGTCTGAACAATGTCAGGAATGCCGGAGAAAGTGCCCCTCCATGTGGACACACACCAGAGCTCCCACTGCATTCCCGGCTTCCCCACCCCCTCCCCAGCCTCCTGGCCAAGACTCGCTGTGGAATTTGTTAGGAGAGTCCGCAGAGGAAAGAATAAAATAAAATGCACATTAAAAAAAAATTAACGCCGAGGGTTTGGGGTAGAGAGAAAGGACCACAGGGAGCTGCCTCCATCTCTGGTTTTATTTGCAGACGAAGCCTAGTTTCAAATGAAACTGCTCCACCAATAATAAGCAAAAACTGGAATTAAAACCGACCACACAAGGCTGCCTTTTAATAAGGCTCCTGAGACAGACACCCTGCAACTTCAGGAGCCAGACAAATCTTTTCATCAAACCCTTGGCTGCTGATTCACATGCAGGAGCCAAGTCTTTATATAGGGCCTCCCCTTGCAAAGGGACTCTGCAGGGCTTGATCCTGCAAAGACTTACGCGCAGGCTTGACTTTATAATCGGCGCGTAGTCCCCCAGTTTTGCCAACCACAAGTATTCCAAAATTGTCAGTCGGACCCCAAAAGTCACGAGATTTAAAAGCCACAATTCTAGTTTTCAAAGTCTTTCTCCACAATCACAAGGGCCAGAACTTTTGTTTTTAAGCAAGCAAGCAGAGATTCCCATGTAATCACACGACGCCAGGAGCTGTGACTTTAAAACACACACAAAAATCATGCAACAGAAATCCTGAGCACTGACAACTTGGCAGTCCCACTGAAATCACGACAGTTCAGCTCATGCTTTGACCTTTGGAGGACGGGGGCCTAAAAGGGTCAAACTTCGGCAGTACAAAAATCAGGGTCTTTTCAAAGATGGGCGTGGCGTCGTGTGCTTTAAAAATGGCCAGGGGATCAGCTGTGAACATGGATGTTTCTAAAAATTACAAGAGGCTTTTCCACAGGGGACGGGGCTCCCTCTTCGCCCAGGGCCGCCCTGGGGTGGGGAGAAGAGCTGCTGTTCAAGGCACATGCTCAGAAGGTAGTTAACGAGGAGCGCAAATAGGGATCGGGTCTCCAATGCAAGCGCACACGCCCCAGGTATACATTGGAGCCAGCTGGCATTTTTCAAAACTAAAAACAGCCCGTGGTCAAAAAACCTGCCTTCTCCCTCACCCACTCAACCAGCCAAAACAAAACCCAAAGCTTTCCGCACAAAAGTTTCCTGAATAAATGACTGGTTTGCATTTACCAATCAATTTAAAAACAACCAACCAAGCACACTGAACACACAGAAAGGAAGACAACTTCCAAACTTTCTGGGTGAAAACAGCATTTCATTTATCAACCAGCTCTAACTTCATTCTCTCGTAGGTTACATATGGGCTTTACAGGAACCTAGGTAGGCCAGCAATGCGGCCCCGATAAATGCCATAGGTTGGATAAGATAAGCAAGCTACGGGAGACGAGGTCCCAGTTGCAAAGCTCCACATCTAGTCCTTATTGCATTCTGAAACGGGACAAGGCAACCTCCATGTTGAATCTGATGGGCCTCACTGCAAAAATTAGCCCATTGATCTAACAGCTGTGCAGAAATGTCAAGTTTCTATTGTGCTTCACCCAACTCCAGAGACTGGGACAGAGACTGCACTGGTCAGTAGTTTATCCTCTTACTATCTGCCTTTGTCACTCATCTAGCCCTGTGGATGGGGTGAACAAAGGAGATTTGCCAAGACTTTTCCCTCCCTGGTCATCAAAAGAGGAAAATTCCTCCCACAATCTGCGGCAAGAGACCCGTTAACTGGGCGTTGGTCCATGGAATCGCCTCCCCGTTTCCCCCACCTCAGTTGGCCATGTGTATAAACTCTCCTGTGAAAGCAAGGCGGGCTAAAAAAACCCCAACAGGGTCACAGACTAAATCAAGCCAAGCGCCAGTCCCGGGCCCTGTTGGAGTCTCCTTATGGAGCTTGCTAGCAAGCAGTGAGATTTGCCTGGGAGAGTTCCGAGACCACTACAGGGAGTCTCACCCGTGTGTAAAGAGGACATGTCTTCTTTTGTTGCTCCATTGTTAGACGGGCGTGTAAGACAGAACCCTGCTGGGCTGGTCAGCGGACTCCTGAGCTGGGCCGCTGGGGCGAAGGAGGCTGGCAAGCATCAGGATGAAATGGCCAGCAACAGAATTTTTTAAAAAAAGAGCAGGCAGGCCCAACCGAGAGGAAGCAGGCTAGAAACGAGACCCCAGGAAGCGGTGTGATGCAATGAGAGAGAAGAGGAAGGCGGCATTCATTGTTGAGAAAATTTTTAAAAAAAAAAAGGGAAGAGAAGGCCTGGGAAGTAATTGTTGGAAGGCCTCTGGGCTCCCGTGAGCGAGGTGCAGAACTATCCAGGAGAGAATTGGTTTCCAAAGCATACACAGAGACACCGGACAGCTCACTAGTCAGAGCGTCTCTGCAGGACGACGATGTAGGGCTTCCCACCCGGGCTGCTGCGCTAACCATTCCCATCACCGGCCCCGCCTGCTGGGGAGCGCCCCACTGCAGGTTTCCCATCTGCTGGCCCCGCACGCTCACCCTGTGAGGGTTCAGTTTGAACTGACTGCACGATGGGCCACCCTCCAGTGACTGCCCTGGGAGGAACACAGACATTGCCAGACTGGCTCACACCCCAGGGCCAGCTAGTCAGTAAGCTCTGACAATGGCCAAAACCAGATACTTTGGAAGAAGGTGCAAGGAACCCTGCAGGAGGCAGAACAAGGATAAGCTGCTCTCCACATTAGGTCTCTAGTAGCTAGAGATCGGCCCAAACCCAAGATTTAAATAGCCCTTCTAATGTAGCTATAATCTATTACGATCACGCTGATATTCTTACCCTCTGTAGAGATATCCAATCTTTTTGAATCTCATTAAATCCTTGGCCTCAAAGACTTCATGTGGCAGTGAGCTCCGTGGTCTAATTATGCAGTGTGAAAAAGTATTTCCTTTGATCAGTTTTGAAATTATCACCTTTCAGTTTCACTGAATGCCCTCTTTGTTCTTGTGTTATAAGACTGTGAGAACAAAAGTCCCTGATCTACTTTTTCCACCCCATTCATTATTTGATATTATTTTATGTCACCTCTTGCTAAAAAGGATAGGAAAGATTTGAGGTTACAGAACCTGGGACTCAGAGCTCCGGGTTCAATTCCCAGCTGTGCTACAGACTCACTATGTGATCCTAGGAAAGTCACTTGATCAAACTCTACCTCAGTTTCCACTCTCCTCCATCTATAAAATGGGGATAATAATTCATTCATCTTGGCTATTTAGCATGTAAACTCTTCAGAGCAGGGAGGTGTCTCACTGTGAGTGGTTTCAGAGTAGCAGCCGTGTTAGTCTGTATTCACAAAAAGAAAAGGAGTACTTGTGGCATCTTAAGAGACTAACAAATTTATTTGAGCATGAGCTTTCGTGAGCTACAGCTCATTTCATCGGATGCATTCAGTGGAAAATACAGTGGGGAGATTTATATACACAGACAACATGAAACAATGGGTGTTACCATATACACTGGAACGAGAGCGATCACTTAAGGTGAGCTATTATCAGCAGGAGAGCGCGGGGGGAGGGGGTGCTGAATTGGAATTAATTTGCAAACTGGATACAATTAACTTAGGCTTGAATAGAGACTGGGAGTGGATGGGTCATTACACAAAGTAAAACTATTCCCCGCCTCCACCGTTCCTCAGACGTTCTTGTCGACTGCTGGAAATGGCCCACCTTGATTATCACTAAAAAAGGTTTCCCCCCCTCTTCCCCACTCTCCTGCTGGTAATAGCTCATCTTAAGTGATCACTCTCGTTACCGTGTGTATGGTAACACCCATTGTTTCATAAAAAGAAAAGGAGTACCTGTGGCACCTTAGAGACTAACCAATTTATTTGAGCATAAACTTTCGTGAGCTACAGCTCACTTCATCGGAAGCTTACGTGAGCTACAGCTCACTTCATCGGGTGCATCCGATGAAGTGAGCTGTAGCTCACAAAAGCTTAGGCTCAAATAAATTGGTTAGTCTCTAAGGTGCCACAAGTCCTCCTTTTCTTTTTGCGAATACAGACTAACACGGCTGCTACTCTGAAACCTGCCATTGTTTCATGTTCTCTATGTATATAAATCTCCCCACTGTATTTTCCACTGAATGCATCTGATGAAGTGAGCTGTAGCTCACGAAAGCTTATGCTCAAATAAATTTGTTAGTCTCTAAGGTGCCACAAGTACTCCTTTTCTTTTTGCGAATACAGACTAACACGGCTGCTACTCTGAAACCTGCCATTGTTTCATGTTCTCTATGTATATAAATCTCCCCACTGTATTTTCCACTGAATGCATCCGATGAAGTGAGCTGTAGCTCACGAAAGCTTATGCTCAAATAAATTTGTTAGTCTCTAAGGTAAGGTAAGCCAAGGGTGGGACTGGGTTTGATTCCATTGCAGCAAAACAGAACTTTAAATGGGATCGTGAATACTACATTCATGGAGCGCCGTTCCCAGCTGCGGTCTTCCTTCAGAGTAAAGAGAGGAACCAAGTCAGGATGGCAGCACCTTGCACTGGTGCACAGGGTGCAGCTGGGCAGTGAAGACTCACACCCCCCAATGTTAGTCCAGCAGGGAGCTGGAGAGTCACTCTTTTGCAAAGGGGGAAAGTTAAAAATCACTGCAGAGGAGTCAAAAGGCCACCTTGACAACCCAGCTTTATAAGGAAGGGAGTAGGCTCTTAACCGTGCAGCCACAGCAGAGCGCTGCTCTCCACGGCTTCACCTTCTTCCCCAAGCCCAGGGAGAACATGAAGCGGAGGAGAAGCCAAAGGCTTCTCACCCTCGAGAGAGAGGCAGAGTTGTCCATCAAGAGCCTGGACCGCCCAACCAGATCCGTCCAAGCCTGTGCCCCGGTCTTTGGAATGTGGCTTAATTCCCCTTGACACAGCATTCCAGAGACAAGTCACATCCCGACCAACCCCTGAGCGGCAGCAGGGCAAGGGTCAGAGTGAAGCAAGAAGCCCAGTAAACCACAGGCAACATTTAATCCCAGAGGAAGCCGCTCGGAACTCCTTCGCCGGGTGCAGACACAAATAAGACTTTGCTCTTCTGTCCAAGGATCCCCGAGTGCTTTGGAAACATGGGGCTGGAGCATCTCTAGTGAAAAAGGCCGCCTTCTGGTCAGTGATCATGTGCATGTACAGCACGTCGCTCCACGGGACCCTGATTTTGGTTGGTGCTGCCATAAAACCAATAATAATCTTCACTTGGGGAAACCGAGTCACAGAGGGACAATTACTTGGATGCGGTTACACAGCAAGACCATGCAAGTGCTGGGGAAAGAACCCAGGAGCCTTGGCTCCCAGCCATGTGCTGTAACTGTTAGCCCTTGCTCCTCGGAGGGGCACAGTCTCTGTCCCATCACATCCACATTCTTGCAGAACCAACTGAGGCCATTGCAAGACACACAGATGGGAACGCGCGTCCGGTTTGGCTCCTTGCGGGCAGCTAGAACAAAGCACTTTCAGCCCTTTAGAAAGCCAGCTGCCTTCCAAACCAATCAGCAATCTACAAAGTTGCAAGAGTATTTCTGGAACTGGCTACTGGGAATGTAGAATCTCACTTAGGGGTTAAGGGTAAACAGACAGCAAGAAATAAATGTTTAGGGCCCAGTCTCTGTGCTCAGAGGAGCAGATTTCTGGTGGGTACAGCACTTGCAGGGAGAACGGAGCAGCTCCCCTTCCAAACCAAGATGCAATGAACATTGTGGGCAGCGTTCCCAGCTGTCCCAGCGCCACCCTGGGCTGCACGTTCACCTGGATGCACATCTCTCTCCGGAGGGCCGCTGCAGCCATTCAGCCTTCTCTGGGCCACAGGAATGATGCAGAACAGTGTCAGTGGCTAACAATGAGGGTGTCACTGAAGCACAGAAGGCCATTCAATGGGTGAATTAGTTACCGTTTAACCTCCGTGACCCCCAATTGTCCTCTGTTTGTTAGCTGTCCTCCCCTGCACTATAGGAGAGGGGAAGAATTAAAAAAATGTATTGGGGGGGGACACGGGACGGCAGGATAGACGTAAGAGGCTGATCCTGTGACCTCCTAAGCACCCTCCAGTCCCGCCAGCATTAGTGGGGCAAATTCCGTCAGGGTCCAATCCTGCCAAGGCTCCCTCTGGGGTGAATGGCGTTTGAAGGCGTTCAGCCCCAGGCCGCATCAGGCCCCCTAGATGAATTCGGCCCGGTTTTGTCTATCAGATTGAATCACTGGGAGAAAAAGAAAACTAGGAAGGTATTTTCCTTCCCTTTTTGATTCCCCCAGCTTTTCTCTTTCCCTCTTCCAGGCCGGGATGAAAGCCAGAGGCATCGGAGAAGGTGACCCCCCACTCCCTTCCCCGTTTATCACATTGCCCCATTCACAAGAAGTTATTGTCCGTGGCCAAGGTTCTCTAAAGCAGCTGGGGGGGGGGGGGGGGGGGGGTTCCCAAAGGAAATGATCACCAGGCACAATTATAAAATGTAAAATTAAAAAATTGAATTGAAGGAAAGGATGGTTCAGTGGTTAGTGCGCCAGCCTAGAACCCAGGAGACCTGCGTTCGAGTCCCTGCTCCACTCCCTGGGAGATCCCTTCCAGAGTGCCAGATTTTCAGGAGGAATTGGTGCTTGCTGCAAACCAGGTCCCTGCGAGGCGTCCCCCGCCCCACCACTGTTGAAACGCCTGCTGTCTAGGTGTGTTTATAAACTAGTCTGTTACCCCTATTTTACAGGTGGGAAACTGAGGCACCAAGAGGCTAAGCAACTTGCCCAAGGTCACCCTAGGAGTCTGTGCAGAGCAGGGAATCAAACCAAGCTCTGCCAAGTTTGTGGCTAGAGCATGAGCCACTGAGCCAGCCTGCTGCTCCTTTCCCTTGCATTGTTTCAAGGGGCCTGGCCAGGAAGACAGAAATCAGCAGGAAAGTCCACAGGTTTTTAGCTGCCTGGGGATCTGGCCCAGAGGATTTGAAACCATGAGAGGCCTTTCTAGCTCACCTCCCCAACCCCACCTGGAATTGCACCTGCAAGAGCAATCAGAGAGCTTGTGCCAGCATTACTATCTATCTAACTTTATTTTAAAATCACGCTTCCTTTAACTGCTGTTTCTAATCTTCAAAAGCCAGGGCCGGAGCCAAAGCCCATCAAAGTCCGTGGGGATTCCCCCTCACTTTAATGGGCTTTGGATATGGCCTCAGTGTAACTAACTTACTGCACTTCCAAGGAGGAGGCTTGGAGCCTGAGGCAGTCAGGTGCCTGGAGCAAAGCATGCCGGGGGCCCCAGAACAGCAGGGGCCACTAGTCCAGGTGTTGCTGGCAGAGGGCCCGGGATACTCTCTGCTGCATTGTCATTGAAATGCTACAGGATTTGGGCACCTCTCCCTTGAAAATCCCAGCTGTGAGCTTTTAATTGCTTCTCTTCATCCAACCAGCTGCTTAGGACACAGTCCGTTTCTCCTGCCACATCCTTTCAAACAGGAAGGTGGGAGGCCGGGGAGGGGGAAGCGGATTTAACATCTGAACACACTCCATGTGGCTTAAGGTCTGTCAGATAATGTCAACACAGTAGTTAGCAGGGAGCACGAATTTAAAGCTCCGGGCTGCGGCCTCCAGCAGCTCCAGGGCTACCATTTTGGGCTAGGAGGAAGTGAATGCTGCTGCGATTGCATTTTGAATGTATATTTCAGACAAACCTGCCAGATGGGAGGTTTTCTGGGGGTCAGCCCTACAAGTAACGATTTATTTCTAATTATAGGCTGTGACCTGGAGACTAGGTTTGACAGGCTGAGTGTCTGGGTCACAGCCTCTCACAGATCGCCAGGCGAAACACAGCTCTGAAAGACAGTGCAATCTGAGCTATGAAACAACAGGGCCTGCGGTTCTAATCCCAGCTTTGCCACTGGATTTACTGTTTGGCCTTGGGCAGGTCACTCCACCTTTTTGCCTCGTTTTCTCCGTCTGTCAAATAAGGGTTAACGCTTACCTCAAGGGAGTGAGGTGAAGATTAGCGTCCCCACAGCGCTCTGAACAGATGAGGCGCTGTGACAACGTTCAATAATTTGTTTAAAATAAACCCCAACCCACTGCTAGCTGCAAAGCAATTTGGTTTCCAAGTGTATCAGCAGAATAGTTCTCTCCAGACATTCGCACTGTGAGCGGACGTGGCCTCGACATGAGCTCCCTCCCCTCCCTTATATAAATATTAATTCAGTAGAGTCAGTACTTATTGAGAAAGACTGGCTACCAGAGCTCCACCCTGGCGTCTGATTATGCTGCTTATGCTGTTTGCTCTGACGTCCTGTCTCGACAGGTCCCTGGCGTGGGTGTGGCTCATTTTTGCCAATGTTAGCCGTGGCTGCGGCTAGTTATTGACCAAAGCTGTCCCCCCTCAACGACAGCCCTGGGAGGTAAGTATCCCTCACTTACAGGTGGGGAAACTGAGGCACAGAGCGGTTACACTATTTGTCCAAAGGTCACTCAGGGAGTCAGCAATAGACTCCAGGAGTCCTGCCTCCGAATGCCCTACCGCAGTCCCTACACAGGGTACAGAGTCCCCTAATTTCCTGGGTTGCTCTTCCCCAGTTATGGCTACAGCTGTTGATCGCTGCCTGTAACAACATCATCCAGATCCCCTGTCTAGCACTAGCTCTAGCTTTGTGGTGGTTCCACAGGTAATTAAACACCACTGAAAGCTCCTCTAGCCACGGGTGAGCATCCATTTCCTATGGAAACGTAATGGGGGGGCAGGCCAATGGGGGTTCCTGGAAGCACCTGTTCTGAGCGACGCACAGGGGTGCAGAAGCCAAGAGGCAGCCTGAGCCTTTGCTGGTGATCACAGTTCCAAATTCCACCATATGTAAATGATCATCTTTGAAAAGCCATCACTCTAAGCCAAAGCGGATGAGTCACCCCGGGGTTTCCACCAGGGCTCACTCTCAGACTGACACGGCCAGGGATTTGTGCACTTGCAAACCTGGCAGGCAAGCCCTGTTCCTGAAATGCAGGGCACCACACCTAGATCAGACCTTAGACACGTCCTTTTGGATGGGCCGCCCAGCACCTTGGATGCACCCCATTTAAAGCACCACTGCCAAGAAATTCTGGTTCATTACAGTCTGTCCCCGAGAGCTCCCAGTGCCCTCCCAGCCACGGAGAGTTCAATATCTGGACGGGGTCCAGCAGCCACAGATGGTTTTGACAAGCGTCCAGCTGTGGGCCGTCACTGCTGTGAACAATCACCACAAATCTTTTCCGACGCCCGGTGAAACCCAGCCGCTCTCTAGTAGTGGAGAGCGAAGAGGCAGGAGATTCGGGGGTGGGGGGAGCAGGTCTGCCAGCTGCCGGGTGGCACTTCTCCAGCTCATTCACCAACTCCAGCAGCAGGCGGATCTTTGCCAAGACGCAGGCAGCAGGTTACCGGAATGAGGCGCCAAGCGCTTGTTTCAGATCTCCAGATGACACACCCCTGCAGTCATTCTTCCCTGAGCTCCCCCGTCCCGCCCCTGCCTCACCCCCCACTTCCATCCTGAAACCAAGGCAGCCTTAACAAGGCACAGCACTTCTATCGCTCTTTACAAACACTGTATCAATCCTCGGAACGCCCTGGGACGAAAGGAATCATCATCCCTGTTTGACAGATGGGGAAACTGAGGCAGAAGGTAACGTCACTTGCCTGTGGTCAGAAAAGGAAACTGAGCCACAAAATGACTCAGGAAGTTCTTGTCTCTCATCTGTACAATTCTCTGTATCAGAGAACTGCAGGAGCTACTCCCAGTTCTGATCCAGCCCGCTCCACTGTGCTAGGGAGGAGGATCCTCTCCTAAAACAGCAGCCGCAGTTCAGAAAAGGCCTCGAAAGGACATTACGCAGGTCCAGGCTCATGCTCTGGATGTCCCAACCTACACCACAGTAGCAACTAAAAGCCACACCCAGGACCAGAACCCCCACCATACTAGGGGAGTCCCTGCCTCAAACAGTCTGAATAGACCTGACAAAGGGTGAGAGAAGGGAAAGATTATCAGGTCCACTTTGTAAGACAGGGCAAAGAGCGATTCAGTGACTTATTTAAAGGGTCACAGACAGAGCCAGGAATTGAACCCTGATCTTCTCAGCCCTAGTCCAGCACCTTACTCACATGGCCACCTCTCTCCTTGATGGGTGCTTTATGAATAATAATCCCTAGTTCTTACACAGCTGCTTTCACCAATAGCTTTTAAAGCACTTTACAAAGGAGGTCAGGATCATCGGCCCATTTTACAGATAAGGAAAGGGAGGCACCGAGAGGGAAAGTGGCTTGCCCAAGCACTGATTCTTTGGGGGCCCTAGCACACGCCACTCCCCCTTCATTTCTCTTTAGATCACTGCGTTCACAGGACTCATGGACAGCTGATGGCTGGCTGCAGGAGGACCGTGGGCGTGGGGCAGGCAGCAGGTGCGTTCTCAGGAGTTTGTGCATGAGGGGTTACTGCCATAACAACAAAACCACCCCCTTCCCCTATCTGCTTCCCACTCTCCACACGACCCAGCAGCAAGGAAATTGCACCATCTCCGGCGCCGCCCGGCAGCCGTCGGCACGGCAAGCGCAGCTCTGGTCAGAAAAGTGATGAGGTGGCAACAGTGCCTCCTTACTCAACAGCTCTGCTTCCCCTGGGGATCCGCTCTCCCCGGCCTACCGACAAAGACGTGGGCTGGCTGTTGTTGTTGATTTTCAAGCAGCCTCTATTCCCATGAGCGCAGCTGTGTGGGATCCGCAACCAGCCCGATTCCGTTACAGCCCACGCACCATGCAAAAGAGTCGATGCTTCAGGCTTCCCAGGCCACAATTCAGCATGTGACTCAAGCACTGCAGGCAAGGGGATGACACGTGCATTTCAAGTTGGGCATGTGCTTCCTGCATTGGTGCTGGGGGGGGCGAGGGGGGGCCGGGAGAATGTTTGTGATTGGGTGGGGAGGGCTTGGGGGTGGAAAATGGGGCGTGAACCAGAAATAACCCAGCTTGGCTCTCAGATCCCAGGCAGAGTTGTGGGGCAGTTAGGAAACATAGTTTACTTGCTAAGGGCTCATCTTTGATATGGCATCATTGAGAGGAAGGGAGATCGCGTTAGGGAACCACACGGAGACTCAAGGGATCAGTTCCCAGCTCTGCCACAAACTCCCAGGGTGGCCTCGCAAAACGGGTGGTAATAATCTTCTCTCTTGTCTCTTTGTAAGATGTTAAGGGCTTTGGGGCAGGGACTGTCTCTCGCTGGGTGTCTGAACAACACCTAGCAGATCTCCACTGGGACCTCTAGAGGAAGGTAACTGAGGCACAGAGACTTGGCCATGGCCACACAAGGAATCTGTAGCGAAGCCGGGAATTGAACCTGCGTCTCTGTTCTGTGGCGTCACCACCGGGACCCTCCTTTCTCTGTTGACTGTAGCACGTTTCAGCCTTGAAGTTCACTTTGGAACAAACATAACCGGCCATTATTAACCAAGGAAAACTGAGCAAGGCTAAAACAAAACCAGGCTCCCTGCACCGAAGACTCTCCAAGGATAAACTCCTAGAGTTAAAGGGGAGCTGCTTGCCCTTGCCTTGCGGACCTCTGACGGATTACAGCCCCAGAACCACTCGCTTATTATGGCTAATAGCCGATCACAAGACTGGAGTCCCTGCAAGAAAAGTACTTTAATGAACCAGGCATTAGAAGGAAGGAGGCAGAGAGGCCATAGGGCTCAAGAAAGGTTTCTCTGAGGGGATCAGTGTTGGGAGGGGCAGCACATGCTGATCAGAGGTGGTAATAAAAGAACAGGGAGGGAGGGGCAACAGCAGCTTTACAGATGAACTCAGGCCCCACAGACTTCAGCATACGATGGGGAGATGGGGCAGATCAAACTGCTCTGCTACGGGCAATCCCAAGGGCTTTAGAATAACAGCTGCCTGCAGTCCTAGGGTGGCTCTTAACACACCCCGTTGATCCGAGGATGACAGAGGCCTGTCCCGCTGCTGGGAGAATTTGGTTCGCATTAGGCTTGGGGCATCTGGGACGCCTACAGGAGCGTTGCTGGGTTTGAGGGGGATCAGGGGAACACTAGTAAGAGCTGCCAATGCGCGTGATTTTATTGCAAGTCTCGTCCTACTTGGCGGTTTGTTTCCACCCCAGCTCCCAAGAGTCCTGTGAGTGTGGGCGAAAGTCAGGTCGTTTACACAAAAACGCACATTTCTAGCTCTCCTGGTCCCGGAGATGAGCTTGACAAGGTGCCGCCTAGAGGCTCAAATCCCAGAAAGCAAGTTCCAAAGAAACCCTCCCCCCATTCTAAAATGGTGGGGTTTAACCCCAGTCTCCTGATTCTGGGGTCCTAACTCCCGGTTTTGGAATGCTTGGGGCTGGCCATACATAACTTGTCTAGTTATCGAGCCTACTTATCCCCCGGCCATCAACCACCTCACAGGCTGTACTGAATTTACCCTCCCAACCCCCTGGTTGCAACCCCATTTTACAGATGGGAAACTGAGGCCCAGCAACGCTTAAGTGACTGCCCAACATCACACAGGAAGGCTGGGGTAGAGCAGGGACTTAGACCCATACCTCCCTTGCCTGAGAATCAGACCGATCACTGGACTCCTTGATCTCATTAAAATGTATTCTAACATGCCTAACCCACTGCCGAGTGCTATGGAAGTGCAAGCTAAGCAAGCTCCCTCCCCGCCCCTCCCAGACTTTTCCTGCAACCTTTCGAATTGCCAGTATCGTTTCCCTCCTCGCCCTCTTATCTGCCTGCAGGGTCTGGCAAGAGACGGCAATCGCTCTCCGGCCAGCAGCAGAAAGATCTGGCTCCAAAAAAGGGCCCCCAAAGATGATGCCGTTTGCAGGGGTTTTATCAGCTTGATCCCTGCGTGACAGCTGCAAGAGCAAAAACGCACATGGCGGGGGTGGGAGGGGGAAGAACACCTTCCCACCCCCGCCCCGAGCTGCCTGTCATATTTCAGCCAAGCCAGCAAAAGTTCTTGTACTTCGGGAAAAGGAAAGAGAAAAGGGAGGCGAAAAAACCCACTATCTGCTCTAGGTTTTTCTTACATCCCCCAGTCGCTTCAGTTCCCAGACCTTAGCTGGGACTTCCCTTTCCTCTCACTCTGCTCAACAGCCAACCTCGTTACTCCATTAGCTGGCTGAGCAGAGCAAAGCGCTAATCAATATTTTAAAGAAAGGAAGCTGACCCATCTGCAGTCATTATGAGAGACACACTATCCATTCCCCCCTGGGACCGAGACTGCCTGAAGTACCAACACACCTGCACCCACTCCCCACCTACACAACCTCTCGGACCCCGATGTAATAAATTGCTACATTAGAGGCTTGTCTACTGTAGTGGGTTTGCATCAAAAGAGCTACAGCTGTGAAGACATGTACAGGTGTAAAGAAAGCCCTGGTGCCTCTAACCCCCCGGTAGCGCTAAGCCCACCTCAGAAATCCCCAGTGAGGGCTGCGGGGAAATTTCCAACTTAGATTGGTGTCGGAAAATCAGTTGAGTCTTTAATGAAAATTAATTTTTTTGCCAAAAGGTGTCTGTATCCGGCAGAGAACTTCGATATTTTCCCAATCAGAGACAGAATGGCTGAAAAATTTTGGCCCAAAACCTCCCAAACAAACAAACAAACAACCCAACAACCGAAAACCGTTTTAAGGTTTTAAGTTTGGTTCTCAGCCCACACTTTTCTATTTTCTGGCAGAAAACAGAAATCTTCCACAGGAAAAAAAAAAATCTGCATTTTGGGACCAGCTCTCTCGGTAAGATGGGCATGCCCTGACTTCACTGCATTAAGTACTGCCAGAAAACATTACCAGTGCTCTCCGTCCAGGGGAGGCACATTGGCCCCAAGAGCCTGCACTTCCAGCCCTGATTAGACAAAGAAATGCTCCTTTCCCCCTCCACCCACGGGCGGGAGAGCTCTGCAGAACATTAGGAAGTAGTTATTGAAGTCTGAGCATGATAGATAAGCCATCAAATAAGAGCCACACAAACAAGAGACGGTAAGACGCACGGGCCTGGACAAAGAAAGGCTGCATTCTAGAATAACAAGGTGTTACGATCAGTGGCTGGAACGGATGACCCAAGCAGAGAAATGAAATGTGAAATGCAATAAGACGTGAAGGAGAGTTCTTTGAAGCTCGAAAGCTTGTATCTTCCGCCAACGGAAGACGATCCAATAGACGTGCTTACCTCACCTAATTTGTCTCTGCCATGAGAAATAAAATCGTTCTGCAGAAAGTCACCCAGAATTAGGGGAGTCTTGCTGCTTAAATGGGAGAGACACAGACAGGAAAACAGGAAGGATTCTAGTGGATTACAGAACTGGGTATCAGGAGATCTGGGATCTGTGAGGTTATGTCTACACTACATTGTAAACCCAGGCTCAGATTCGAGTCCACACTCTCCTACTGTCCACAAACAAATCTGTCCGACTCGGGACAGCAAGCGCTCAGGACCCAGGTCCTAGCATCCACCCAAGGGGATGGGTCTGAACCCGGGTCCCACTGTGACTCAGCTCCAAGCCCTGTCATTTTGTAGTGTGGACGCAGCTCAAGCCGCAGACACGAGTCAGAAAGTCTGTGTAGTCCAGTATGGATGCATTAGCATGGTTGTGAAGCCTAGGTCCAGCAACTGTAAACCAGGTTTTACCACAGATGCTCAAGCACGGGCTTGGAAACACCAAATTCCAAATTCACAAACAGGGATCCCACAGACCCAGGTTTGCAATTCAATGTGGACATATTTTAAGTGACAGGGAACACGTCTTAGGTTTTTGTGTTTGTTTGTTTTAAGATAGGGACTTCTACGGTTCCTACTGGGAAATTATGCACCTGGTTCCAGTCAAAGTTTGGTGTAAGACAAGGGGGGAAATGGAATCCCCATCACTTTACACCATGCTCTTAAACTGGACGTTTAAACTGGCAGATGAGTCGGAGGGCGCAACATTGGGTGAGCTAGAGAGTTAAGTTCTTTAGCTTATGCAGATGACATTGTACAACCGGCAGACACAACCAATACTCTTCTCTACCTTGGAAAAATTGGTGTAGTCCACTGGGACGGACAATAAATGGCAAGACGGCAAAGTGGCAGAGGGACAACAGATAAAGTGCTGACACGCAGTAGCAGAGAAGTTGTGGAACAAGTAAAATCTCATGTACCTAGAAAGCTGGATCAGTCCTGATGGTTCCAGCCAGGATGGGGTTAAAAGAAGATGCGTTTAGCTACACAGCAGTTGATGGAATTATGGGATGATTAAATCGTTCTGCTTAGGACCAAAGTGAAAATTTAGCAATCTGGTAATACTCTACAGCAGATGGCTGTTTCATTTCATGCAGCTGCTTCCACCAGGAGGCGGTAGAGACGGGAGTGGAATGGTTTTAAGACAAATGAAGAAGTGAGAAGGAGAGTAGGATGTGAAATCAGGATATGGGATTAGCTGTAATCGAAGAGATTACAATGGTGGGAACACTGTAGAAGACAAACAGAGGAGAGGATACCAAAGAACATTATGCAAATGCAACCAAGGTCAGTCCACCTACAGGCCGACCTAGATGGCGGGACAGCGCAAGTAGGGACATGACCAGGCTGGGTTTAATGGAGGAATAAGCCACGGACAGGAACAAATGGCAACGCTGTCCTGCTCCCTGTATCGGCAAAGATGCTTTGGGATGAGAAGAACGGTCCCCACTTCCGTAATATTTAAGTGCCTCAAAATCTTTAATGTATTTACCGTCTTCAGCCCCCAGAGGGGTTGAGAAGTACTCTTAGCCCCAATTCAGATCCTCAAAACATTGTAGGCACTGGTTGCTTTAAATGGGAGTGGGCTCTGTAATATCTTTGAGGACCTGGCCCAGAGGCACGGAGTAACTCGCCCATGCTCACACAAGAAGTCTGGGGAGATGCGTCACAACCCTGGAGACAGACAGACAGGCTCTTGACTTCAAAGACCTTGATTTAAGCCATTCATGACCTTTTTTTGCTTCAATCATTCTTTTAAAAATTTCTCCTAAATTTGGGTTCTCTTGATTTGCCTTCTGCGTTTTGAGCTTTAAGGGGGGGAGGGGGGGGGGGGGTCGTCACTATTTTATTTATTTATTTATTTATGTTTGTTTGTTTTTTAATGCTTTTGCTCAAGGGACAGAATTTTAATTTTCATTAAAAAAAAAACCAAACCAACAAACAAACCAAAGCTGCGATTCTCATGCACTCACCAGACTCCAGGAGCTGGGGCTTTAAAAACAAAAACACACCAAATACCTTAAGACCAGCGACAAAAATCTGCCACGCTCTGCAGAGCCATACTGTTATGATACTAACAGCCAAAAGACAGTTTTTACTTACATTAAAAAAAAAAAAAAAAAAAAAGCTCCCCATATCTCCTCCACCATCACCCCCCTCCTCCCCCACAGTGATTTTTCCACAGCATAAACCATTAGTGAAGTCTCTCTCCCTGACAAAAGTAACATCCAACCCAAAGCCATATCCTGAGGAGCAATCAAAAGAGAAAACTGGCTCTATTCAAAGGGCGCCTTTGAACGAGAAATCCGCCACTTCCTCCACCTCCCCAGACCCTCATGCATTTCCCCCTTTTCAGCTTTAATTGCTGGCCGAGTCATGTGAACAGCATGAAACTATTCACAGCACCTGCCCCTAAGGGCAACGGACCCTGGATCTGGGCACAAGGTCTGAAGAACCAGAAAGCTAGCAAGCGGAGGGGGGAAGTGTCATTTTTGATTGCAGGCTGGGTTTCTGTGTGTGCGTGTTTGTTTTAAACAATCCTAAAAACCACTCACTACCCGTTCCCAAAAGGCCACCCCACTGACACAAGATGAAGGGAAAACAAAGTCCTTTTCCAGATCTACAAGTTCCCTGTGTTTGCAAAGCCCGCACTTTCCCGGACTGTATATTGCCCCATCATTTAGTGGATTACCCCATCATTTAGAAGAAAATCAAAAGCGGTGTCTCCTAGAGAGGGCATGGCTTGTTTTTCCTAAGAGTTAATAGCAGCCCATGCTAAATGCAGAGTCTAGACTAGTCTATAAGTTGGAGATAGGGGGAGGGTTGGTAGAGAAATTGGTTTCCAACCCTATTCCCACCCCCCAGCATACAGGTCACATGAGAAGTTGTGAAGTTCCCCTCCCTTCTATAACCTTAGGCTGCTTTAAAAAAAACCAATATTTTTAGGAGGGGAAAAGTTCTGGAGAGGAAAAAGTAAAGTCGAGATTTCACAACAGACTAGTGATTTCTGAATGCCCAACTTGGGACATCTTAAAGTGGCCTGATTTTCAAAAAGCACCAGCATCCCACCCTCTGGCAATCAGGCTGCTTTAAAGTGTCCCTAGCTGGGCACTAAACCCTTAGCTGCTCTTTTCAAATCAGGGATGGCCAGGCGGGTATTTCGAATGAACCTGGGGTATGCAAACGTAGCATGAATTCTGCAGGGCACGCCCTAAACAAGAGCAAGGTCAGAGCGAGAGGCCACATTTCCAGCATGAGATTTGTAACCTCCTGGCTCCTCGGCGCAGGGTCAGAGAGCCTAGCAACCTACGGTCTCCTTTCTCCCCTTCCAGACTCCTGGAGTCCCAGAAGTCTAATATTAAACATTGAGCACCTTTCGAGAGGGGGATCTCAAAGCACTCCATGAATATTAAGACCTCACACCCCCTATACCAGTCGCTACGCTTTAGCCTGGCTTATGTACAGATGGGGAAACTTAATGCACAGGGAAGGGTAGCTGTGTGACAACAGAACCAAGCCCCCAATATTCCAAAGCTCAGAACCATGCTCCAACCACTAGGCTACCTGGTATCTGCATACACACTCAACAGATCCTTGGACAGGCGAATGCACCCAATAGCCCAGGGCACTTCTATTCTATTTCTTAGAGGGCAAGTGAGGGGGTGGGGAATTCCATATGATCGGAGGCTGTGGCATGCACCTCCCAATTTAATGATTAATCAAATCCGTGCTCCGGCCTGCTGAATTCCGGGACAGCGTGAGCAAACCAGAAAGCAGCTGGCTTTCGCATTAGTACACAGGAAACTCCAAAAAGGGCAGCAACAGGAAACTCGGAGGCTGAATGTTGCAAACTCACTTAAGTTCAATACTCCTGATATTAGTAAACTGCGGTAAGAAAATTAATCCAGAACAGAAAGGTCAGAGGTGGGATTCTCCACCATGCACCAGTAGTGCAAAGGCATCAGGTGGAATTTTTTTTACATGTAGAGTACTCTGCAAGTTGTGGGGGCAGGGGGCGGGGGTGCTCAAAAGCAGGTGTTGCCTTAGACAGTTAAGATGCTGACTAAATACAGAGCAGGCTGATTTAAGAAGAACCTTTTGGGGCCAGCGGCAGACGTGGCATTACGCAGCAATTTGCAGTGAATCAGTCCTAACCACCCACCTCCAGCCAGCAGCCATGGTCAGGTGGTTACAGCAGAGACCCAAGTTCTAGTCCTGACTCTCCCATAGGGACTCCCTGGGTGAGCTTGGGCAAGTCACTTCCCCTCTCCATGCCTCAGTTTCACCCTCTGTAACGCCGGGCTGAGAGTTATTTGCCTCTCTCTTTACTGCTCAAGTTTGTGAAGCTTAAATAGTTAGGGTTTGCAGAGCGCATCCAGCTCCTCAGCTGTAAAGTGCTAGAGAGGGACTAACCCTTAAAAAAAAAATATAACAGTCAGGTGTCAGCTTTTATTTTGCTGCAAGTGTACTGCAGAGACGGGGGCTGCCAGTGTCACGGATGTCATAGATTTTACAGCCCTAAGGGACCCTTTAGAATGGTCTACTGTGACCCCCGCACTGCCAAAGCCATAGCACCTCAACCAGTAACTTCTGCAGCTGGCCCATAAACCCCTGGCTGGGCCACGGCGTATCTTTAAAAGAGATATCCAGGAGTGATTTCAACACTTCAACTGCTGGAGAATCCACCCCAGCCCTAGCTCGGTTGCTTTGATGGTTAAGTCCCCTGCCTGTTGAAACCGTACACCTTGTTTCTTGGGGTGAATCTGTCTAGCACTGCGTCTCCTTGTGACTTTTTCCCTCCCCTGCTAGCTTAAGGAGTCACCTCCGATCAGAGATCTCTCCCCAGCCTCACGTGGCGCAGACTCGGAAGGGGAACGAAACCTGCCCGAAGAGGACAGCACGTTTCGCTGTTGGGGCGGGAGGTGAACAAACATAAAACCAAAAGGGCTGCGTTCAACCTTCGGACTCCCCCTCCCACCCGAGTCAGCATTTACAGAGGAAAGGTTCTGCTGATATGATATCAGGATGCCCGAGGGGTTTATTCTTGAGAGGGGGAAGGGGAGGGTCAGTGCAGGTAGGAAAAACTACTATTCACAGGTAAGCATTTCTGTGGGGCAGGTTTTCAGCCATCCTAAGGGGGTCGGTGTCAATAGACATTTAGGCCCAGATCCTCAAATATACTTTGGCACCTAACTCCCCTTGATTTTAGCAGGAGACGGGCACCTCAATACTTTAGTCAGTTCAAAAACAGGAGTTAAAAGCAGCTTCAGATGGGTGGATCCAAGGAGCTCGAAAGGAAGTAGATGGCCAAATGCCCATTGTCTTTTAAATACCACCCCCCCCCCCACTCTGAACCACAACAATTAGCCTGGGAATTCAATAACCATATTTTCCTAAATGTTTCTCTCTCACGCAGGAGCAGAGGGAACTGACTGTGGCCCGATTTTGCACAGGGTTTCAGCTCCGAGGATGTGCATAGACTTCCAGCGGGATCGAAGCCCCCACGAGTGTTTGGCTGAACTGAGCAGGAGATGGAAAGAAAAGAGTGAAACTGACAACATGCACTAGAGTTGGCTGGAAGGGTTTGAAATTAAAATAAATAAGACCAGATTAGATAGAGAGAGGCTGAAGTCTTCCTATTTCTGCCTCCCGGCTCATTTTTGCCAAGCTCTATGCAGAGTGCTATGAAATGTACGAAGTAAAAATGAAAGACCTCCTTCCTCTAACCCATCTCTTTGGTTAGCGTCACCTTCGGCGTGACATGTAATACCGGGAGGCTAAGCAGGGTTTCTGGCAGCAACATGATTTCTAAATTTCACGATCACTAGGACAGCCAGTGTTGTCCGGCACACAGAGCACTGGACTGGGAGTCAGGAGACTTAGGTTCTACTCTGAGCTTTGCCGGTGACTTTGGGGGCAAGTCACTGCCCTGCTTTGTGACTCAGTTTCCCCTTTCGCCCTGGGGCTATTTTGTCCAGAGGGACTGCAAGCTCTTAGAGGCAGGGTCTCTTCCAATGTGTCCAGTCCCCAGCACAGCAGGGCCCCTAAATCCAGCCAAGACTTTTGTTCACGTCTTTATGCACCAAATTAGACCCACTGACTTCAATAAAGCCAGCCAGGGGAGTAAAGTTACCGACAGGACTGTGTGCAGGATCAGGTCCTTTTTGGGGGGCAGTTGTCCCCTCTCCTGGATGATCCTGCCTGCCCCACATGTAGACTTAGCCAGCTTTTGATCCTTACATTATTTCAGGAGCTATATACTTGTGCAGCAAGAGAGTCAAGGTCGTTTCAGGGTTTTCACTACAAACCCTGCCTAATTCTTAGGATTTCGTCACTCGGCTATAAAAATTCACTCAGGCCCAGAACATTGCATGCAAGAACACAGCCAGGCAGCTATTCACTGCCCTTTGAACAGTGTCCGTTAGCTAGGAAGATTTTAAAGTGTGGAGCAGAGTTTAATACACTCCCAAAATTAACCTTAAAAGTGGTTGCAACCAGCTGATCGTTAACACAAGATAGCAACTAGGGTAAAACAGAAAATGTTTTACTAGATCTGAGAAGTAGATATGTCCCCGTGGTGTAAATCAAAAGCAACTCCATTTGAGGTCTTTTGCTTACACCACTTACACGCTGGGGTCACTAGCATTACGATGAAAGAGGAAAATAAGACCCAATGCATGCTGTCTTACCCTGGTCTACGCTTGAAAGTCATACCAGTATGACTATCTCAGGAGGAAGGGGGGCTAGTTATACCAGAACAAGCCTTAGCGTGCAAACAGTTACAGCGACATGAAGGTGGTTTATATTAATATAGCTCGTTCACCTTCCAATCTAGGAACAGCATCTTTACCCCGCTGTAACTGCCTCCACGGTAGGGGCATTGTATGGCTTTAATTACCCGAGTATAGTTAAAGAGATACAACTTTATCGCGTCAACGAGACCTCAGCTTGTTCCGTTAGTGTGTGTGTGTCAGAGGCAACAGGTAAACACAAATCTTTCCACAAAGGGTTAAAAAAAAAAAAAAAGAATTAAGCTAACCAAAAAGGAGCTGGCAGTTGTGAGTGTGCGACTGACTGCGATGCCAGCAAGAGTCGAACAAAGGGAGTGTTCGCTTTAATGTTTTGACATCCTTTGGGGGGAGGTGAGTGGGCGTTGGCATTTGCAATATCCTTAGTAATTAACCAGCGCAGCAAGGGCAACCAGGCAGTTACCGGGGTGCCCTTCAGCCTGTTTGCAGAGCAACACCAACTTCCCGCAGCTCAGCACAAGAACTAGTTTGACAACTTGGTGGAAAGTCACGCTCGGAGCTCCCCCCCAGCCCCGGTTTGAAATCTCTGAACCTGTAAGAAGCTTTGTGGGGACTTATCTTTCCAAGGAGAAAAGAAAAACGCATCTTTGTTTCTTTTGGCATGAGAACGCCCACTGCCAAATCAATCATTAAGCCGGGGGAAGGGGGGAGGCTGTGAGAAGAGAGGTAACATGGTCCAGTGGATAAGGTGTTGGCCTGGGAGACTGTAGCGCTGTAGTGTAGACGTGCCCTGGGAGTCAGGGGCACTTGGGGTCTATTCCCAGGTCTACCACTATGTGACTTTGGGGCAAGCCACTTCACTGCTGTGTCCCGCCTACACTAGGGAAAAGGTGGTGCTTTTACACCCAGATAGCCAACACCCGGCAAGCATCTGTGTGCAAGCTGTACTTTTACCTTTATTCACCCACTTAAGGGGAGCTAGAGAAAGCTGGGATTCAACACAGTCAGCTGCATCGAGCTAGAACTGCACCTTGTCTTTGCTACACTAGGATTCCACAAGGCGTTGGCTACTAGCGTTTGAGCATCTCTTAAGCATTAGTGAATTCATCTTCAAAACATACCCTGTAGGGCAGGTCGACCCTACTATCCCCATTTTACAGACGGGGAAACTGAGGCACTGAGCCAGTAAGTGGTTAGCCCAAGGTCACCCAGAGGGAGGCTGCAGCAGAGTAGGGAATTGAACCTACACCTCCTGCCTCTGTGCCTGGGCGTGGAGAGACAGGCGGGGTTACATTTTCCAAAAGCACCGAAGTCCCATTTTCAAAAGCAAGGTCGACACCAAAGTCCCCATTGACTTTCAACGAGACGCAGGGTGTGGCTGACATTAGAGATGCTATAGCAGGAACAAATACTACAGTGATGGAAGGGGTTTTCCCCCCTGCAGTCCACCTCTCAGAGAGAGTAGCCAGGTCAACGGAAAAAATCCCTCTGTCAACCAAGCGCTGGCTACACTGGGGCTTCGGTTGTCGTAAAAACTTCGCCCCCCTGAGAGACGTTGTTAAATCTCTGAGCAACATACCTAGGTCGACCTGAGTTCTGGGTGCAGACCAGGCCTCGGGCTCCTACTTTACTCCTGAAAACAGGCCTTGGGCACTTCTGGAAAATGTTACCCGTGCCTTCTAAGCCCTAGTGCGCTGGGAACCTGGAACAGGCCCACGACCTCACAGGGTCCACCCTCCACAGGGACACCTGCGGGCAGCACTGATGCAACGTGGTTCCACCCACCGGTTCTACCCGAGGAGAAGGCTGTTGCAGGGCTACAATTCCTCCATTTCTAGTGCTACCATTTCCTCTTCCACAGATTTCACTAGAGGTCACCACCAGAGCCCCGGCCCCGCGCTGCGCAGAACGGGGAGGAAAGCAGCCCTTTGAACGTTCTGGGAACCCGGCAGGTCTGCTGCAGCTTGTCCTCTATCCACTCCTCCTCCCCCCAGCCCCACCCTTCTTTTTTGTGACTTGCCCCTACACCTTTTCCTGACAAGCCAGGACAATGGCCTCGCGCCTGTCCCTTTGTGCATGCCTCCTTTGTTCTCCTCCCCGAGGAGGCTGGCTGGCATGTCAGTGGCCAGGAGGTCGACCTCGGATCTGACCTCAGCTGGTTCAGTAGCTCGCTGGCTCTCACAAGCGGAGAAGTTGCCATGGACTGGCTTCCTAACTCAGTGATTCTTGCTCACACCCTCAGATCCGGGACCAGGTTCCTGGGGGTGGGGAGCCTTTTCCACCTCCTTCTCCCCCCACCAACCCATTTAAGGAACCCCGGACCCCCTTTCCCATGGGGCCTTGCAGTACTCCCGAGGTCAATAAAAACCTCGTGTCGGCCTCGGGCAAGGGGTGGCGCGTTCGGTTTTCGATACCACCAGAGAATGATCTGAGCCCAGCGGATTATCCGTCTCATCCTGAGCCTTCTGCTAACCAGCCCAGCCACCGAGGCCCGCAGTTCCAGCGAGGAAAGTCACAGGGTCAGGGAATACTTCACTAGCCCAATAGCAAGTCTTCGATCCCTTCGCCTCAAGGCAGAAGGCGTCAGCAGGGCTGGCCTTACCCTGAGGCGAACTGAGGCGGCCGCCTCAGGTGCCAGACTTTGGGGGGGGGGGGGGCGCCACTGGGACCCAGAGTGTAGAAAATGGCGTCTGCTGCTGGTGCATCTGGATTCTCTCTGCTCGAGATGCAGAGATGGTGCAGTGCTGTGCTGGAGGAAGGAGGGCACAAGAGACAGAACAGGCAGGCAGGAGAAAAGGTGAGAGGGAATCACAGAAAGCAGCAGGAGCTGCAGGGAAAGAGAGGAGGAGGAGCCGCTTACGTACCCCTCGAGCACCTCTAGGAGCCTGGACTGATTAACCCCAGCTTCTCAGGGAGCTTCCTGTTTCCTGCTGCTTCCCTGGACCCACTTGAGGAGAACAGGCCGTCAACTGAAGTAGTAGGAGCCAGTGAGGCCCTTAAGACGCTGATATCTTCCCTCACTCAGGCGCTGCTACCAGCCTGCTTATTTGTCCCTTCAATTGAGTGTTGAGAGCCACTGTAGCTGGCACAGAACAGCAGCCATGAGTGAAAGAAGAAAACGTTCCTCTGGGGCAGCTTTCAGAAAAAGAAAAAAAGCAAAAAGGAAGCTTTTCCATCTAAGCAGGAAGGAGCTCTCTTGAGATACAGAGACGCAAATGTTCACGGTGAGCCTTCCGGCCCCAGTGAGGAGTTAGTGGTGCGGAGATGCCTGATCTTCCAGTTAGTCAGAGTGCAGGTGACCGGGCAGCTACTGCAGCATCCATATCTCCATCTCAAATGGATGTAGCCATGCACAGTCCTGAAGAAAAGTGTGGATCAGAGAAGAGTGCGGTGGAGGCACAAGAAACAGCTGCTGCTGAGTTTAGTTCCTTAAGTCTAGATGATCCAGGACTGTGGACCCACTTCAGCAGTAGCCTGAGGGACTTCCTTGTACTGCATGGGCCACAGCGAGTGAAAATCTTCACGTTCCCCAAAGACAATGAAAATAGAAGTTTCCTTCCAACACATTACTGGTGTGAAATCCCCAATGGTGACAAAGCGGAGAGGCCATGGCTTATGTACTCAAAAACCCAGAATGCTGCATACTGGTTTTGTTGCAAACTCTTCCAGTCTAATGTTCCAGCCACATTGGGTTCTACAGGAACAAAGGACTGGAAAAATCTGGCATGCCATGAGAAGGCAGCAAATCACCAGAGAGCATTCCATAGGTGGAAAGAGCTTGAGATGAGACTAAGGTTAAAGGCCACCAGAGATGATCAGCATCAAGAGAAGATTGCGTCAGAGTCTCTTTACTGGCAAAGTGTTCTGAAAAGGCTCATTGCCATTGTGAGAACACTTACTACCCAAAACCGAGCCCTGCGTGGCACTGCAGATCAGCTGTGTGCGCCAAACCATGGAAACCTCCTTAAAACTGTGGAGCGGATGGCGGAGTTTGATGCCGTATCCAGGAACATCTAAGAAGAGTCACCACCCACTACCTTGGAAAAACAATTCAAAATGAGATCATCCAGTTCCTGGGAACAAAAGTCAAACAGAAGATTGTGGCAGATCTGAAGTCAGCACGATATAACTCTGTTATTCTGGACTGCCCACCTGACATCAGCCATACGGAACAAATGACTTGTAATGGTGTGTTTTGTAACAAGAACAGAACCTAGGGAAAATGTCCCTGCAATGGTGACGGTCCGAGAGCATTTTCTAGAATTTATTGACATTGTCACACCAGCTCCTGTAGTATCATCAAACGTGCTTCTTAAAAAGCTGGAAGATACGGGAATTGCGATAGCTGACATGAGAGGTCAGGGCTACGATAATGGAGCCAACATGAGGGGAAAGAACAAAGGAGAGCGGACACGGATCCAGGAGTTAAACCCTCGAGCTTTTTCTTGTCCCATGGAATTCTCATTCACTGAACTTGGTGGTCAGTGATGCAGCATCAGCTTCTTGTGAGGCTGCTGAATTTTTTAATGTAATTCAAAGCATCTATGTATTTTTCTCTGCATCAACTCATCGATGGCAAATTTTGAAGCAACATCTGGGAACATCCTCTCTGACACTGAAACCACCGAATGCCTCATGATGGGAAAGTCGAGTGGAGGCAATAAAGCCTATCAAACACCAAATTGGGAAGATAGATGATGCCTTAGTTGCCATTATGGAGGATAATGCTATGACAGGAACTGTTCGTGGGAGAACAGTGGCAGAGGGAAATGGAATCACCAGAAACATATGGAACTTCACATTTCTGTGTGGCTTAGTGTTGTGGCATGACATTCTGTTTGAAATAAATGTTGTATGCAAGAGACTCCAAGGTGTTGACCTTGATATATCTGGAGCAATGGAACAACTGGACAAAGCAAAGTCAGACCTACAGTCTTACCGGTCAGATGAGGGATTCAAAACGTTCCAAAGAGTGCACAGAAGTTGGCAGAGGAACTTCACACTGAAGCTATTTTCCCACCCATTCAAGACTACAAGAGTCACCAAAGAAGACGACGACATTTTGATTACGAGGCACGGGATAAGCCCATAAGAGACCCCAAACAACAATTCGAAGTTGAATTCTTTAACCAGGTGCTAGACTGTGCAATACAGTCAGCTGAAGAACGTTTCATGCAGCTCAAGGAACACAGCAGTATACTCGGGTTGTTGTATGATATTCCAAAACTCCTCACGATACCTGAAGAAGACCTGCACCAGCAATGCAGGGCACTAGAGACCGTGCTGACACATGATGACATGCACGATACTGATGTGAGTGATTTAGGTGATGAACTGAAAGCCCTTTCAAGATACATTTCAGCAGGATCAATTCCAAAGGCTGTTCTGGAATATAAGTGCACAAATAAGATGGCCACCCTCTTTCCAAATGCTTTTGTTGCTCTGCCTATACTTCTAACACTTCCTGTAACAGTTGCCAGTGGAGAACGCAGCTTCTCCAAGCTGAAGTTAATAAAAACACATCTACGCTCCACAAGGACACAGGAGAGGCTGGTTGGCCTTGCAACCATCTCAACAGAGCATGAGCTGGCCCAGACTGTGGACCTTCAGGAAGCAGTTCAATCTTTGCAACCAAGGAGGCAGGGAAAGCCCCATTTTGACTAGTCAAACAGATAAAAATGCCAGTGTCTACTATGCAGACAAGAAAAAAGTTACCTTTGCTGTTCAGGCGCTTGAAAGTTAAGTGTTACTTAAAATTTTTGAACAAGGCACTCTAAGTTGTTAGCTCGCCCTTATTGGGGTAGGTAGCAGAGCCGTACCATGAGAGGATTAGAACAGGAAGAAGGCAGAATTTAGACCTTTCAGAGTTTTGGTCCAAGCGCAGGGGCATCATTTGAGCTCCCCACCTCAGGTGCCAAAATGTTGTGGGCCAGCCCTGGGCATCAGTAGTGAGACCTTACGGGGGTGGAAGGATTAAATTCGGTGGCGGGGGGAGGGGGGGGGGCGCTCCTGAAGTGAGAGGGCTTAGGAAGGTCGTTCAGACTCATGTTTCACTAGAACTCGGCCACTCCACATATTTGAGCCACATGCAGCACTGTAGCCTCTGAGCAGCTGTTTGAAACTCAGATAAATTATCGGTCTCCCTAAGCGCCGCCCCAGTCCTTGGCGCTTGTCAGACGGGGCACGCATCCACAGCATGCTAGGAACAGACTAGTTTACAGGCAGCTTTCTCTGCCTCGCCCTGCACCTGTAAAACCCCTGAGGTTACAGACAGACTAACCAGCTACAGCATCTTCACAGGTTCTTCACCAAAGAAGCCAGGGGCTTGGGTCACGCTTGTACAGCACCCAGCACACTGAGGCGCAACCTGGCTGAGGCCCCTGGGCACTCCTGCAATATCAGATGTTAAATTGTACGAGTTCCCTTCACGAACAGAAATGCATTCCCTTTCCTGTGGGGCTGGCTGGCAAGCGCTCAGCTCCCTCTTGGGCACAGAGACGCAAAGGAGGGGTAAGTTATCCTCCTTCTACAGACAGGGATCTAAGACCCAGAGAGATGAAGTGACTTGCTCAAGGTCACCCAGGTCTCCCAAGTCACAAGCCAAATGCCTTAGCCCCCAGGGCAGCCTCCACCTGTAGGCCAGCCCTGATGGAGCAGATTTTCAGAAGAGTTCAGCATCCACTCGTGGGGCCACATGTTCAAAAGTCCCCATCAGCCACCCTGCAGAGAGCGCCTCTGAAAGTCTGGCCCTTGGAGTGGAGCCGTTTGTACAAATGACGCTGGGGGTGGGGGGAGGAAAAAAAGTAACAATGCATGAAACAAGGCTGCAGGTAGACAGAGGGAGAGATTTTTCAAAGGCACAAGAAGGAAGTTGAGCTCTCAACTCCCATGGACAGTCAATGGGAGTTGGGTGTGTAACTATTCTTTTGTGCCTTTGAAAAAATCTCCCACAGAAATACTTGTCAGACTCTGACCTTACATATGGATCTCCATTGCTGCTCACATTTGGTGCAGTGACTTTTTTTTGCGCGCGGGGGGGGAGGGAAGCAGTGTCTCAGGTTTCTCTCCTGGGGGGTACAGCACCCTGTCCTCTTCCCCCCCCACACACACACTTTCTTAAGGAAAGAGGTTGGGGGAGGCAATTGCTTAGTCAAGGTTAACGTGATGCTAAATGCGATTGTGTGCCGGGGCTGGCTGGTGTGACAGCAAGCAGAGTTATTCCCACCAGCAACCTGAGAGTAGCTCATTTGCAAATGCAAAGGAACCCCAAACCAGCACCTGTCTCCTGCTGGATTTTCCAGAAGATGAGACAATGCATGGAAGCCAGAATATAAAGACGACAAGCAGACAACCCACGCCCAGGCTCGTCTGTCACCCCTCCGGATAGCGTTTATGTCTGGCCGTCAGGATGAGAAGCCGTCTATTGGAGTTTTACAAGACTAACTAGAACCCTGGCATTTTTTGCAAATGCGCAAGAACACTGAATAAAATGAAAGACAAAAACGTATGAAACAAAATAATCTCGCCCCCCAACTGCAGCTCCTGTCCCGCGGGGCTGGGCTCCGCTGCCCGCTCCAGGCATTGCGACCTGGCACACAGGGGGCAGCGCCATTTGCATTCAGACCGGCCACACCTCCATCACGACGGGGACAGCCAAGCCAGATCTGAGCAAGTGGTGTTGCAACCTGGCACACGAGGTCGCAGCACTGCCCGCTCACATCTGGTCTGGCTGTCCCTTGGATATCATGACGGAGGGGCAGCTGGGCCAAACCTAAATGGTGCGGCAACCCTGGGCACCAGGTCCCAGTGCCTATAGCTGGGAGGCAGGACAGCAGCTGCCTCTGTGGGGCAGAGTGAACGTGCCCCACACTCACAATACCCCCCAGGGATGGACTCGACCCCCTCATCCGCCAAACCCTCCCACCTCTGCAGGGGCAGAACGCTACTTCCTCCCCTCCCCACATGGAGCCAAACAACAAAATCCCCAGAAAATTAGGAAAAACAGAAGTGATTTCATGGGGCTCTACCTATAACTAGACTGTACAAACCATCAGAAAAACCAGGGAAGAGGAAAGTTACATTCCACACCCAAGAGTTGCTTAAAAGGAGAAGCATCTGCAGAATTAGGGCAGAAGTGCCTGTTGCTTTGGGTCGGATTCTGTAATGCTCTACACCTTGCATAGAGCTTTACCCCGAAGTACAGTGGGAGTCACATTTATTATTTGTCCCGAGACAACACCTGGCAGCCCCTGCCCAAAGAACTCCCACTCGAAATGGGCCAGGCAAAGGGGAGGGATATTATCTCCACTTCACAGCTAGAGAACAGAGACCCAGAGAAAAGAAGAGACTTGCTCCAGGCAACCCTGGCAGAGCTAGGAATTGAACCCAGGTTTCTCAAGCTCCAGTCTAGTGTCTTAACCGCACTGTAGTTGCAAGCTTCACGGGTGCCTTCGCATAGCGATCGGAATCCTCATGCTCTGAGCTGGAAGCAGCGGGGAAGCTTGCAATGGTCAAACACTTCAAAGGGGACTTTATAGGAGGAAATTAGCTACTCTATGGAAGTCAGCTCCCATTTTTATACCCCCAACCCCATTCGGACTTATTTCAAAGGCAGCCTTGCTGCGCTCTGTCCAAGGGATGGAGAAGACGCAGCAGGTCCCGCCGGAGCTCAGGCAAGCCTTGTGCTGTGTATAAACACAGCAGCACCAGACATCTGATGTTATACCATGAACCGTCCTGGGCTTCCAGCGACCACAGCTCGCCCTCCCCACTCGTTTGACCGTGACCCCGTGCAACCCACGCGCCAGTTCTCTCGGTTACTATGTTGGGGGAAACCCCGGCCACCCCACCCATATGCATCCCTCGAGAGTCAACAGCATCAAAGCCAGATCCCTACAAAGTAGGAGGAATAGCCTGCGTAACTCAAATGCTTCCCACTCTGGGTTACCGGGCAGACTGAGCCATGAGATGCTGCCAAATGCCCTCTTAAGCCAATGCTTAAGTGCTATCCAGGACACCAGCCAAGGTGTACTATCCTCTGCCTCCCCCAACCGCACATAGGAAAACAAGGTGTGTGTGTGTGTGGAGGGGGGGCGGAAATCAGACAGGCACTTAGAGAATCAAGGAACTGCACAAGGGGAAAGATAAGACTTTGCTTTTGTCCTTGGCTAGAGTTACTGGCAGTGGGCTGAAATAAGTCTTGAGTGATAAATGGTCCAGATTATTCCTGGTATTTGGACTGCGCACAGAAGCATGCAGGGCTCTAGGAGTGTAACGGGGAGGGATGCTCTCGCAGCGACCTCAAGTCAGGAGGCTGGGGCTGCGTCCCCAGCTCTGGCAATGACTCAGTGGAAGTCACGGCTGACCCGGTTTTAGGAAATGCTACAGCTCGGGAGCGGCGCCTATGAAAAGCTGGTTTCAGACCGTGAGCCGCCGATCCTCTTGGGGGAGGGACAGCAACCACTCAGGAGTTTGAGGCTTTGTTCTCTACGGGGCAGGGACCAGCCTTTTGTTCTGTGTCTGTACAGCACCTAGCGCAGTGGGGACCTGGTCCACACCGCGGGCTCCTAGGTGCTGCAGTGATTAATTAGCCTCCGTGATGCTGGTAGGTCTCCCGGCCATGAAGGAATCTTCAAAAAAGGATTTACGTTACATTTTTTAAAAAACTCTGTATCTTAAATCTCAAGGGGGAAAAATAAACAAACTCAAGCTGGCGTGGAGAACTGGAGAGCAGGGGCGAAGGAAGTCATAAAGTACTCGCTGTCAATAACTCCTCCGGGGACGGCACCTCCAGCAGTGCAGCAGAAACTGTACCGCACATCCTGCTAACAATCACTGTTTACATTCCTTCTGCTCCTTCCCAGCGAGCAGGGCTGCTCCCCATCAGCTGGGGCTGGAGCCCAGTCAAAAGCCTGCGCTGGAGGGAGGCCAAACGGAGCTCCCGGCCAAAGGCTTCGCTGAGAAACCTCTGGCGGAGGTCCAGAGGCCGACACATTTGCTTTCTGACATGCTCAGCTGCGGGGGAAAAGGGCTTTCCCCAAACCAGGCGGGTCTGTAGCACTCTCCTCCGCCCACAGAGCGGGCACGCCAGGGCCGAAAGCTTCAGAACAGGGATGCCGGGGAGCTCTCGGAATTGTACCGTGCTTTGAAGGACAGAGCTCGCCGTGCCCAGCCCAGACAGGAAAACAGGGCAGCAGCAGAGAGCTTCTGGCTGGGATGGTCAAATGAGCCCAAGGGAATTAAGCACTTAAGTCCCTTGAGGGCTCTTGAAAAAAATCTTAACCTCTGCTCCCTGGATCTGGTTTTGCCACCGCTGGCCAGACCAGTGCCCTTGCATGGCCGGCAGCCCTGTTCTCATGCACAGTGAGGTGGCATCTGCACCAGCTCATGCCCCGTAAGGTCCACCACTGGATCTGTACCCAGGGGAGCAGATTAAAATGCCAGGGAGCATTCCAAATTCAAAGTCTTGGTGCTACCTTGGCTTGCTCTAAGCGGGGTTACACAACACGGTGCTAAAGCGGCCAGCAGCCTGTCTACACGGGTGTTCCCACACCTGCCACCCCTGGTAGAACTGGACATTGCTACAGCAGTGGTGTCATCGCCCCCACCTGAGTCGACCCCCAAGGTCCCTGCTTCCCCAAAAGAAAACAAAAACAAACAAAAAGCATCAACACAGCCTGAGGTAAGATTAAAAAAAGGGGGGGGGGGGCAATTTGTCTTCTATTTGTGAGTCTTTCAGAGTCACGTTTTCCAGCTTTCGTCTGCAACCACAAAGGCTAGAAACATACTTTACTGTAAAACGAAAACAGTCTCACTCTAATCACATGACTCCAGGAGCTGCATCTCGAAGAGAAACGCCAAATATCACAAGACTTGGGTTAAAAAAGCCACAAGCGCTGGCAAGCTCCGTCAACCTGAACCGTCACAGATTTTTCTGGCCCAGCATAGTGTTAAATTAAGAACCGCAAACTTTCAACCTGTTAACAAATCAACCTGTTAACCATCAAACAAATACCCCAGGTAACAAGCTGCCATGTTGGTCACTTTCAGTCTAACATTAGCTTCCAAAAGCTGGGAGAGGCACACCAGACTTTGTGATCTCGCTGTCCCAAGAGCAGGGTTTTGGCAGCAACCGTGTGACAAAACAGGAAGATCACAGCTGCTGTATTTAAAAGCTTTTTCCACAGATAAAAAGATTCCGTCCCCCCACTCTCTATTTACAGGAAGTACAAAAGAAGCCACATTAAGAAGATACATATCAGCCAGAGGAAGGTGTAAATAAGAGCTCAAGAAGACAACACAAGAAGAATTAATATATTTAAAAAAAAAAAAAAAACCACAAGTACGTTAGAGATATGAAAGGATCAGCAGAGTTTTGGAAAGCGAGTGTGTAGACCGACTGTAACCATGCTCATAGTAACACTTCAAGGAGGCAGTGCGGACTAGCAGATAAAGCACTAGACAGACTCCGAGAATAGAGGGTTTTTAAATCCCAGCCCTGTCCCTGACCTGTTGTGTGACCCTTAAGACAAGTCACTTCCCTCTCTCTGTGCCTCAGGAGTTTCCCCTCCCCACTCTGACCATCTTCTCTTCTTAATCTGCAGACTCACTGGGGCCAAAAAATGTCTTGCGTGCATGTACAGTGCCTAGCACGGGGGGACCCAGACCTCAGACGGGGCCTTCAGGTGCTACTGTGACACAAACTTAGTAAGAGACCATCTAGGTCAGAGGAAGTGGAAAGAGAGGAAGACTCCATTTAGGCCAGTCTCAAGGAGTTTCTTTCTAGGCTCCAACTATTTAAAATTGATCAGATCCTGGAAAAAAGGGCTAGTTCCACCAAAATGTTAAGCGATGGGAGGATGAAAATGCTATATAATAGACAAAACTGAGCAGACACACTGTTTCAATCAGCAGCCCTGTTATTTTTCTGAGTCGGAAAGCGGCATTGTACCGTTACGGAAATAGACACACCAGGGCTCCTGATCCTTCTAGCAAACACTTTCTCTGCAAGTATTGCTCTGACTGACCCAGGCGCGCCCACACGCAGCACCCTGGAGCGATCTCAAATGCTGGGCACCCTAGCCAGCTGTTCCCCTGGAGCGGTTTCTCTTCCCTTGGTTGGCCAGGGACCCCAAAATAAAAGGGCACAGCCAATAGAAAAAAAAAGTCACCCCAAAAGCAGCACATAAACCTCCTTTTGCTCCCCCCTTTTTCCCCACTCCATCTGGATTCCATCTGCTGCTACTGTCTGCGTAGCATCCCCTCCCCCCAGCCCTAAACTCAGATGGTACTTAAACACATACATCAAAGGAGCCTGTGTGTGTCTGGGGAGCCCTGCTTTAAGCACATTTCCTTCTATTAGCCAAAGGCTTACGGATTCAATACCCAGCTCTGGCCAATCACCAAGGGGGAAGGGGGGGGGGGGGGAATGAATGAGAGGAGAGAGAATCTTTGCTTCCCCAGAGCGAGGCTTGGCAAACAAGGAGCAGGGGACCCAGAAGGGAAGGAAAGACGGGGGCTGGGGGGCGCAGTTAAAGAGTGAAACCCAGGAGAAAGCTAGTTTATGATCTCCAATCAGGTACATGTGACTTGGATGGGCCTGCCCTTAGAGTCAGGCCCATGTTTAAATCACATACTTAATCAGGGCTGAAATGACCACCATTCAAATACCCAGTGCCCCTGCCTTCACAGATCTCTGCAGAAGGACGCCAGGAGGTCAGATCAGCCTCAGAATCCAATGGTTCCGGGGATGGGGCACACCACCCGGGCTACCTTTTCGAAAAAGCTAAGGCCAACACAAGGGAATCTCAACAGCGAGCTTGGAGTGCCGTGTAGACGCCTACGCGGATTCCCTATTGCATTTGCAAACCAAACGTTGCAGAGTGGTGCTAGTGCGTGAGAACCCGACCCGAATGCTCCCCTCGAGATACACACACCCCAGCCAGGCAGGCAGACGCATGAAGAGCAGAGTTTAAAAATCAGATGATTAAAGACGGAAAAAAGCTGAAGCATTACTGACACAAGTAAAAACGTTTGGTTTGAAGACACATGCATCCAAATACTCCGTTTAGATGGCACACAGTGCCGTCATTCACACCAGCGCAAAACACCTGCATTAGCACTGGTGTGAATGACTGACCAAGGTATCAGAGTTCCCTGGTTCTTTGCCTTGGCCACCTTCCTCTGAAGTGGTACCAAACTGTTCCCGGTGGCTCAGGGCCAAGATCTTAACCGGAGGTTGGCAGCATGTGAACTGCAAGGACAAAACAAGGAACCAGTCGAAAGAGCGCTTCCCCGCAAGGAGCAGCAAAATTTCCAAACTACAAAATCCATCTAAGTCCCTGAAGCACAAACTAACAGAGGTTTGGGCTCGCCAGTCTCTATCCTAGAGACTTCACTCACACACAGCGTCAGACCCGCCTGCCACCCTTCAAAATCCCTTCCAAGCTACTCCAGCCATTCCAAACATGTCCAAGGACGTCTCAGTCTCTTGGCACGAGCAGCTCTCAATACACCAGCATTCCCAGCTTAGCCAGGAATGCAACACACCTCTTGACATCTTAAAGGACATCTTAATTCTGGCAACGAGGAGGAGGCGATTTCCCCCTGCATCAATGGGGAAGAACTCCTTGACCCGGCTCAAGGTCCCCAAGGGATTAAATACTGGAGATGCAGTATTAAAAGTAACCGGCTTATAAACTCAATGCCAGCAAGTCATTTAAAGGGACATATGCCTTTACGGGTACCTACTTGCTTGAACTGCTCCTCGTAAGTCCAGTCTCCATGGTCTGGAGCCTGCTGCTGTAGCTGCAAGTGCCCCTGATGGCTCAATCCAGACGACAGCCGCTCCTGGCCCCCCGGCAGCCTCTGGGGCTCGCCTCGGTACTGCTGGGGGGCCTGCGGCTTGCGAAGAAGCAGAGATCCCGGACCAGATCTCACCGCTTCTGCTGAGCCCAGCCCTTCATCCTCCCCCATTTCTTCATCCTCTTCATAATCATCTTCCTCCTCCTCTTCTTCCTCTTCCTCCTCCTCCTCCTCCTCCCCCATGTCCTCTTCAAAGTCATCTTCATCCCATTTGCGCTTCCTAGGAGTTAAAAAAAAAAAGGGGGGGGGGGGGGGGTTGGGGAGAGAAGAGAAGGTTCATGATGTAGCATTTGGAGAGAGCTCACTAAAAATCAACACACAAACAGAGACGCTACCTGATTTTATGTGCCCCACCTCCACGCCAAGAACTGCCCTCCCCGCAGTGGAGAAGGCACCAGATTCAATGCAATCAAGATTATTAGAGGGACACTCGATGAAACCAAAAAAGGAACAAATCCAGAACTGGTAAAGGAAATGCTTTTTTCACACCGTTCACCCGTGGAACTCCTTCCCACAAGATATGAGAAAGTTTAGGATGGCATATAAATCCTCCTACCCCAAGGCTTCAGCAGGAAACTTGTCCTGGGGCAGGTTATCCCATAACCACCTATTGCAGGGCTCCCCTGGCTGCGGGTAAAGACTGGACTCTTGGTCTGATCCAGACTGGCTCTGTTCTACATAGCTTATTATACCATGCCATCACCACAGCATCTGAGGCCCAGATCCCCAAAGGGATTTAGGCTCCTAATTTCCACTGATTTCTGTGGAAGTTGGGTGCCTAAATCTGAGCATTAAGCAACACGACTACCATAGGTCACATGTTGTTTGAGTGCACAGGAACACGGGCATTACCCATTCCCATGTCAGGGCACCACCTTTCCCTTGCGCCATCTGGAGCATTAGCATCTTACATCTGGCCAGCAACATACTGCGGGGTTAAGAGGTCACTGGACAAGGCAGCTCCCCACCCCCTTCCAGTGCTGCATGGTCAATGGTGCCTTTGCACAGGCTAGTAGGAGAAGCCAAGGGTCGATCCCTTGGTCTCATATAAACACTTTTCATCAGCAGAGCTCAGAGCACTATAAAGCCACTCAATACTGTGCTCCATTTTACAGATGGGAAGAGACTTGCCCTAGGAGCATACAGCAGGCCAGTGGCAAGAACCAAACCCAGTCCTCCTGAGTCCCAGTCCAGTGCTCTAACCAATAGGAACCGTTGCCTCCCAATTTAACAACTACCCAGTGCCCGCTTTTGGCTGCAGAAGACTTGGGTGTTCTTGGCCGTAAACAAGAAAGCCCATCTGCAGGAGAGTCTTATTTTATCTCCTTCTAGCTTACTACCCTGGAGCAACGGTCAGGAAAGCCTGAGACAGGCTATATATTGAGAGGAACATCAGGGCAGGATAAAACCAAGGAGTCTCATTCCACAGCCCTTAGCAGCCTAATCTAAATCTCACTGATCCAGCAAGCCAGCCCCCTGTTCCAAACTCCACAGCGCAATCATGCACGTTTGCAAGTCCTCCAGAGCTGCCCCGGTTGCCTTTTGAACCATTCATTCTCCCTTGTAAGCTTTTTGGGGCAAGGGTTGTGTCTCACTAGGTGTTTGTGCCCAGATCGCAGTTGGGGCCTCTGTGCTGTGTGCATTGCAAACAATTCATACCAAACTCCAGGCGGTTTGCATTGCAAACAATTAGTAAGAGTTTGCACGCTAGCAGAAATAAGTAATCTGTTCCACACACTAGGCAATAGAAGCACCGAACATTTTCACATTTTCCAGTTTCCCTGAATAACTGGGGCAGTTCTGTCCGCTCTCCACCCCAGCCCAGTTCACTTCCTCGGTGAGTCCATACTGGCCAAAGCGCGATGGGCAGCCTTAGCACAAAGCACGGTGCAGCTGCAAACCCTTTTCCTTCTCATAATAAAAAAAAAAAAGAGAGTCACAATATTCTACATACACACTCGGAAGACAGTCTCCTTAAACCAGCTTCTGCTCCCGTTTACAGTGGTGTGAATTCACAGTAACTGCATAGATTCCTCTGCTACATCAGATCATCCCATGTCCCCCGAATGTACCCATCCAGACTGAGTCAAAGTCCACGCTCTCTTCCATCATGGCGACCCATCCTCCCTGGAAGGAGCAGCACACCCTTCAACTGGGAGCTGCGCCCAAGACACCAGGGATTTAGATTTGCTGCCACATCTCCAAGGGACCCGTTTCTACTGGAGAAATTTTCTAACTGGTTTCAAAAGTGGCTCAGATAAGCCAGTCAGAGCTGTAGCACTGACCCAGTTTGAGGTGATCTAAGGCACCCTGGCTCTCCCCCACAAACAGGTCAGACCATCTTAGAAACAAAAACAAGTCTCCACTAGGACTCCGGCCAGCTTAGCTGAACCAGTTTTAGAACCGATTCGAAATTTTTCCCCTTAGTGCCAACTGCCCTGGATCCGAGCCCATCTTAGCACTGGCGAGGAAGCTCTCCTCTCCTGGAATAGGAAAACAAACCAACCAGTTGGGCTGGTTATCGACAACGTCGGGGTGGAGACACCTTGGGAATGCATGAAATAGACAAGGATGGGGAGGCACAGCCATAGCCCTTCAGTGCAGACGCCAGCGCCAGAGGGGTTCTCCCGTTGCTGTAGTTAATCCACTTCCCTGAGAGGCGGCAGCTAAAAGAATTTTTCCGTCAGCCTAGCGCTGTCTATGCAGGAACTTCGGTCAGCTTGACTACATGGCTCAGGAGTGTGGATTTTTCACACCTCTGAGGGAGGTAGAAGGGGTGACCTAATTTTTTTAGTGCAGACCCAGCTTTAGGGGCTGACAGGATTAGCACCTCCTGAAGAAGGCCCTAAACTGCGTTTAGTCTTGGTTAGGGAAGTTTCCTTCCTGCTCCTTCAAGGGGCAAAGGGGAGAAGCCCTCTGTGTAACCCAGCTCTCTTCCTAGCCAGCATTTCAGCTCCCACCCTCCCCACCCCACTATAACCGGGTTTCTCATCACATCTGAGTGCAGACTGGGATGGAGACGAGTGAGCGTGTGCATGCTGGGGGGTGGGTGGGGAACAGGGATCTCAGCTCTCCCGGTGCCAGGTGAGAGTGGGGACTCAGAACAAGAGATGGTGCTGGCCCCTGAGAAGCGAGGGAGCAAGAACCATCACTGGGCCTGCACGGCTGCCTGAAAAGGAGATCAGAGTGTCATTCTGTGGGAAGGAGAATCCTTAAGCTCCCCCACTCAACCAAAAATGTATATGGGACAGTGGTGAGGACAAAGGGTTTATTAGCTCTAGGTCCTGCTTAATCTCCATTCTCCCAAGCGCGAGTGGGAAGCTTTGCCTGGCACTAACGTAGCCCTGCACTGTCCTGTTCCTCTGTGCAGAGAAGTGTTTCTTTTGGTGGGCAGTGTTGAAATCTCACTTGGGATTCTCAAGGGGAGTGGCTGGCAAGTTGACACCACGGGGCACACTTTACATTAACGGATTCCATGTAGAGATGGTTTATAAAGGAACAACAACAGAGCAGATGATACAGGCCTGCAAGCAGATCGCTTGCAAGGGCCATCGGGGGCTGTAAGTGTGAACACCGCCATTCCGCAGACTGGCTGGGACCTCCAGAGCCAAAAGCGTGAGCTGCTATAGCACGTGCTGAAGAGCGAAGATTCCCCTAGCTGGCCGGGTAACAGGCTCATCTGCTGCAGATCGGGCACCGAGAATCTCCAGCACACTCGCCAGTGGTTTACGTGAGCACATCAGTACCAGGTGTTTATAAGTGGCTGTCAGCTATGGTTATAAGCCACCTATTAGATTGATTAACCGTTTATTAAAACAATCATTTATACACTGACCTTTAGTAAGGAGTGTCACTGTTCTGGGTCTACACAGGTGAGTTTCCTGAGAGGTTTGCAAGTCTGCTCTGATCAAAATGGTCCAACTGTTATTTTCTATGCCACATGCCCCCCTGGAAGGCTGGTGCCAGACCCTGGTTGCATCCAAAAAAGTGCCATCTGTTGTACATCAACAGTTATCCCCCATTAAAGAGGGGCTTGCAACAGAGCTGGGCACAGATTGCCAATGAGGCATAAAACTGACATAATAAGCTCTAAAGGCAGGAGCCTCCACCAACTGATCTAGAAGAGTAACAATTAGCTGGCAGCGGTAGTAGGCACTTGTCTTCTTATATGGCCCCGCCACTAGAATGGGACACACCCTGAACGGGTAGGTTACAGGTGCCCTATGGCTGATTTCTCATCATGCACAATGGGTATCTGCTGGGCAAAGAGCAATTAGATACGGTTGCTCTTCACACCATCAGAGTCGGAGTTTTTGGGCACATACAGCCCTGTCACCTTCCCCAAGGAGGTGTGGACGGGCCCTACCTCTCTGCTTGGAGAGACAGAGACACACCCTGCCAATGTTTGTTCCGGGTGAACATGCTGCCAGAATGCAACTGTGTATTTTTCTCTCAGATTAGACAGATATTAAAGAGAAAGGGGGGCCCATGCACTGAGCCGTGCCCCTGGAGAGCCCCCAGCACTGCTACTTGGCTCCTGCCACTTGCAAATAGAGAGGAAAAGACAAAAGGGGGAACGAAATCCAGTGCATCCATTTAATTGGAAAGGTAGCTAGTCGTGCTATGGGTGTGAACTTGCCTTAAGCAAACAGGCTCGCACAGACGAAGGTGTGTCACCAGTTCAGCTTTTAAAAAAAAAAAAAATAGGCAGATTTTCACATCAGGTTTCCAGTCCCATTCTCCCTCCCCAGCCAACAGTATAATTGTCCCAGATGTGTCATCGTTACCATACTTTATGGCACTTGTAACTTCACAGCGACAGCAGAGACCAAACTTCGATCCCTCTCCCCCAAAAAGTCACAGTCCTGTCCCTCCCCCCCACCACTCACACTATACTTGAGCTAAACGAGAATCTTCATAAGCTGTTTGTACTATAGGGCATGTGACACACATCTGAAAAGTTCCAATTCCATCCTGTGGAGAGCAGTGGTTGACACACACTTAACCAGTTTATTACAGTACGGCGATTCCCTCTCTACTCCCAACTCCACAAGTTAGGCAGAGAGATAGGCAGAAGACACACCCAACTTCTGTTTTCATGGCCCAAGCCAAGTGTGGGGGGGGGGGGGGGGGGAACCCAGCAGAAGTGACAAAAAAAACCACCACCATTATTTTGAAATATTTAATTTTCAATTTTAAATGATCTAACTTATTAGTGACACAGGGAATTTTGTCCATCAGAAATATGGATTTAATTTAACAGCGACCCTTTAACTGAAGGGGGAAAGGGCCCTATTGCTATCCCAGTGAAAAATGCAGACAACTGCTGACAGACAGTTCCCGCGGCTGTCCTATATGGGGTGGCAGTGGACAGGTGGCCTGGCACCGGCCAGAGGCAACAGAACAACCGATTGCCTGGGTAATTTAAGACTAGACAGGGCTGCTTTAAGGACACTGCACTGACTGACAGAGAAGATGAGGACCAAATTACCCTGCAATTCCTACAATTCTAAATGAAAGTTATACCCGAGTACGGCATTTGTGTCCCAGCATGCTCCGGAAGGACCACAATGGCCATGGTATAGAGATGTAAACAAAAAAAGTCTCCCACCCCCTTCCCCTAGGCTGAGTCCATGGGATTCTCTCCCCCAAAAAGCAGTTCCAGGGCTGCCCCTGAACAAGGCTCTTCCCACCAGCTGCCAAAGGTCAACCCTTCCTCTTGCACAGAGGTGAGGTGCTATCGGAGAGTCAGCAAAAAGCGATGCCATTGCAACATTCGGACTGTACGTGGGCAGGCCCTGGAAGAGACGGCTCTCAGCCCCCACAATGACTTCCAACACAACACACACCCAAAGGGGTGTTTGGCAACGCTTCGGCCCGTCGCCATAGGGCATCATGCCGCCAAGAATCCGACCAGCGGTGGAGGCTAAACCATCCGACACCTGCTTGAGAAAGGTGGCACCCGTATTTATACTGCAGAAAGGAGACATCAGTGCGAATCCCTCAGCGCACCACGTGATTTTAGTTAACATGAGACTTGTATGCTAAAATTCAGTTAAATATAAGCGTGGTGGTTTTCAAACATTCAAAATCCGTTTATGGCACTTTTCTTAAATCAGGATAAGTCTCCGTGCAATCTAAGAACGCTCCTATGTTAATTTGTATAAAACCAAGCTACTTTACCTCATTAGGATGTTATACACACACATGCACGCGTCAATGTAACATACCGTCCAAGCGCTCTAGTATCCCCATTCAGTGGCTGGGCCAGAAGATAAAAGCCCATTACTGTTGAACACTAAGGGATGTACTCGCGTAGCTCAAGGAGAAAAGGCCTGTACTTTCAGCAGTGAAGGTCCCAAGTTCAATCCTTGCTCACAACACATGGTGGGGATAGAAGTGCATTAATTTATGCGCTGCTGCATTAATTCAAATCAGCATGCAATGCCTATGCCACGGGAGGTGTTAATTTATGCAAATTTATACATCCATACTCACAGCTCCTCCTCTTCCTCCGAGCCCATCTCCTGCTGGTACCCGCCATCCTCCTCCTCTTCTCCCTGCTCTTCCTCTTCTTCCTCCTCTGAGGCTTGGCTCTCATCTGACATTCCTGGACTGGGCGAGTGGCTGAGTCCAGCAGCTGCTGCCCGCATAGCGGCCAGGGCAGCCATCTGGGCGCGCTGGATGCGGGCGCTCTCAAGCTCCACCCCCTCCTCAGATGGGACGGGGTCCTGGCTGCGGCCACGGGCCGACAGCGAGGCCCCAGCAGGGAGGGCAATGTTCTGTCCGGAGGGCGGCGGAGGGGGCAGGGCTGGCGGGGGAGGCGTGGAGCGCTGCTGCTCCTGCTGCCGCGCCTCGAGCTCCTGCTGCAGCCGCGCCCGCTGCTGCCGCTGCAGGTTCTCCATCACCGCCTGCAGCTTCATGGCTCTGCCAGCCGAGGGCAGCTCCCTGCGGGGATTGGCGGGCAATGCACCCGGGGTGCAATGCCCTGGAGTGGAGGATGCAATGTCCTGGAGGGGAGGGGTATCTGCAGGACAACGCCCTGTGGGGTGCAGTGCCCCACGGGAGCTGGCCGGCAAGTTCCTAAGAGGGAATAAAGCCCTGGACTGGTACCCTGGGAGGAGGGAGGTTGCAACGCCCTGGGGAAATGGGCACCAAGGCGGTACACTAGGGGCTGCTTTGCATCGAGGGGCCGACACCCTGATGACACCAGTACGTTTCCCTGGGGACCGGGGACAGGACCTCGGAGCAACCAGCTGGTTGCAAGCACCCGGGCCGTTAGTCTCTGCAAACAAGACACCTCAGGGCCAATGCCCCTCTGGCTCAGCAGGCAGCCAGCGCAGTCCTGTACATTGCACGCCCCTTAGCTCGACGGGCACTCCCCAGGCTGGACTGCAACTTCCTTCCTTCCTCTGGCTCTGCTGCAGTGGTGGGGCTGGGTCTCACTAGTCCTTGGCCAATTCTGCTTCATCCAGGTGTCTGCGCAAACCTGGGGACGGGGGAGGAGGGGAAAAAAGAGAAAGCAGGGTTAAGTGCGGACTGGGTTGGGGTTGTCTTCTTGTGGGTGACTGCAGGGAGGAGAGAGTTAACCAGGAGCCTCATTAATCCAGAATTAATGCAAGAGGGGAGGGAGGCTGGGCCCTGCCTGGCCAGGAGGGAGGAAGAAGAGGGAGGAGTGTAGACGACAGGGGAGAGGAAGACGTGGGGAATGAAGTTGGGCGTGGGGAGGGACCGTCTTTCAGCTTGTTCTAGAAGCCTGTTGCGGCTGCTTTGCAATCCGAGAGCTCCCGAGCAAGGCCGCCTGCTCATTAGACACCCGCCTCCCACCACCTCCAAGCAGCCCTGGTGTCACTGACCCACAGCTAATGGGCTCCCCTCCCCCCACATCCAACACCTACCAGGTGATCCCTCACCCCAGGCCTCCGCTGTTCCTCCAAGGCCGGTGGGAGGAGAGGGGCTACTGGAAGAACCATACACAGACCCTCCTCCTCCACCGAAGCCCTGCCCCGAGGACGCAGAGCTGAGACTGCCCTGACCTTGGAGACAGAGTCAGGGAAACTGGCTAGTGGCAACTGCATGGAGGAAGGCCCCCACTGCCTGCACTAGGATTATCTCTCCCCGTCCTCCCCTACGGCGTACTCATGCGCCCCGACCTGCTCGGTCCGAAGTCGGGTGACCAGATAGCAAGCGTGAAGTCGGGACGGGGTGGGGAGGTAATAGGCGCCTATATACAACAAAACCCTGAATATCGGGACTGTCCCTATAAAATCGGGACATCTGGTCACCCTAGTCCAAGGTCTCAGACCCTCACACACTGAATATCAGCCAGCCCCCAGCTTGTCTGGAGTTGAAAATGGCTTGTCCAGTGGCATTAAAAAAATGGGGGGGGGGGGTGGTTTGAGCCATTTACCTCTCATTAGCAGCTAGGCCACTTGTTTAGACTGGACCAGCAAAAACCAGTTTCTAACAAGGTGAGGGGGCCAGCATGGATGGGGCCCAGACAGGGGGAAGATCTAGGCTAGAACATGTCCTTAGAGCCCTGCAAATCTGCGGCTATCCGCTTTATATCCGCAAACCATGTTTGCGGATCAGAGGCAGAAATAAATTTTGTGTCCGCGTAGGGCTCTACCCGTCCATACCCACGTCCTGCTGGCGGACGGAATTAGTTTACCTGGCACAGAGTTTACACTCAGTTCCTCAGACTCGGTTTGAGATCCACTGTCAACAGGTCCTGAAGAAGGGTCCCTCCCGCAGATCCCAATACTCCCACTCACAGGGGTGTCAGTATGCTATGACGCAGGGGTTCCCAGACTTGGGTGGCCCAGGATGCCACGTTGACAAATTGCCAGGCGCACAAGGGCTACATGTAGTTTGCCAGCACATTTACACACATAAGGAAAACAAACGCTTGAAAAGTCTGTCTGCCCTTTTCTTGAAAGAGAGAAGTTCCTGTGAAAACAAGAGCCCACTTCCCCTCCAGCCCTCAGGTTTTCCCAGTACTATTAAAAAAATAAAGAAATAAAATCTGTCTACACTAGACTAAGATTTCCCAACACTGGGCTTTTATTACGGTAATATCCAGCCACGACCCAGGCCCCCTTGGGCTGGGAGCTGCACAGACACATAGTGAAAGAGTCCCTGCCCCAACGAGCCCAGGCGAAAGAGACAAAGGGTGGGAGGGGAAAGACACGGAATAGGGAAGTGACATGCCCACGAGTCACGTAGCGCAGAGCTGGGAACAGAAGACACGTCTCCTGACTCCCAGTCCGGTGCCCTATCCACTAGGCCACGCTCCCAGCAGCTCAGCTCCCCTGGCAGCCGGGAAGCACGGACTGGAGTGCGTCTAACCCGGTTCAGGACAGGTCTAGATGACACCAGTGACTTGTCAACTCGGGCACTCCCATTGTCGCTGGCACGGAGGGAAGCTGCGGCCGGAAGCATACCCAAAGCTCCTGAGAGGACTGACAGAGTTGGATTCTGGTCTGGTAAAGTCATCGGGCTGGACTGCCAGATCTAAGATCGAGTACAACAGAAGGCAGCTGCCGCGCTAATTTGTCCCTTGGGCTTCACTGCTTAGAGGTCCAATCCACAGCCTAAGTGCCACCATTTTGAGGTCGACCCGGCTGCAACACGGTAGTTCCAACAGTTACAAATACACTAGGAGCTTGAGGCCCAGATAGGATCAAGCTGCATTTTAAACAGCGTTCTTGGAGTGGGCAAGAGATGGGGGGGGAAAGGAGGGGGAACGTGGCAAAAAACAAAACCCCTCATTTTTTATTTTAAGTCTCCACCAATATTGTTCTAGTTCTTAGACAAGGAACCTCACTTCCATCCCTTCTGCATTTGTTTCCCTGCAGTCGTTCAGGGTATTGAGTTTTCCTGCTGTGAATGAGGACTGGGAGCAATTTAACTCCATTTTAAACTTAGCAGCAATGAACCACAGTGTAACTGCGCCGGGGGAACCATCAGGCTGTAACAGAGATTCCTCAAGGTGGTAGAAATAACAGTGTAACTGGACCTTAGGCCTGGTCCAGTTTAACTGAAAGTGTGATTAAACTGGCTTTAAACCAGCGCTGGGTGGGGGTGTGTCACATTTCTAGCCCTGCCCATCCACACTGGAGACAGAGAAGCAGCACTTCCAAGGCGAGTGCATCAGACAACAGAGCTCTGCTGGGAGAAATCTGCAGACGAATCCAGGCATAAGCAGGACAGCGACTCATTTCATGAAGGACCCATTTCATGAACGGCTTTGAGCGCTTCCGAGACACGGGGGTCAGTTTATTCTGAACCAGTTGGAGCAGGTGCAGAAATCTAGTCCCTTTTGAAGAGAACGCATTACAGAGAAATCAGTCGGGGGAACAGGACACATGATTTCCAGAGACAGCTAGAGAAGCTGGATCAGACTTGCATGATTTACATAGGAAAAAAATAGAGAAGGAGGGAAACGTTTCTAGACCATCTCGTGTGTGTGTGTTTAAGCCAGAGTGACTGTTTATGTTTGCAAAATGCAGGCTGTGGACTATACGCTAGGGGCTTGTCAATGCAATTTTTGCACCGCTTTAATTTTAATCTGTTCAGAAGCTGTCGTACAGAAAGCAGTAGAATCCCCTGGCTGTACACAGGCAATTATATATCTGTATAGTAAATATGCAGGAATAAGCTGTACCTTAAAGCACCTTTGTCCAGACAGAACTGCATTTGTGCTGTTGGCTTTGGGCATTGTACCAATTTACATATCCGCTGAAGCAGTTCAACTGGAGTGTTTAGCTCTAAACTGGTCTCGGTGTTAATGGCTGGAGGTCTAAGACCCTCTTGAGTCTCGGCATGTTAAATAAAATGGAATTAGGTGGAAAGAGGCGAGAAGAGGGCTATGAATGGGGTTTAGACTATTTGTGCGCAGCTGTGAATTTACCAGCGTAAGGATTGAATGTCGTATCTGAAGGATTACGTCCATGTAGATTATTTTTTAAAACTCCTTATTTTGTCATTATTAAAGTGAATAAAGCCCCGTTCTTAGCAATATCATGGCCAGGAGTAAGGAGTTCATTCGTTGCTGAAGACAAGGCAAACGGATTTTTTGGGACCCTGGCAGCTCACAGGTGGTAGGGTCCCAGCCCAGTGGTTACAAACAATTCAGAGACATGTCGGGCTGGAAGGGTCCTGGAGAATTTATCAAGTCCAGCCCCCCTGCGCGGAGGCTGGACCAAGTAAACCCTAGACTATACCTGACAGGTGTTTGTCAAACCTGTTCTTAAAAAAAAAAAGAAGAAAAAGAAATCTCCAATGATGGAAATTTCACAACCTCCCTTAGAAGCCTATTCCAGAGCTGAACTATCTTAGAGTCAGAAAGATTTCCTAATATTGAACCTAAATCTCCCTTGCTACAAATTAAGCCCATTACTTCTTGTCCTACCTTCAGTGGATAAGAACTGATCTCAGACCAGTTCTCCAAGAGGTTACAGCTGGGAAAAACAGAGCCAAGAAAAAGCTGAGCAAGCATCTTAGCAGGGAAGGCATTTTGAGTCATGGAGACATTAGTTGTTTAATGATGTTGTAGGCAGCAGAGGGGACAGGAGACAAAAGCAGGTTTATAAAAGGCCGGTAGTTAGCGATGAAAAGACACAATGGCTGGCTTTTCCTCCTCCATGAAGATGTAAACCCTCAAGGGAGGTGTGAGGAATCTGGAGATCGCTCAGGCTGTGTGGCATCCAGTAGTGCCCTGGTCTACACAAGAAAGTTGCATGGCTTGAACTAAACCTACGTCATTACAGTCGTACAAACCCCAGTGCTGAAGCAGCGATACTGGTATAGAGAGGTTTATACCAGTGTAGCTGCTTCCCATAAGGAAAGGGGAATAAGCTATACCAGTGCAAAGGGGCCGTCTACCAGTGTAACTGTGTCCACATTGGGGGGTTGTGCTAATATATATTTTTTTTTAACCAAAAGTCACACACGGAGCCAAAAGTTACACCAGTACAAAAACGGTGTTTAGACCAGGCCTGTCTCGTGTTGGTGCTTAATACAGAGTGTACCCACCTGTTGTCTCTTCTTCTACTTGCTCTTTGGGGCAGACACAGTCTTTGTGCAGCGCCTAGCACACTGGGGTCCTGGTCCATGACCGAGGCTCCCAGGTGCTACCACAAATAAACGCCACACATACCGTGGCCTTGCCTGCATGGGGCGTTTCAGTGTCGCTGCCCCAGTGCGGAGGCAAAGCCACTGCAAGCCGTGAGGCCTACCCGAGTTGGAAGTTAGGCCTCCAGCGTACACACCTCTTACGTTTGTACAGCCCCAAGCACAGTGGCTGGGGCTCTCATGTGCTACTGTAATGCATAATAAATAAGACTAGGACATGGTGGATTCCACTCTTATAAAGGGAGGGTCTCTCTCTCTGACACACACACTCCACAACTGGTGCCTCTAAGCTGTTCTAGTAACAGTCCCTTGTTGAGCAGTAAAAGGTAGCAGCTGGAACCTAACGCAGGGTGAAGGAGAAAGGGCCTTTCCTGAAAGCATCTACCGCCTTCTCCAGCATTCAGCAAGGACCTGGGCACCCAGGAGAAGGATCACACCAAAGGGTGCCCCGTGTGGTCTGTCTGGCTAGGGCACATGCAGCCTGCCCATGCCACAGGTTCTCCGTCCAAGCCTCAGGAGTTACCAGCCGCGTTGTGGCACAAGGCTGGAGTCGACGCTCTTACCGTCTTGTCTGGACAGCCAAAGGCACTCACCTGGAGACCAGTGACATCACCCTAGCGAGCCCTGACACAAAGGCCTGGTCTGTGGCTTCTCCTCTAAGCAGAGGCTGGAGGGGAGCCACTAATCTGTTGAAAGGTCAGCCCCCACCCCCAGAATCCCCACAACCCCTCCCTGCTGCAAAGCAAACAGCAGGATCAACTGGCTTTTAAGACAATTCCTAGAAAGTCTGATCAAGAGGCTGCTTCTAGAGAGCAGCACTGAGAACACCGCAGTTCATTAACCCGAGCTGTCCTTGTCCACAGGTATCCCAGTAGCACCTGGAGGCTTAGACTAGATACTAGATGCTGTATAGACACATAGTAAGAGACAGCACCTGCCCTAAGGAACTTACAGTGTAAACAGACAGATAAGGTGGCAGGGAAAACAGGGTCACTGACAGGTGAAATGACTTGGACAAGGTCACACAACAGGGCTGGGAATGGAACCCAGGGCTCCTGAGTCTCGGTCCAGTGCTCTATCCACTAGCCCATGCTGCCACTAAACACTGAGATTCTCTTACCTCTATGAACCAGGCTTTTCGAGCTCTCCTGCCTGCCATGCCATAAAACAAGGTCCCAGCTGGACTGTGGCTGGGACCTTAACTGTGTCTATGTACCCAGATTTCTTGCACCTTCCTATGAAGCGGGGAGTGGGGGAGGTTTAGGTTGGATGTTAGGAAAAACTTTTTCACTAGGAGGGTGGTGAAGCACTGGAATGGGTTACCTAGGGAGGTGGTGGAATCTCCTTCCTTAGAGATTTTCAAGGTCAGGCTTGACAAAGCCCTGGCTGGGATGATTTAGTTGTGGATTGGTCCTGCGTTGAACAGGGGGTTGGACTAGATGACCTCCTGAGGTCCCTTCCAACCCCGATATTCTATGATTCTATGAAGCACCAGTGCTGTCAGAATATTGGACTAGCCGGACCACTGGTCCGGCCCCAGATGGCAGCTCCTGCGTTCCTAATTATACAGCGGAGGTGGGGAAGGGGTTGCTCCCATATGGTCTGACAAGCACAGTTCTCAGAATAGGAAGACTCCCATGCACACCAGTCAGAGGAAGCTGGGCGAGACCTCTGCTTTCAAAACCCAGTTCTGGGCAGAGCTCCAAGTACAAGTCCAGCAAGGAGTGACGGGCTCGCCCAGCCCTTCTCCGCTGACCGCTGCAAATGTGGTTCTGTCTCGCAGCGCACGTGGGCCTGATCAGTCTTAACTTTGTCCCCACGTTGCCCTGCTAAAGCCAGACGCCGCAGCGCCAACGGAACTGGACCTGGATATCGCTTTCTCCCTTCCGTGCTGCAAGAGGAGAAAGCATTTCTAAGGCATGAGGTGGGGACTGCTTTATATAACCGGGTCCCATAATCTCACAGCTGTTGTGGCAGAGAAACAAGCAGAAGTACTGCTAGCCCACTGGGGGCCCTAACCAGGAATATTTTGGGCCCCCTTTCCCACCCCTTAAAAATACTAATTGCATTATTTCCACAATTTTTTTTTTTTTTTTATTACACACACACACTTACTTGTTAAAAAGTCCACAGTAAATAAGACGCACGGCCTTTTGAGGGTGATCAGGGCCCCAGAAAATTGCTTGGTCTGCTTACGCTTTGTGCCACCACTGGAAACATGTTAGATTTCATAGCAGTCCCCTGCAGTACGGGACAGCTGTAAGGGACATCCTCGAGCCCTGACCGAAGCAGGTGTAGGAGACAGGACGGCTCAAATACCGGCAGCACTGGCCCATACTAGGGCTCCCACCATGGACTGGAGGACAGGGCAATGGAAGCAGGAGTGAGGAGAGCTGAAGTCTTATTCCCATCTCTGCCACTGACCTGCTGGGTCACCTTGGGCAAGTCACTTCGCCTATTTCTGCTCCTGCATTTTATCTGTCTGGTCTATTTAGATCATAAGCGCTTAGAGCAGGGACTGTCTCTTATCTGTTTGTGCAATGCCTAGCCCAATGGGGCCCCCGAGCTCAGCCCAGGCCTCTAGGCACTACTGCAAAATAAATAATACCAGCAGTTACCAACTGGGGGGAGGGAGGGGCAGCGATCACAACGGCGGGAAAGGTGCAAACAAGGCTGAGAAGTCTCTGCTCATTCCTCCACCCTCTCCATTTACAAGAAAAGGGTGGTGAGCTTCATTCATAGAGAGACAGATCACTACTGGAACACGAGTCATTACAGTAACCATGAGCTCGTTGGTCACACTTCTTTGGTGGTTGGCTCTCTGTTTTGCTATGAGTTGCCAACTTTGATCAATGCACTGATCAAAAACCAGAGCAACTAGAAGTCTCTTTTGTACAGTTAGCTTAATTTAACCCAACACCTACTGGCAATACAAAGGATCTTTTATTAGGTAAGAAGTTGCTCAGTGAGGGACTGAGGGTGGGGGGAATCCATTGCCTTCTGATAAAGCTAAAGCAGAGGTGTACTGTATTCTTTGGGAGTGGGGAGGTATTTTGGGGCACCTACATCAAGTGATCTCTTGTACAGGTTTCTACTATATTCCTGTGCAAAATGAATATCTAAGCACGCTTATGAAAGCGGGCAAGAGGGCTTGGGATGCCAGTGTGGAAATCTGGTCTTGTGGATTGGACAAACATATCCGGGGGGGGGGGGCAAACTGCTTTCCAGTGAGGCTTCCACCTATGCAATGGGTAGATGCGCATGTCTAGAGACAATTCTCATGTTCAGTTCTTAAACTGGGTGCCCGATTTGTGCAAAGGAGGAAAACGTTCTGAAGTGACCATGGCAGGGCGAGATCAGGGCCCCGTCTTGACGCACAAAGAGATTTATTGGGGACAACTTCTATTAACCGCGTGCGCACACACCCCAGCAGCCAGGGCATGCACACAACCAGGGCCAGCGCAGCAGGGTTGAAGTAATTTAGCCACTGTGACCCATGCTAGACACCTGCTGAAAACACACACACACACACACACACACACACACACACACACAGAGCCAAACTGTTTGCATCCCTGGCTGAGGGGCAGCAAACGAAGGGGGTGTTGCCACGGGATCATTTCCTTAATGGAGATGGACGTAGCGTCAAAATAAATATTTTCTAAGTAAGGGGTTCCCTCCCGAACCCCCAGCCAGAACAGATCCATTTAACGGACCTTGAAAGCCACACCAGAATGTATAGGAGAAGGGGCCTTGAATTAAATGAGATTCAGACACAAGGGCCTGGTGATATCTGTGGAAGCCAATTAAAACCACACCCTATGCAAGGCAGTGTTGTCTAGTGGATAGGGATTCTAGAGATTAGCTGCTGACCTACTGTGTGACTTGGGTAAGCCACTTCCCCTCCCACCCTTTAGATTGTAAGCACTTTAGACTGTAAGACTATCTTATGACGTGTCTGTACAGCACCTGACACACTGGGGCCTGGATCTCGGGCACTGCTGTACTCATTTTAAAAATAGTCTCCAAAGTCTGATGTGCTAGAAACAAGCATGTTGGCACTTCAGCTGCTAACCCCACTGACTTCCCACGAGAGCAGGTGCTCAAAAGAGGAAAAAAAGAAAGCAAAAAAAAAAAAAAAAAAGGGGGGGGGCGGGGGGATCAGTTGAATTCAGCTAAAAATAAGCCATAGCAGACAGTTAGGGTTTTGCAAGCTGATGGACAGCTCTGTTGTGTCACGCTGCCTCGCCACATAGCGCATGCACAGACACGGTGTAATGACCTGGAGTGGACAACTGGTTTCAGTTTACTTTGAATCCATTTAAGGAACAATCAGAAGATCAACAACGCTGGGGGGTGGGGGGGAGGGGAGTGTTTCTCACAAGTACTACTGGCATGGTTTAAAAATTAAATCAGGTGAGGAAAAAAAGAAATCAGAAAAGCCAGACACCCTGCATCAGGACATGGGGAAAATGGGACAGAAGGGTACAGAACTGTCCGGTTTCAAAGAGACGCTGCAGATCCTCCTTTAGCACAGGCAGGCTGCTTTGCATTTTGGTTTTTAAATGTATTTTTTTGCCCACTGTGTCCGTTCCCCTCCCCTTTTGGTCTTCCCACACGTTAAAGCAAGAGAAGCCATTTCCTCCCTTCCAGAATTTGTTTGTTGCTATGGCACGGTTGAGCTAGCTGCAGGAGAGAACAGGGAACTCCATCGATAACCCACATTCTAACGCTCCCCAACACGATCAAAGTGGCTTTTGGTCTTGCCTGTACCGATGCGGTGTCGCTAGCCCCAAGTGTCCAAAAGCTTGAGAGTCAGGCCCCGCAAAAAATCATGGAATTTACACCATGAGAGCTAGAAACAATTAAAAATAAATAAATCTGAAATTTGCACATAGTCTCGGAGCTGAAGTTCTAAGAGAAACAGCCAATACCACAAGACTCACAATTTAAGAACACACACACACACACCCTGACACCAAACAAGGGAGTGTGGTGTTTGTCCTGTGTCTGTTGTCATCATTGGCACCAGTCCAGAATACTACCATCCTGATGGTGTCAGAAATCTACCCACCCATGCACCAGCTACATGAGGCAGTGGGGAAGTAGCCCTGGGATCCCACAAAAAATACAATTAGAACAATTAAAGAATATTTGTATTGCCGTGGTGCCTCAGAGGCACAGTCATGGACCAGAAACCATGGAACAAATGGAAATGTAGAAGGAAAGACGGTCCCAGGCCACAGGGCCTACTTTAATGGTAACCCCACCTTCTTGAATGGATATGAACCCCATTTCACAGATACAGAAATTGAGGTCAGAGAGAAGTGACTTCCCTAGGATCACACAGCAAATGAATGCAGTTTAGTGGCTAGGGCAGGGCTCTAAGAGTCACTGCGATTCACTTTCATTCCAAGTTCTGAAGGATACACGGACCATCAGTTTATTCATGACACACACACAATTACAAAAGGTTGGAAAGTATCCTTTTGAATTCTGAAGTTTTGTTGCTGTTGAAGACACAAAGGGGGGAGGGGGAATCTGTCAGAACATATTCTAAACAAGCTGCTTACAACATTAGCTTGTAGTTAAAATAATCTGAGTTCAGGGGAAAAGTGCACCTACTCAGCTTTTGGTGAAAGAAAAATCGCTGCAGGCTGTAAGAACAGCCAAACCACAGACATCAGGAATATGAAACAAGGATGCTGGTGTAACCTTAAATATAAACTATTTCTACTAGATCACAGCAACTTTTTAAATAGCACCTTTTGTCCCCCAGGGCCCCAAGCCACTTTACAAACTAAAATACAGAACGTATCATGACATCCATCAGCGTAGGGCAGCCACCTCTGGAGCAGATGGAAGCAGCTGTTCTAACTGCACCCAGCAACTCGAAGCTACAGTCGAGGACAGGAAAAGAAGGAAAACACCATGGTAATTTGAATTCCTAGAGCCTCCAGGTCAGTAAATTATTTATATTACAGTAACAACCAAGGGCCTTAATTGGGAATCAGGGCCCAGTTTTGCTAGGCAGAGCCAAAACAAGCAAACAAATCTTAAAGAGAATGTGCCTGTCAATAAATTCCATTTAATATTTCCCACCAGCTGCCCTGATTAGAAGTTTGTGGTCTCATTAACAGGACGGACTAATATTAGCCACGAAGCGGTATAGTAACAACTCTGCAATCCTGACACACAATCGCTTTCCGGTGTCAGACCTCTGCCTCTCAAGAAGCAACCTCCAGCAAAGGTTTTGAGTTTGCAGAGGACAAGTCGAGATCCAGGACAGGGCTGAGATGCTGTGGGAGGGCGACCATAAAGCTGGGAAGCAAAAGATTTTGCAGTTGCGGGGTGGGACGCGTGTTGAACGCGAGCCTTGTTTATTCCATGCTCGGCCCCAGACAGTGCGACTTGTTCTTCGGTTTCGTGAACGCTAAATTCCCACATTTCTTTTTGAATTGTGATCTTGACCTCATTGTTTTACTAAGGTGGATCTTAGTGAGGCAAACTGACAGGCAATGCAGGCTAACACTGGAGACACCAGAGACTGCAGAAACCTGCCTTCTGTTCCCAGATCTGCCACAGACCTGCTGCTGCCTGACCTCAGACAAGTCTCGGCTTCCCCTCCAATACCGTCTTGTCCATTTACACACAGCTCCTAGCACAGTAGGTCTCTCGGTACTACTGTAATAACGATCAAATAGTAATAAGTCATTTAGATTCTAGCAAGCACAGAATTTGTTATTTTTGGGGGCAGACACCTGGCCTAAATGGAGATTATGGGGAAGGGGGAAAAACTTGTTACGTGACAGGTTAAATACGCTCTCTTACCACCCCCATTTTCATGCAAGTCAAGCTGTCCCAAGCTTTTCTATTTTGGAGGGTGGGTGGAAATCAAACTTCAGACACTCGGCTTGAAAAAAACACATGCAACAATTGACACAACTGGAAATGGCGTGGAGGCAGGACAGACACACACACACACAAGCAATCGGAGGAGGGGGTTACATTTAAAAAGCCAGAAGTAACAAAGGTTAAGTTCAGACGTGGCAAGAAACAAGGCAAACAAAAAGACACCAAGAGTTTTGTATATCAAAAAGAAAAAAAAAAAAAATCTAAAGGCAATTCCAAGAGCTTCCTTAGAGAATTTCTAGCAGCAGCATTCATATCCACCCCTCCCTCCCCAAATATGGATTTTATTTGCAAGTCAGCCCTGTAGAATCAATAGACCCTGATCCCCAACCATGTAAGCAACCTGGGGGGGGGGGGGGGGGGGATCATACAATCGACATGGTTTTACTGGGTTCTTTCTTTAACCTGCTACGTGAAGAGGGTTCCTCTAAAAATCTCATACACGGGGGGGAAGGGGGGGATCAGCCCCAGCAAAACTCAGGATTTAAATGGGGAATCGCCGGTGAGTGCCTGGAACTATCCAGGGCCTTTCTAGCTGGGGGGCGGGTTTGAAATGCTTTGCCCTGCACGGGAAGGTCAGTGTCCAACTCTTGCTGGTGCGAGAAAAAAAAAAAAATGGAGCCTTTTGCAAAGCCAGAGACAAGCCCTTTAAAAATAAAACAGGCGGAGAGTTCGCATTTAACCCTCCCCGGGCGCATGGCCCCTCTCCCCCGGGGAAAGGCTGCACGGCCTTTCACGGCACCACACCAGTCTTTGCTTCCCCCTCCCCCCCCCCCCCCACGGGTGGGGGAGAAGCCCCTTTCCTTCCCCTCCGCAAAAAGGGGGTCCGATCTCTTATTTGCCAAGAGGATTTCCTCCCAGAAGCACAAAAAGGGATCTTTGCATTCCAGCCCCAACCGGCTACGTTTCTTTGGAAGTTGCACAGAATTTAAAGGGGGCGCAAAAAAAAAAGGGGGGGGGGAGACGGATTGTCGGGTGATCGTGCTAATAAAGCCTCGAGACGGGGGAAGTCGATAAAAGTGGCATCCAGCCCTCAGCTGTAGGAAATCCCCCCCCCCCGCCGGCCCCATTCATGCGGCAACTTTGTTTAGAGGGGACCCCCACTCCGCCCCCCCCTTTTTTTAAATTTTTTTTTCCCTAATGCAAAAATAAAAGCCCCCCCGCAAACCCGCGCCTCCTCCCAGCGACTTAGATTTCAGCCAGCGGGGTGGCCTATGGCTTTGAACCCACTGTAAAGGGGAGAAGGAGGAGAAGGAAAGAGCTTCGCTCACCCAAGGCAGCCGCTCCGCTGGGGAGCTCCATGGCAGCGCGAGCGTCCCCGGGCAGCTGGCCCACCTTGCTGCCCAGGAACCCGGCCGATCCTGGTTTCTTTTTCTTTTTTCGGTATCTCTCTTTTAATTGGGTTTGTTTTAATGCACCCCTATCTGGCCTGATTGGTAAATTTCTCATTTCAGGCAATGCAAGCCCTGGCCCCTTCCCCTCCCCCTTCTGCCTAAGGCGTGCTCATGGCTGGATAGACAAATCATTGGGTGACAAATAGCAATCAGATGCAAATTCCTAACCTCTGAATCAGAGACCTGCCATAGGAGTGGGCTGCCCAGCTAGGGACCATCTCCCATTTCCCCAGCGGCTCCCGAAAACGCGCAGAGGGTAGGGGCTGCCCAGATTATTCAGTGATGATTGGAGATTAAAAATCCCAGAAGCTATTTTTGAGCCTCGTGGCCATCCCATTACCTGTTGTTTTTTTTTGTACTTATTATCTTTGCAGGCACGATCCTTGTTCTAAGTGGCTGGTGTAATTTTGGTGTAAACTGTTGATCTGCAGTTTTTTTTTTTAAATTACCTATTTGCAAAATTTAAAATTAAGGGCTCGATCCCGCAACCACACACTCAAGCCCTTTTAAAAGCTGATGGGGAGGAGGGGCTGTGTCCATGAATATTAGTTGCTTGCCTAAAACGTTTGCAGAATTAGGATTTTAAAGCTCTGAAAGGGCTTCAAACCCACGCAGGTCTGTGCCTCAGTTCCCCCATCTGGAAAATGGGGTGGGAAAGATACAAAGGGCTTTGAGATCTGCAGCTGAGAGTCTGCTTTTTGAGTTGTTTTGTTATAATTTGAAGTTTCCCATAAAGATTATACCCCCAAAGCATCAGAAATCATCCCCTAGACTCCTGACTCTGCATTTGTTTACAAGATAAATACCGGTTTCTATTCTCTGCCGATGGGGTTGGATGTGCTGTCCATGGGCACAAACGTATATATAGCCGTGGCTCCTTTAAATTTAAAAAAAAGAAAAGAAAAAAAGGCTGAAGCGTAACTGCCTTTAGGTTGGTGGTATTGCACATTAGGAAGCGTCTCAAAAGAGCCCGGAAGGTAGAATTTAAAGGGGCACTCTCCATTTCACTTTTTGGGTTTTTTTTTTTGCAAACACTCAAAGCACGTGTGTAATAACTTTACTCGCAGGAGAAGTTCCATTTACTGCAATGGGGGCTACTCCCATTACCCACCTGTGCTTAAAGCTTTGCAGAATCAGCCCCGAACTCTTTTTTAAATTTTATTTAATTTTATTTTAATCTAGCTCTGGACTGATCGTTCTCTAAATAGTATGTGTCCTGGATTTTATTTTATTTTTTACTTTCCTTGAAATTTTCAGCCCCCTTGAAGATATTCAGAGAGATGTTTCAGTCAGGGAAAAACTGAATAAATCTTAACATTTACAGGAGGTCAGACCAGAGGATCATAATGTTTCCCTTGATCTCCTGTACAGCGCAGGCCAGATGACTGTTTCCGCGCGAGTCCTGCATCAAGCCTGTAATTTCTGCTTGAGCTACAGCCTCTCTTTGATTTGGTCTTTGAGCCCGCAAACAGGAGTAAAGACTACTCTGGGAAGTCAGATCAGCAGCTGTGACTAGAAGACACACAGGGAGCAGTGGGGAGGGTATAAAAAGGTGTCATTTTTATAAGAAAATTACAATACACAGCACAAAAAGAAAAGGAGGACTCGTGGCATCTTAGAGACTAACAAATTTATTTGCACGTAAGCTTTTGTGAGCTACAGCTCACTTCATCTGTAGCTCACGAAAGCTTATGCGCAAATAAATTGGTTAGTCTCTAAGGTGCCACAAGGACTCCTTTTCTTTTTGCGAATACAGACTAACACGGCTGCTACTCTGAAACTTATAAATACACAGCACGTTTCCTTTATAGATCTCAAAGCACTTTACAAAGGTCGGTCTCGCTGTCTTCGTTTCACAGGGAGGGAAACTGAGGCATGGAACGTTTACAGCCAAAAGCTCACAGGTGTGGCCACTGATTCGGGGTGTCTAACTTCAGACATAACAGACTATCATGAATCTGACACTCTGGTCCCCCAGATTTCAGAAGTGCTCAGAACTCACTACTCCAGTTGAATTCAGTGCAAATGGAAGGTGCTCAGCACAAGTGAGAATCAGGCACAAAGAGTCTGCCGCGGGGTCACTCAACATTTCTGCCTTGTGTTCACTAGAAATAGAAATGTGTTTTGAACACCTCGGCTGACACATGGTAAAATCCTACTGTGGACAAGGCAGCTGTAGTTTTAACACGTGCTAGCTGGTCAGTTACCTTGACCCCTAACACATATTAACCAGCCAGCTCTCGGTTTTCCTGAGAGTTGACAACACTGATTTAAGCATGTTCATTGACGAGAAACTTTCACAGCAGCACTGTTGCATTTTGTACAGTGCCATGCACATTGCTGGCGCTAAACAAATACTAAATCCTATTTATTTCCCAGCTGCAACCTCAATCACTAGAAGATCACAGCGTCCTCAGAGTCTGTATTGTTGTTTGGATTCCCTTGCGGATGTTATCGTTGCAACTATTTAATTTCATGCAGGAAATTAGTGTATTTCAAACAACCAAGTCAATACCAGGGGACTTGAATTTTATAAACACAAGTTATTTCCTGCTATAAAATTGCAATGCAGCAGTTTAATAGAAGGTCAAGAAGGCTATGAAGATCAACCCAGAAAGCTTCAAATAGATGCTTTTGTTAGGGACACAAGTCTCTGTTAACACAACCCAGTGGTTGCAATTTTAATTATACAAAAAAATCAAGAAATTCAGAAAGTTAGGGCGTACAGCTGCCTTGATCGGCAAACTGACCTGTATGCTTCACTTGACACTTTTGTGTAAAGTTAAGCACACTCCATTGTCACAGGGCACATACAAATGAGTCAGCCCGGTCTTATGGTTAGCGCTGTGGAATGGGAGTCAGGACTCCTGCGTTCTTCAGGGCATTGGACTGGGACTCAGGAGACCTGCATGCAGTCTGGGTTGTGCCGGTGACCTGCTGGGCAGGTCACTTTCCTGCTCTGTGCCTCAGTTTCCCCATTTAGAAAATCTGACCTGTCAAGCGCTTTGAGATCTAGAGGTGAAGAGTGCTATATGAGAGTTAGGGATTATTGTCTTATGTTATGGCTTGTGATGTTAACTGTAGTATGTGCATGTCTCAGTTACAGATGCCATGAGAATGTCTTTCTCAATCATAACGGTGCATTAAGAATAATTATTTAACCTTGCATTTTGTTTCATTGTTGACAATAAAAACAAACTTACTGGTGCACAGGTAAAGAAAAGTACATTACCTAAACTAGGAAAGAATCCAGCATGTCTTAATAATTAGCACTTAATATGCCCAAAGCTCACTAAAACACCAATCAGTCCTCACAGATACATTGCAACACAGTCAAGTATCTCCCCCCCCCCGCGCCCGCATTTTTACAGATGAGCAAATTAAGGCACACAGAAGGTAAGGCCAAAAGTTCCAGAAGGGGACACTAATTTTAGGCACCCAACCTGAGACATGGTGGGCCTGATTTTAAGAGGTGCTGGGCACCCAAAAACTCACCTCAAAAATCAGCCCAGGTTGTGTCAAGTTGTGGACCCCAACCTAGGGACCACTTTTGTAAAGTTGGGCCTAAGTGACTCGCCCAAAGCCACAGACAGAAAGAGAAGCCGAGCTAGGAATCGAATTTCTGGCTCCCAGTCCAATGTTCTCACCATACTGCCTCTCCTGCAAACTTTCGTGCCAGGCACTGCTGCACAGATGATGATGCAGGACACACAATGCACAAAACCAGAGGCCTTGGGGGCCCAGCAGAGAGAGCGAAAGACCTTCTGGTCCCAATTGTAGGGGATTTAAGTTGCATCAGGAGGCTAAAGGGGAGAAACAATGGGCTGGGAGATCCTGCGGATGAAGATCCAGATGCAGCTAATCATCTGCACAGCTGCTGTTCAGGATGACCTGCCCTCCATATGCACTGAAACTGGGAGAGAAAAAAGCACCCTGGGCATTTGCACTGAAATGTCTTAGGTCAGAACTTTATTACGACCTTTCAGAGCTCACCCTGTCATCCCCTTAGCTTCTTGAAGAGGGCGTGGTGAGAAGATGGAACATTTCCTGTGATGCAATGGGTTGCTCAGACCCAATGATCCTAGGAACCGTCACCTGAGTCCTAAATGTGAGCTGAGAGGCAGCTAACTGCTCTAAGCTGCTCCAAGTTACCAGCTGCATCAGAAGAAGGGGGGAGGATCTTGTTATGCCTTTGTCTAGATCCAATGGCTGAAAGCTGAAGTTGGTCAGATAACATTGGTCCCCCAAGTCTGGAATTCTCTCTGCCAGTGGCCAGTATCTAATGCTGTAGAGAGGGACATACGTGCGGTGACCTGGACAATTGTGCAATGCTGGACGTGGGTGGGGCAAATTCCTTCCTGACCCCTGCAGGCAAACTGCTTATGCCCTGAAGCATGACATTTGATGATTACCCTTATCATAGAATGCATCATTACGGGTGCGATTTAGGATCACTACATCACACACCCTTTCCTTCTGGTCACTGCTGTGGTGAGCAACGCAAGGATGGAAGGCACAAAACAAAATCTTGATTTTCAAGTAAGGTTAACTTTGTAAGGTAGAAAAATATCACAATTGTGTCTCATTTCCTTGTACTCTCCTGCCTGTCTGTATCCCTCTGTTGTATCTTGTCTTATAGTTAGATGTAAGCTCCTTGGGACAGAGCCTAGTGCAACCGGGTCTTGGTCCATAAGTAAGGCTCCTCGGCGCTATGCAAATAAAAAGAAATAATAATGATGCAGGGAATGTTATGTAGTGGCTAAAGGAGATGAGGAGGAGTCAGGACTCCTGGGTTCCATTCTCAGATATGGGAGGGAGTATGGTCTAGTAGTTAAAGCTGGGGGATGGGGGGAAGGGGACAGGGATTGGGAATCAGGAGTTCTAGAGCCAAATTAATTCCTGGTATACCCATCATGATCTTATTTTCTTGTCTTTGCCACATGACATTGGGCAAGTCAACCGATCTCTCTGGCCCAGATCCTCCAAGGTATTTAGGCCCCTATCTTTCACATCCGGGCCTCAGCATTTCTGGGGATAACACCCTCTACAAGGGCCTGCATGCAAAGGTTAAAGCACTATTCTGCAAATCGCGCTGAGCTCCTCAGAAGAAAAGTGCCTCAGAAATGCAAATGGCTATTGGCAAACATTTTATTGTCCATCCAGAGCATCTGGATTGGCAGAGCGGTTCAAAAACGACACCATCGGGCCCAGCTGGGGCAGTTCCCTGGTGCAGTTACTGGCTTTGTCTTCACCAGGAAAAAAGGTGTTTTCCCCTGTGTCTGCTACCATGACCAAAACCAGGTGTGTCTTTTCAGCGAGATAGCTCCGATCCCATTAGAGACAAGGCTCCGTAGTTTTCACCTTGATATAGTCAGTCCAAGTCAGCCCCAGGTATGCGATGGATCGATCTTGACTATCTACATCAAGGTAGAAACTACCTGTGCCTTGTCTCCACTAGGATTTTACAGAGAGAGAACTAGCTAGACGTAAAATCCCACCTGTTTTTTTGCAGTGAAGACCCAGTATGGACAAGCCAAGAGCAGTTTTAACACGTGTTAACAGCTCAAGATAAACACTAGCCTAGTGTTTAACTGTTAATGCATGTCAATGCTACAGCTGCCTTGTCCACACTGGGATTTTACCACGGTAGTTTCCGTGTATCAGCTCCCATGTGGTTTAACCCCCGCCATGCCTTTGTTCCTAACGTAGGTGCACCCTATGTCGGACAGAGCAGTACTTCGCAATGTGGAATGTGACACCCTGGAAACATCTTATCTCCGTGCGGTGGGGTGAGCCTCTCCCCAAGCGCAGCGTTCCTCATGACCCTAGTTCAGAACTCGCATGGAAAAAAAAAAAAAAAAAAACCAAAATCAAACAAAGGCATGCTGAGCGGGGGGAAAGGACACAGCAATATATTTGAAATTCAGGATCTCTCTGGCTGGGTGATCACTCGGCTTGTCTAGCTTAGGAAGCCGGCGGGACCTGTATTTGGTAGTTTGTTATTGAGATCGGGCCAGATCAGCATTTTAAAAGAACCTGTTTCAATATTACATTATTGTCCTTTATTATTTGTCTTGCTGGAGTGCCCAGCAGCCCTGGTCATTCACCATCTCCCCATTGTGTTAGGTGCTGTACGGATGCAGAACAAACTGTTTTACTGTAGAGGCCGCAACCGAGATCAGGTCCCCACTGGGTTAGGCACTGAATAGAGAGGTAGTAGGAAGCACTCCCTGCCTGGAGAATGCTTTGGATGGTGAAGTGAGCTGTAGCTCACGAAAGCTCATGCTCAAATAAACTGGTTAGTCTCTAAGGTGCCACAAGTACTCTTTTTTTGGATGGGAAAGCGTCTCAAAATTACTTACTAGTGTCAGGAGGGTTTCTTAATAAAAGATTAATACCACAGTGTAGTCTGATGACTAGGATATTGGATTGGCAGTCAGGAGACTTCTAGTCCCAGCATAGGCTTCCCTGCTCTGTGCCTCAGTTTCCCCAATTGGGGCTCATGATACTTATCTTGGTAAAGTGCTGTGGGATCTAGGGATGAAATTTACTCTACATTAGGGTGTTTCCATAGTAACTGTCATATTTGGAAGTGTCTCCTCTAATTTATCACCTCAGCTACACAACCCTTGTCCCTGCTGGCTGGACAAAACTGTTTGATTCAGAAGCAGGGAGAGCCCTGCTTGCTTTCCTCATGGGAGCAGGCACGCTGAAGTCAACCAACCTGTTTGTCTAGCCCCCGCCCCAAACTGGTTTGGAACTTGAGGTCTTTCCCTCATGCGAAGCACACCGGGCAGTGAGACGTCTTGGGTCTGATTCTCCAGGCAGCAAAGTGAGTGCAAACAGCCACTGGGCTGAATGGTGCAGAAGCTAAGCGGGCGTCCACTGCGCCAGCCTGTGCTGCTGTCAAGGCAATCTCCATTTTTGGATCCTGTTGAGTTCGGCACCTGGAGGCCAAATGGCCACTGCTCTTTAAATCAGCCTCTCTTGGCCACTGGCCTGTGGAGGGGAACTGAATCGCACCAGTCCCAGCTGGGCATGCAGGTTAAAGGCCCACAGGGAGCCAGTGTAAGGAAAATAATCACCTGCATTCGAAGGAAGTGGAAAGAAAATGTTTCACTTTGGGGACGCTCCCTAAAGCGGATCAAGGCTTGTAGTAAACAAACCAGAGTGGCTGTAACTATATCCTGCCTGCTAGGCAGGATAGTAGCCCTTAGGGTCTCTGGGGGAGGGTAGAATTACAAGCAAGGCTAGTGAGGGGAGTGGCTACTGGAAAGGGCTTCTGGGCAAATAAAGGAGCAGGATGAGTCAGGGTTATCAGCTCCCATATTCATTATAATATAGGTTGTGCCCAAAACATATGCCTTGCAGAAGGGGGTTTATAGGGCAAACGTGTCTGTGATTTCACGTCAGAACCAGCTTCTCCTCCCCACCATGAGAGCTGAGCGTGGGCAAATAGAAAAATCTGCTCCTGGGTCCTTCAAATCCCACTGGCTAAGGTCGGAAGCATGTTATGAATCTCACAGTGGGGGCTTGGCTCCCAAAGGATCCTGGATACAAGAACAGGATTCACCTGGGAGCAGGGGTGGCTGGTCCTTTCCAATAGCCTGCACAGGCCCGCAATGTAGTAAAAGTGTTTGTTGGATCAGATGCTCCAGAGCGCTCAGCGGCTCCCAATTCTGGGTGCTGAGCACTTGGGAAAACCCACCTTTCCAAGGCTTCTGCGCATCTATGAAGGAGCCTTTCGAAGGTAAAAGCAAGCTGAATTCACATGGGGATGGACCCGAGCGCACGCGCACACGCACACTGGCTGCCCCTTAAAAGGAAGCATCTGCCGGATCTAGGATGAAGCAGTACATGACAAACACCCGGCAGGGCTGGGCTAGGTATACTTAATCCTGCTTCAGCCCCATAGTTCCCTACCCCTAGGGGCCTCTAACCCAGATCTGATCTTCCGTTGCTGCCGGCTCCGGTCTGCAGCCTGAGACTCCCCACATCCCCCTGGTGCACCCCTGCGGAATGGGAGCAGGCACTTTCAGCCCTCTGGGAAAAGGGTCTTCAGAACGGGAGTCAGGAGTCCTGGGTTCTGTTCCCAGCCTGACTCACCATGCGACCTGGAGCAACTCACGTCTGCCTCTCTGTGCCTCAGTTTCCCCCTCTTTAAACCAGAGAATAAATAATGCTTCTTCCGGCTTTATCACATGGTAGCTGAAAAGTACTAGATGGTCTTGGCCCTACAGCTCCCATTGCCTTTAATGGGACACAGTTGGGGTCTGTGATTGCAAATGAATGCATTATTATTTCAGCAATAGCTTGTCCTCCCTGCGCTGGCTTTCATTCTGGTGGGACCATTTCTCCATCTAGTGGCGCGAGAAGCAATGACCACAGAGGCCTGCTGGAGGCAGGTGAGTTGTGCATGTATCTCACAGAACTGGGATGCCATCGGGCCTGAAACACCAGGCAGTGGGGAGCTCAGATGCACAGATCTCTATGCAAGGTTCAGGTGCAGCATAAGGCTCGGCAAGGAGGCCAAGCATCTTCCAAGAAATACATTTATAAATTATCTTTTTTTTCTTGCAAAAATTACACCTTGGAAGAGCAGGCGGAGGTAAAGGGAGCTGGCGGTTTGTGGTCTTGCCAGAGCCAAGGTTTTTCCTCCGTCTAAACAGTAACGTTACAGATTTTTAACCTGCCGAGGACAAGCTTTCTAATGGCTAGAGCAGGGGCGGGGGAGTCCAGACTCCTGGGTTCTTTCCCACCTCTGAGAGTGGAGTGAGGTTAGAGCAAAGGACTGAGTTAGAACACCTGGGTTCTGTTCCCGGGGGGAGTAGAGTCTAGTGGTTAGAGCAGAGGACTGGGAATCGGGATTACTACTGGATGCTATGCCCAGCTCTAGTAGGGATGATTGTGTGGTGGTTACAGCACAGGGGACTGGGAGTCACTGGCTGGATACAAACGCTTTGATGCCACGCTGTGCCAAAGCTGTAGGATGAATTAGAAACTCCCTTGTCCCCAGTCATTCTTTCCTCTAAGCGCTCTCCCATCCCAGCACTTGGAAAGCCAATGTAATGTTTGGCCCATTTTCCATTTCTCTTCACACAAGCCAGAGCAGGCACGAACATTTCAGTTCATTCATTTCCCTCCACTGCCTCTTATTCCCTTTCTGCCTGGAACACCCAGAGACCCTCCCTCCAGCCTGAGAACACCACGCACTGCTTAAAACTGATTGATGCATTGGCAGGGGACGAAGACAGGGCAGGTGAAGTTAGATATTCAGAAAGGGAGACCCCCATCCCCAGGTGCTGTCACAGCTGGGCTCACCTGTTCCATTGTCAAGGGTAGAGTTTACAGGCTTCACTATTGCTAGCAAGGCTGTCTATTCGGTACCATCCAGTTAGACACACATAAAAGCCGACACTAGTCGCCAGCTATTGCGGAGACCCCACAATCCCCCCCTCTGGGATGATCAGCTACTTCACCCAGCAGGATGTACTCCAACAGGCACTAGGTTGGTACATTTCAGCATCAGGGGATCAAAGATGAGGTTTATTTTCCCCTATGTCCCCCACAAGGCTACAAACCCCCCCGACAATGAACTCTTCCACAACCAGGGCTGGTGGTCTTCCTGTACCAGCTCCCCTTACTCTGCTCTGCGGCTGTTTCTCAACTCCGAGGTTATCAGACCTCCCCCACCCGGGCCCCGGGGCTGACTGGGGAGTTCAGGCTTCGTGGCCTACTTAGTTCTTGGTCTCTCTACATGAGGCTTCTAGCAAGGGGACTAGTTGAGAGCTGCAGTTTCTGGGGACTCAGCTACTGTGGTATAACTGGCTAGGCCTGGGTGTTTCAAAAGAGCAGGAGATCTGAGAGGCTCTGGCAGAGCCAGGGGAACAGGATGCCCAGCTCTTTCCCCAGACTCCTCCCCACCCTCATTCATAGCGGCTGTGTGACCATCCCCACTTATTTCATGCATTTTTTGCAAGTTTTTTGGACAGCCAGACTTGTTTTGGATGGGTTTTATGGCAAATCACCACCACTAGAGGGCTACCAACACCTGCCATAGCCTGCTACAGTCCAGTGCAGCTGCTGCATACAGGACACTGGCTGCAGGAACTGGACCCCATGGCTCCAAGTCCAAAATCCATTGGGGAGCAGGACCAAAGCTGGGGTCTGCTTGCAAACCAATGGTAACTCCAGCCTTCCAGACACATCATCCCCAGCAGCGTGCTTCTTACCCTGCTCTTCAGGAGCACGATTTGAGTTCAGGCTACCTCACCTGTCGGAGCCCTTTGCCTCTCTCAAATTGTTGCCCTGAAGCAGGACAGTTGCAATGGGGGTTTGGCAGGCAGGCCCATTGGTGGGGGTGGTGGCCGGGAGCCCCGGGCCCTTTTAAATTGCCCGGGCAGGCCGCAGGGCCCACTCTGCAGAAGCGGCGGGCGGGGGAAGTCAGTGGCTGCCCCATGCCGCCCCTGCAAGGAAATGCCTCCTCTCCACCGCAGGCACCAGCGCCAGGCAGGTACGGATGGGCGGGGCCCTGGCAGATGGGACCGCTCTGTGCTCCCAAGCTTCAGCTGTTCTGCCCCCTAGGACTGTGCTGGGAGGGGGGATCCCTGCTCTGCCCTAGCAATGGGGCCGCTCCCTCCATGCCATGCCCCATTGCCCCTGGCCAGCCCCTTGCACCAGGTACTGACCTCTCCGCACCATGCTCCATTACCCACATGGGGGCCCACAAAAAGTTCATCCGGCCCTGACTCCTAGGCGCAAGCAAGGGGATACTTTCTAGGGGGCTCATTGACTGGTCTGCCCCGGGGCCCGGAATTGCTGTCTGCAGGCCTGTCGGTGGGGTCTCAAGTGCGCCTGCTCACACAGGCCACCAAACAGCTATAGCTACAGGGCTGTCAATGCCCTGCTGGCTTCTGGTGCCCGGCCCCAGGAGCAAAACCAATCGGCCTGGACTCCACAGGATTCTGAATCTCTCTTCGCAGCCTGTGTCTCGCCAAGGTGCCCTGCTCAATGGGACCATGCACAGGAACTACTCAAACTGCTAGGGGTTTAATAAATACAAAGGCCGGCAGGGCTGTTGGGATCTTCGATGCTGTCCTCCTGCATAACCCAGGCCAGAGAACCTCGACCAATACTTCCTGCATCCAGCCCATTCACTTGGGGTCTAATGAGGGTGTATATTTTATCTCCAACCTTGATTGAAAGATTCCCAGTGACAGAGAATTCGCCCCATCCCTTGGCCACCTGCTCCAGAGGCTAATCACCCTCACTGTGACAAACTTGTACCTTGCCAGTCTGAACTCAGCTGACTTCATCTTCCAGCTCCTGTGTTACACCAGGGGCTCTCCACCTTTCCAGACGACTGTCCCCCTTTCAGGAGTCTCATTTGTCTTGCCTACCCTTAAGTTTCAACTCACTTAAGAGATACTTACTTATAAAATCAGACACAAAAGCGTCACAGCACACTAGTACCGAACAATGGCTGACTCTCTCATTTCTACTATATAATTATAAAAGAAATCCATTGGAATATAAATATTGTACTTACATTTCAGGGTACAGGATACAGAGCAGTATAACCAAGTCATTGTCTGTACGAAATTTTAGTTTGTCCTGACTTCACTGGTGCTTTTTATGTAGCCTGTTGTAAAACTAGGCCAATATCTAGATGAGTGGATGTTCCCCTGGGGGTACGCATACCCCTGGTTGAGAATCACTGTCCTACAACACTGTGTGTGTGAGTGTGAGGTAGGGTTCCCGATGCTCCAGGATTGTCCTGGAGTCTCCAGGAATTAAAGATGAATCTTAACTAAAAAGATGTGAGGAAACCTCCAGGAATTCATCCAACCAAAGACGGCAAAGTGTCAGGAGTTGTGCAAGATTTAGGGGCAACGGAGGGCAGAGCAGGACCCTGAGGAGTACCCAAAGGGGAGCATAAAGCTCCTGATCTGTCTCCCCAGCCCACACTCAAAGCCTCTTCAGGCCTATGCCTTAGGGCACAATTGATTTATAAGGCAGCCATTCCCCTGACCTGGCTGCGGGGGCCCTTTGCCTCTCTCTTCCACCAGCAATGGGCACTAATTTCCTTCCTGTATCTCCCCACCTCTAATAAAGCCCTTTATAGCAATCACTGGCCCCTTCCCAGCTGGGTCTGATAATCTAACAGGGCTGGCCCCTGCTCCCCGGCCCTTAAAGGGGCAGAGCTCCCCATTACAGGGAGCCACGAACAAAGCCCAGCGCCCAGGGAGCCATGTGGGGTTAGGCCTTTCCCGCCTGGACCGAAACCCAACCATGCCGAGGGGCTGCATGCACCTGCCCCTGGCAGGGAGGAGAGACGATGCCACCTGCCACCCTGAGCTGCTGCCGCTGCCACGTCCACAGCCACGGGGCGGCCGAAGAGATGATGGGACACCACCGAGCAGCGCCCGTTGCTGGGCAACCCAGTACCCACAATTCTTTGTTGCCCACCTGCCCCCAGCAACGCAGGAGGAGTAACTACATGGGCACCAGCCAAGAGGCCGGTGGTGCCCAGCAAGGATGCTGAGCCCATGGACCGGTCTCAGATGGGCCGAGCGTGGGAGAGTCTCGCGCCTTCCTCTCCCGCCCCAGTTCGAGCCCCGCCTTGGAGCAGAGAACGTCTGGGTTTCCGCAGCACCCCGACTGTGGCTCCGCCAGAGATGTGCCGTCAAACCAAGCAGGGGGATTTCAGCTCCCCTCCCCTCCAGCAGAGTTCGGTCACAAGCGAGATGAGTTTTCCGCTCTCAGCGGGCACTAATCAACTCCATGAAAATACCGAGGGGCTAATCCGTTATAAGCACAGGAGGTGCTGGGCTCCGGGAGTCCTGGAACAGATGGAGACAGACTCTGTGTGCCAGGCTAACGAAAGACTTGGCTTTACTCTATTTATAAATAAACGGCAATTTTTTCTCCCCACGCTCACAAGAGTGGGAACCGGAGCAAAGCCACCACAAGCACAAAGCAGCGGGTGGCGTTTTTACGTAGCTGCCTCTGCAAAGAGCCCCGTTTGTACAGGAACTCAGGGCGCCGCACCCATCCCGACACCTCCTGGCCTCTTTGGGAATCTGATTCACCTCTTTTTGTACCGTGAGTGATGCCTTGAGCTGCAGACCCCACTTCTCCCGCAGGGAGCTGCGGTTAACCGCCTGCTCTCCCCGGCCTTCCGTGGTCACAGGTGTCATGAGCTGGGATAGGCTCAGATTTCCCCCCACCATGATATAAATTCCTCAGGCCCAGCAATCTTCTCCCCTGCAGATGGAGAGAGCACAGCATGCTCTTCAGAGGCCGGTGGCAAACAGGAGCTGCTAGCCCCTGTTCAGACATTTCCCCCTTGGCAGGCTCAGCTAGTCCTAGCCAGGATCAATGGGTCACTTAAGCTCAAGGCAGTCTCCCAGTAGCAGGCTCTCTCAGAGCCTTTATAAGGACAGGAACAGCCAGGCTGGATCAGTCCAGGGGGTCTGCTGAGTAGCCCATCTCTGAGAGTGGCCCGTACCAGCTGCTTCAGAGAAAGGTGGAGGAGCTCCCACAGGAAGAACCTGACCCAGCGGTTAGGACACTAGACGTGCATCCTGGCAAGCTGTGTTTGTGTCTTTGCTCTGCTACTGGCTCCCTGTGTGACCTTAGGCAAGTCACTTAACTTCTCTGTGCCTGAGTTCCCCCTCTGTAAAAAGGGGATCACAGTTCCCATAATTCTCTGCATGACCAGAGGATGGGAGGCTAAGAGTGTGAGGTGGCCAGATGCCGTGGTGATGGGAGCCACATAATTACTTAAGTTAGACCTGACCCCAGGAAAAGTTTATTCCCAAACCCTCCATTAAGTGAGTCCTTAATGATGGTCCCCAGTTTTCAGTGGCCATGGCTGGGAGGATTTGTAGGGAGATGGTTGGGTTTTCATTGACCCTAGATGAGTGCCTCTGGAAACCAGCCCAGTCTAGTGTTTATATAACAGAAGCAATTCCCTGGATTTGAGATATAAACCTTTCCCCACAGCCAGGTCTAACACGGTGGGTGAATTACACAACAAGTCCAAGCTTGGGCTGAGCTACTGGACGGTCTTGCTGGACCCCACTTAGATGGGAGACTGATGAAGTAACATCCAAGGTGCTGCTAGTGATCCAGAAGGTGGCGCTCTCCTCCACTGAGTGAGCTCGGTGCTGTTGGAGGGAGGGTGACATCTTTACTCCTAGGGGAATTCTGCGCCACTGCGCATGCGCGTAATTCATGTCCCCCGCCAATTTCTTTGCTTCCCTGAAGAAAAATGACTTTCTGACAGGGAAGCCAAGGGAAGCTGCAAGAGCCAGCCCCGCACCACTCCCTAGCTGCATAGGTACATCGTTTCAGACACCCAGAGCAGCCGGCGGAGAGGTAAATCACTGCAGGGCTGGGGCCACCCCCGCCAGTGGTTCCTACCCTGAGCCAGGATCAGTTGCTAATCCTGGCTAGGCTGGAGGCAGGAGAGGACAGGACTTCCTCTTCCTCTGCAAGGAGTGGCTGGGGCTGTGTCAGACCCCCCCCCACCAGCTGCAGGAAGCTCAGCATCCTCCCCTGCTTCCTGTCCCCATCGCTCCTCAGCTGCAGGGAGAAGGGTCACTGTATGGGGACCTGATCCCCCATCTGCCCAACCCCCATGCATCCAGACCTCCCATACCCAGACACCCACGCCAAGCCTAACCCTGTACACCCAGAACCCCACTAGCCCTCCATACCTAAACCCAACCCCACCCCACAGAACCTCAACCTCTGCCTCTGGAGCCCCTTCCACCCAGACCCCCTGCCTCTGGCCTCCCCACCTGTGCACCCAGACCACCCCCCACTGAGCTCCCTGCACTCAAACCCCCACCCTGACGAGCCCCACGCCCTGCACCCCCCTGATCCCTCACATCCAGATTCCCATGCAACTGACCCCCAACTAGTTGCACGCAGACCCCCACCCCACCAAGACCCACTCCCCCAGCACCCAGGCCCCCCTGCTGAGACCCCCACACCCAGACCCCTCCGCTGAGCCCCACCCACCTTCACCTGGAAGAGTCCCATTACCCATGCACCTGGAAACGCCCCCCCCATAATGAGCCTGCGTATCCAGATCCCCCCACATCTAGACCCACCACTGAGCTGCCTGCTCCCAGATTGTCCCACACAGAATCCTCTCACCCCAGACCTGGATCCCCCCAAACTGAGCCCCTCCACTCTTGGATTCTGCCTGGTTGAGCCTGCCTGTCCCACGCCTGGTGTGCCTGGCGCAGAGGGGCAGGGCCCCAGGGTGTTTCTGGGGCAAGCCCAGGCCTTGTGCTGTGTCAGGGTCAGTTGCAGCCTCACCGCTGAGTCCATGTCCCGGGGGCGAGGATGGGGGGGCTGCAGCGTGATCTCCCACCTTCGTGCTCCCCACTGCCATGCTGGAGCCCCTGTATTTATTTATTGACAAATAAAACTTGCAGAATTTTAAAATATTGTGCGCAGAATTGTTAATTTTTTGGTGCTGAATGCCCTCAGGAGCACATCTTTCAAAGGAAAAGCAGAGGTTCTGTTTCTATGGGGTTAAAAGTCCCAGGCCGTTTTTAGTGGGAATGGTTTAGCCATTTAGCCCTGGTCTCTTTGGGGTGATTACATACCACCTGCCTGCCTCTCCTTCGGAGTGTCCTCCTTCACTTTCTGTCCTAAACTGCCAGGCAGTGTTGCTCTGGGCTATACAAACAGCTGCTGCCTTCCACTCCAGAGGTGGCTGCATTACAATGGTGAGTGAGATGGTTTGTAAAGCAGTTTGGGATGAAAGACTCTACGAGCTGCAAGTTCTTATCAGCAAAGAGAGTCATCTGGTCTCATGTTCTGGGCAGGGAGGGGCATGTCCACCCCCCTATGTGCCCGAGGACACGAAGTGCATCTCGGTGTTGATGTTGGTGTTGCCCGCATGGGTGCAGCCCACCTTTTGCTTGAAGATGAAGGGGAAGACCTTCCTGAAGGCTTTCCTGAAGTTGAGGCCCATGAAGGCGTAAACGATCGGGTTGACGGAGGAGTTGGTGTAGGACATGCAGTGGGCCCAGATCTTCACCTTGTAGATGTAGTAATTGTGCTGGAAGCTGGGGCTGAAGGCCTGGACGAGGATGAGGAATTGCACGGGCCCCCAGCAGACGGTGAAGAGTACCACGATGCTGGCCACCATGCGGGAGATCTTGGCCCGCATCGCCGCAGAGCGCTCGGCCAGCTGCTGCACCTTGCAAGCCACAGAGACAGGGTGTGTGTGTTAGCATTCACAGCCAGGCCGTTCTGGTGGGAGTTGAGCCATCATGCCAGTGGGTGGACATGTGCAAAGAGGTATACACACAAAGTGGTTGCATGTGTGTATAACACCACACCCCTAGGAGGTGGCTGGCAGTGGGGATTGAACCTGGGACCTCTGGATTGGAGCGCATGAACCTCTGCTGCCTGAACTAAAAGAACAGTGCCGTGGCAAGCTTATCCACCTCTAGTTATGGGCCACCACCGGGGGCAACAGAGCATCACATGGGGTGGGTCACACGTGCAAGTATCGGTGGGTGCCTCTGCATGCATTCATGTGCAAACAAAACGGTGGGTGCATGGGTGCAAATGGCAGCGTGTGTTGTTCACAAGCATGTGGACACAGGTGCATGTATATGCAAGTATCTGCAGACACAGGCCATGCACCCGAGCATCACTGTACATGCACCGTTGGATACAGAGGCCAGGGATGAATCTGGCCCTGTGGTCGAGGAGTCCTGAGCACCATCAACTCCTGCTGGAGCCAGTGGAAGCCTCTGGAGATCAGGTCTTATGTAGATCTATGCATGCACACGCCCCCTATGGGTGTGTGCGGGGAGTGCAGGGGGGAGGAGCCAGGTACCTGGTAGTTGTTATCGACGGGCTCCACGGTGGGATGTCCCATCTGGTAGAGCATGGCCATGTAGCAGACGCAGATGGTCAGTAGGGGCAGCAGGTAGACGGCCAGGAAGTTGTAAAGGATGAAGGCCTTCTCGTGGGAGGCGGAGGGGAAGGACTCACTGCAATAGGTCTGCGGCCCGAACCAGTAGCCCTCCGTCAACCTGTTGTACATCAGCACCGGGGTGGAGACGATAAAGGAACCTGCCGTGGGCAGCAAGGCCAGAGTCAGGGACCCAGCGCCAGGCTGGGTGCTTGCTTTAGTGGTCAGCAGGGGATGAAGGGACCGAACTGAACTGAACCAGGATCCCAGCCAGTGGGGGAGCAGGATGGAGGGACAGACCCAAGCCAGAACCAGGAAGGCTCATGGGTCGCAGGGGGAATGAGTTGGAGGGACAAAGGGAAGGTTCAGAACCAGGTTATGAGGATGATAGGTGCCAACGGTCCATTCCCCGAGGGTGGGGAAGGACTCCACTGGATACAGCCAGCAGCTTCAGCTCATGCCTGTGTTATAGCTGTTCCCTCCCTTCTTACATCCCCTGAAATTCCTATTTCAGCCCCCATCCTTGAACATCCCCAACCTCCCCAGGTAGGGCTTGGCTTTGCAAACCACGCCCAGGGGTGGTTCAGATGCAGGTCCCATTTTATCTGAACCCTGACATTTATTGGGTCGGGGGTTGGGCCAGGGGTTGCATAAATGGTTCTAGGCGATTTCTTTAAAAAATAAAGGGGCCCTTACCCAGCAGGCTCTGTCCCCTCATGCCCACATGGATCTCTCCACCCCCCTTCCTCCTCTGAGAGCGCCAGTGACAGCCCCTCCCGGCCAGCTCACCCCAGCTGCCCGGCACCACTTCGGAGGGCCACGTTTCCCCAGTCTCCCCTACCCACGCCGGCTCTACTCACAGATCCAGATGCCCACACTGATGGCGACGGCGACGCGGGGGGTGCGCTGGCGCAGAGCGCGCAGCGGGAACACGGTCACGTACCAGCGGTCCACGCTCATGGCCGTCAGGGTGACGCAGGTGGCCTGCACGGAGACCTGCCAGGGGAGGGAGAAGCGGAGAGGGGAGCGCCTTGGAGTGGAGTTGGCTGGGGAACCACACATCCACGCACCCACCCCGTGCATTCTTGGCGCCAGATCGACTGTAACAGAGATATGGCAATACACAGCAGCGGAGTATCTGGCTCTCTGTGTCCGAGTATTCTACCCTTGGAAGCCGATGATCTCGGTTTGCGTGGTGTGGTGTGCTGGAAATGCAAGCTGCCACCGCAAGAGCAGGGGGGTTCCTGGCCTTGCTTGCAGGCTGTGTATGGACGTGTGCCATCTGGGACATTTCCAGTTAGTCTGGAAAATGTCAGCCTAAATCAAGGTGGGGGGATTTACATAAGAACATCAGTGCTGCCAAAATGGGTCAGACCAATGGCTCATCTCGCCCTGTATCCCATCTCCAACAGTGCCAGATGCTTCAGGGAGAATGTACACAAGGCAATTTTGCAGCGATCCACCCTGTCTTCCACTCTCGGCTTCTGGCAGTCAGAGGTTTAGGGTCACCCCGAGCATGGCGTTGCATCCCTGACCATGTTGGCTATTAGCCATTGATGGACCTGTCCTCCAGAAACTTATCTAGCCCTTTTTTTGAACCCATTTATACTTTTATACTCACAACATCTCATGGCCCGGAGATCCACGGGTTGCCTGTGTGTTGGGTGAAGAAGTACTCCCTTGTGTTTGTTTTAAACATGCTGCGGATTCATTTCATCGGGTGATCCCTGATTTTTGTATTACATGAAAGGGTAAATAACGCTTCTCTAGTGGCTTTTTCCAAGCCCTTCAGAATGATAGAGACCTCTCTCATATCCCTCCTTCGTCATCCCTTTTCTAAGCCAAACAGCCCTAATCTTTTTAGTCTCTCTTTGTACGGAAGCTGTTTCATACCCTTGATCATCTTTGTTTCCCCTCTCGGAATCTTTTCCAACTCCACTTTCTCCTTTTTGAGATGGGGTGACCAGAACTGGACACAGTACTGAAGATGTAGGCATACCATGGATTTATATAGTAGCATTATGATATTTTTGTCTTATTTTCTATCCTTTTCCTAGTCGTTCCTACCATTCTGTTAGCCATTTGGACTGCTGCTTCTGCATATTGAGCTGAAATTTTCAGAGAACTGAATGCCACGGTGATGCCAAGATCTGTGCCTCGCTGCAGGGAGCAGCCTGCTTTGTCTCTCTCTGATTTTGGTCACTGTGTGTTTATCATAAAGTCGTGTTATGCTGCAACCTTCCAGCAAGAGTATGTTTTTTATCTAACTTTTCTGTTTGTATAGCATGCACATAGGCCATGTGTGTGTATGGCTTGCACCCGTGCAAGGCATGGGTGTGTGCCCTGTTGTGCAACTGCATGAGAAATATATGTGTGAGGTGCCTGCGTGGAAGGAGAGGACAAAGCTCGCCCTGTTGCTGCCCACGCAGTCTCTCTTTTGAAGACTAAATCCCCCGCAGTCACCCCAGCACTGCCCATAGTAATGAGCGAAGCCCTAAGCCAATGCCTCACCTGTTGGATGTAATTGACAAACTTGCACATGAACTCCCCGAAGATCCAGCCGGGAAGGGGATACAGCATGGCAGTGAACGGCACGCAGCACACCAGGAAGATAATATCTGTGGTGGCAAGGTTGGCTGTCAAAAGAAAGAAAGGGTCATGCTGTGATTAGGGCACAAGCCTTGGACTTAGGAGGCCTCGGTTCAAATCCTGCCTCTGCCACAGGCTCCCTATACCACCTTGGGCAAGTCACTTAGTAGCTCTGTGCCTCAGTTTCCCACCTGTGTGATGGGGAGAACAGCCTCTTAGGGGTGTGGTGAGGCTAAATCCATTAAAGATGGCAAGGTGCTTAGATACGGCAGCGACGGGGTCGATTTAAAAGGCGAATGAGCTGGCCTTTGCTGTTTCAGTTCTCGTCACCCCCCTGCCGTTCTGGCAACAACGGGTCTGAAACAAAGACTTTGCTGCTGGGAAATGGACATGTCCAGAACAACTGACCCTCTTTCTACTGATGCTGCAGACCTTGGTTTATTTCCCCTCCTCTTCACCCCACGTAAAGGGCCAGTCTCCTCTGCAGCCAATACTGTGTGGTTCCACTTGCAGCGGCATGGTCCGGGGCAGAGAGCACCAGACTTGGAGCCTTTCTAGTTCCACCCCTCTGTTAGTTGCTTTCCTGGCGGCACCCGCAGATTCACAGGGGCTGTGCCTCCGTGGATGGGAATTGCCACTGCTCCAGTGAAGTCAATGGAGCTGGGTCAATTTGCACCGGCCGAAGATCTGCAAGGGACCAGAAAACATCACCTGCAGCAAGCTTATAACTCCATCTTCCAGCTCCTGGGCCTGTCGGTTAAACCAGCTTTGATTCCCTCCCAGATTCCACTATACCCGGTAGGCCAAATTCAGAGGAAATGTGTGAGGGGAGATTGGGGTGTCTAAGGGTCCGCTGGCCGTAAAAGAGAGGAAGGGTCTCCTGTATGCTAGTATGAATCTGGATTAACTCCATTGGCTTTAGGGGTGTTACTCCAGGTTTACACCAGTGCAAGAGGGAATCTACATACACAATGAAGGGCTGGAAGAAGGTGTCAGTCACACCCCGTCTCAATAGCCTCTGAACCGTCTCAGACTTGCCCCTGTGAGCTAACCCCAGTGTGGGGTGGCTGGGAGCCCAGGGTTTGGAGCTGAGCCCCATCCCTGACGGCACAGAGCCTTGACACTGGCTAAGGGGCAGTAATTGCTCTAGCGGAGTGGAAGTTTGAGCCTGGAGGATGCTGAGTACTTCCCGGATGCTGCTTAGCTCCTTGCTGGATCGGGGCCATATGCAAAGAGCACCTGGAGTGAGATTTGTGAGGTGTACAGAGGGGGAGTTTCTAGTAACGTCAGCATCAAGAGGCAACAAGGTCTAGTGCTTAGAGCATGGGGCTGGGAGCCAGGAACTCCTAAGATCTAATCTCAGCTCTGACACTTGGCTCGCTGTGCAGCCTGGGATAAGTCATCAAACCCCTCTTGTGCCTCAGTTTCCCCACCTGTAGAAAGGGCATCACATTTACCTCCCTCCTGGGGCTGGGAAGAGGATCTATATAACCTTGGTCCTCAGCTGGGGTAAATAGGCGTAGCGCCATTGCTTTCAATGGGATTATGCTGATTTACACCAGGCACCAGCCCTCTCTCTCTAATGCATTGCACGACGATAATTTTTTTAAGCAATCAAGGTCAAGAAAGTCAATATCCCTCAGGACCAGGGTTTCCTCTGAGTCAGGGGGTGTCGTGGTATTGGCTCATTTCAGGTTCAGCCGGGATGTCCTGGTTAACCCCTGTGCTCCTGGACTGCAGCAGGGTTCTGGTAAGCACGGATGGATTGACAGCGCTTCCATAAGGGATGTGCAAGCTATGTGGGGCCGCCCTGAAGGTTTGCTTTGCTCAGGCAGTACTGACCAGAGCTGCCTTAGTCAGGTGAAGACATTCATGCAGTTTCAGCCGGTTCGGTACAGCTGAGTGTCACTTACTTCACCGTCCTATCCCAGGTGCCTGCTCCTACTTGCACTGCAAGGGATGGTGACATTTGGAAGAGCCTGATCCAGCCCTGCCTGGCGCTTTGTCTGGTCACTGACCCCATAAACCAGTGAGTGGAAACCTGTGAGCTGATCTTGCATCTTGCACCCACTTTGCACAGGTGTAAACGAGGACAGAAAGCACAGGGCAGCTGCAGATCAGGCCCCTATTGACTCTATTGTGCCGGATCAGGCCCCTCAATATTTTAGCTGAGGAAAAAGCTCTCGGTAACCTGGGTTACTGCACACAGAACAGGAGATTCTCACAATGAGCCAGGAGATTAATTGTAAAAGCAGCGGATGCAAGGATGGTGGGGGAGGGACTGGGATAGGCAGACTTTAGACTCTAATTTTCTGTCATTGGGCATCACAAAAAGGTCAAAATCTCTCCAAAGAAACTAGATGCAAAGCGACAAATTACCGGCCTGCGGCTACATGTTGTAACTGATGCCTGCGGCTAGGAGGAGTGGAGATTGCTGGGGCGAAGGGAGAGGTGCAACTCCAGGGCAGAATAGCCGGGTCACAAGTCTGAATGCTATATTACTCGAATGGGCTCTCAGAGATACTGATCTTCCCTAGGACTGATTCCCAACCTCCAAGCAGCCTCCTTCCTAGTATTCCCACAGTACCTCAATGGGCCCTTCACGGGCCTAGAAAATGGCCTGTAATTTCCCCTGGCTGGGCAGAATTTTGCATTGTTACCAGCGGTCACTTCCAGCTCCTGGGCACAGAGAAACCCCAACGTGGGGACACTAGGCAGGGCAGCTAGAAAGCCAGAGAGAACCACAGGGTCTATCTGTGCCGAGCAGCTTCAGTGAGGAAGCCCCGTTACCTTCATTACAACCGATTCCGGCTCTTCTGCATCACCTGAGGTACCACGACACCCGTGTCCAAGAGTCTACGAGAGTGATAGCAACACTTAGCATGTTAGGGCCCAGTCCGGCCGGCCAAAACCCTACGGAAGCGTCACCTGAGTACGACTAGCAGGATTAAGCCCAATGTCTTCAAAGCACCATGGAATGAATGAATGAATATCCCTCTGTATTGGGGATGTTTGGTTTGGTTTTGTTTTTAACAACTAGCCGTCACAACGTACAAGATCTTCAAGCACAAAAAGGGGAAAGCTCCTGCCTAAAATGTCTCCCCCGGAGTCACTAATAAATCATCACCATGAACGGACTCCGAAGATTTGGGTTGTCAGGAGTTTTGTTAAACCCTCTGCAGAATCCCTGCACTCGAGGGGGCTCAAAGGCCCGAGTTCTCCTTTGACTTTCCTTCACAGTTTCGCAGTGCCTCCGTCTTCCTGAGGGCACTGATCAGTATGCCTCTCACTCCATGCTTAATTTGTAATGAAAAAGGTGCCATGCCAGGGTAGCGGGGCTCAAGCAATTTTTTTACTTTCATAATGGATGTGGCAAGCCCAGAGGTGCTGGGGCTACGAACTGCCAGGCCCAGAGGTGCCGGGGCTAAGTTCTGGCAAGCCCCGGCACAAATTAAGCCCTGCTCTCACTCCTACGTGTGCTTGAGCAGCTCCTGTTCTGTTTTACCCGCATTCTGCCCTAGATTTCATGTTATAGCAGTCTCGGATGATGACCCAGCCCATGTTGGTTTTAAGAACACTTCCAGTGCAGATTTGACAAAACGCAAAGAAGGTACCAATGTGAGATTTCTAAAGATCGCTACCGCACTCGACCCAAGGTTTAAGAATCTGAAGTGCCTTCCAGAATCTGAGAGGGACGGGGTGTGGAGCATGCTTTCAGAAGTCTTAAAAGAGCAACACTCCAATGCGGAAACTACAGAACCCGAACCATCAAAAAAAAAGAAAATCAACCTTCTGCTGGTGGCATCTGACTCAGATGATGAAAATGAACATGCGTCGGTCCACCCTGCTTTGGATCATTATCGAGCAGAACCCGTCATCATGTCCTCTGGAATGGGGGTTGAAGCATGAAGGGACATGTGAATCTTTAGCGCATCTGGCACGTAAATATCTTGCGACGCTGGCTACAACAGTGCCATGTGAATGCCTGTTCTCCCTTTCAGGGGACATTGTAAACCAGACGCAGGCAGCGTTATCTCCTGCAAATTGTAACCAAACTTGTTTGTTTGAGCGATTGGCTGAAGTAGGACTGAGTGCACCTGTAGGCGCTAAAGTTTTACACTGTTTTATTTTTGAATGCAGTTATTTTTGTGTACATTATTCTACATTTGTACGTTCAACTTTCGTGATAAAGTGATTGCACTGCAGTTCTTGTACTAGATGAATTGAAAAATACGATTTCTTTTGTTTTTTACTGTGAAAATATTTGTAATAAAAATAAATATAAAGTGAACACTGTATAGATAAATGGGATGCAATTATTGTTTAAGAGCATGATTAATCACGCAATTAATTTTTTTAATCGCTTGGCAGCCCTAATATAAATATTGTACTTACACTTCAGCGTGGTACTTGAACTCGTTTTTCACTTGTGAGCCTTGTTTGAAGCCCGAGCCCCAGCTTGTAACTTAGCTTCGTGGGGTCCCTTGTGGTGTGGGGACCCAGGCAGTTGCCCTGCTTGCCACCCCCTAATGCCAGCCATGCACTTGCAACCCCCCTAAACCCATCCCACCACTCCCTGATCTAGATGAGTTGAGTACCCCCTGGAAGACCTCGGTGTACCTCCAAGGGTACACATACCCCTGGTTAAGAACCACTGATCTCGGCTGACCTTCTGTATAGCCCAGGCCAGAGAACTGCCCCAAAATAAATTCTAGATCAGGTCTTTTAGGAAAACATTAAAAATTGTCAGTGGTGGAGAATCCAAAACGACACTTGGCAAATTCTTCCACTGATTAATTACTCTCACCCTTAACATTTTACGCCTTATTTCCAGTCTGAATTTGTCCAGCTTCAACTTCCAGCCACTGGATCGTGTTCGACCTTTCTCTGCTAGTTTGAAGAGCCCATTATTAAATATTTGTTCCCCATGTAGGTACTTATGGACTGTGATCAAGTCACCCCTTAACCTTTTCTTTGTTAAGCTACATAAATTGAGCTCCTGGAGTCTATCACTCTAAGGCAGGTTTTCTAATCTTTTAATCATTCTGGAGGTTTTTCTCTGAAGCCCCTCTAATTTATCAACTCCCTTCTTGAATTGTGGGCACCAGAACTGGACACAGGATTCCAGCAGCGGTCACACCAGTGTCAAATACAGAGGTAAAATTGCCTCTCTGCTCCTACTCGAGATTCCCCTGTTTATGCCTCCCAGGATCGCATTAGCTCTTTCGACCTCAGTATCGCACTGGGAGCTCCTAATCAGCTGATTATCCACCACAGCCCCCAAATCTTTTACAGAGTCCCTGCTTCCCAGGAGAGAGACCCCCATCCTGGCCTACGTTCTTTGTTCTCAGCTGCATACGTTTACACTGAGCAATATTAAAACGCATATTGTTTGCTTGAGCCCAAGTGATCCATATTGCTCCGAATAAGTGACCTGTCTTCTACGTTACTTACCACGCCTGCAGTTTTGGGGGTCAGCTGCCAGCTTTAGCAGCGAGATTTTATGTTTTCCTCCAGGCCCTTGACAAAGAGGTTAAATAGCCCAAATAATTCTGTAGGTCAGTTTTGTTTCAAAGGAAATTAACCCCTGAAGGACTGCTCTGGAATACGCCCCCTCTCTTCTGAGGCATCCATCCACCAGCGTGAATCTTCAACTGCTAACGGGTTCGCTCTCTTGCCACTGCCTGCACATTGATTTCTGTGTAAATCTTTTGCGTCTTTCTCTGACAATTTGCTTTCTCTTTTCTCTCATGCTTTCTTGGGCTGGGACGCAGGCTCGGCCGTTGCTTTTTAACACTACCAGATGATTTTCAACTCTGGCTGACTCCTAATATATATATTGATGTTATATTCTTCATTGTCCATTGCTCCCTCCACTGATAGCAGACCCTCTGCTCCCTCACATCCTGAGATGCACATCCTGTCCACGTCTTGATTGATAGTCATTAGATTATGAATCACCAGGAGATTTCTTGTTTGGAAGTTAATTTTTTCTTCTCCTCTTGATTCTTACTTGATCGCCTTGGCAGTGTATCATTCTACTAATGGCTCGAATCAAATTTTTCTAAATTTCTAAGCCCCACCGCACCCCCGTGCCCAGCCCCAGGGTTCCTCTGTGCCCAGCCCCACCGCGCCCCATGCCCAGCCCCACCGCGCCCAGCCCCACCGCACCCCCGTGCCCAGCCCCAGGGTTCCTCTGTGCCCAGCCCCAGGCACACCGTGCCCAGCCCCACCGCGCCCAGCCCCACCGCGCCCCCGTGCCCAGCCCCAGGGTTCCTCTGTGCCCAGCCCCACCGCGCCCCATGCCCAGCCCCACCGCGCCCAGCCCCACCGCACCCCCGTGCCCAGCCCCAGGGTTCCTCTGTGCCCAGCCCCACCGCGCCCCATGCCCAGCCCCACCGCGCCCAGCCCCACCGCACCCCCATGCCCAGCCCCAGGGTTCCTCCGTGCCCAGCCCCAGGCACACCGTGCCCAGCCCCACCGTGCCCAGCCCCACCGCGCCCCCGTGCCCAACTCACCGATGTAGAAGTTGGTGACCGTCCTCATCTGCTTGTGCTTGGTGATCACGTAGATGACCAGGGAGTTGCCCGCCAGCCCCAGCGCCATCAGCAGGGCGAAGAAGAGGGGCACCAGCCAGGCGTCCACCAGGCGCGGGGGGCTCTGCGGCTCCGAGCTGTTGGTGCAGAGCAGCCCCCCGGGGCAGGAGCGGTTGGGGAGCAGGAGAGAGGCGTTGAGCAGGGCGCTGGCAGATGCTCCCCGCATGGTCCTGGGGCGCAGAGCGCAGGACCCCTGCCTTTCCCTGGAGGGGGAAGGGGCCGCTCGCTAGCAGGACTCCTGGGTTCTCTCCTTAGCCCTGACCCGCAATGGAGCTGGCAGGTCTCCTGCCAGGGGACCCCAGGGAGGCTCCCCGCTCGCCCCTAGGGTCCGGGGTGGGGTTCTCCCAGCGCTGCCTTCAGCAACCCGACCTCCCCGAGCCTGGCGAGCTCCCTTCCCGAGGGGCGGCTCTAAATAGCTCAGGAAGTTTGGGGCCGGCGGGGGGGTTTAGCTCCTGCGCTAATCTGCAGGCTGCTACCCGGCGTCCTCCGTCCGGAGCAGCAACTCCGCGACGGGGAACCCAGGAGTCCGAGCGCTGCCCTAGGAGGGAATCAAGCCCCAAAGGCAGAGCAAGCCCCTCCAGCGGGACGCCGCGTCCCCTCTGCTCCGCTGCGCTCCGAATCCGCTCCGGTTTCCCGCTCGCCCTTCTCTTGTAGTGGAGACGCCGGGAGCCCCTCCTGGGGGGAGGCGCCTCTGGGGAGCGGCGCGTCCGCAGGGAGACGGGCGCGGGGCGTGGGGGGGTTGCTGCTCCCGACCCGAGGCGGTGGGAAAAGTCCCACCCAGTGGGCAGCTGCCCCAGGTCCAGGAGTTGTCTCTCTGCTGGGGGGTGCCGCGCGGAGATGCCCCCCACCCTGTTAAAGAAATAAACAGCAGCTGAGAACAAATCAAAAGTGGCTATGCATCCGATGAAGTGAGCTGTAGCTCACGAAAGCTCATGCTCAAATAAACTGGTTAGTCTCTAAGGTGCCACAAGTACTCCTTTTCTTTTTACGAATACAGACTAACACGGCTGTTACTCTGAAATCAAAAGTGGTTTTTTTTTTTAAATGCACAGTCAGAGGGGCGGGGTGGGGGGGGTGAGATGCAGGAGTTCAGAGGCCAGGACTCCTGGGTTCATTCCCTGCCGATTCTCCCCATCACCCGGGGCACAGCCCTCAGCTTATCTGCGCCTTGGGTCCCCCAAGAATAAAGCCAGCAGGGAGCATAAGATTTACCGGCCCTACGGGAGTGGGGTGAACAGTCAGGAATCAGGTGCTTTAAAATGAAAGGCGCTGGGGAAATGCCAGGTGTTCTTGTGGACTGGTTCTATTCTCTCAGCTCAGGGCATCTCTTGGGGAAACATCTTATTACCAACGCCTTGTACCTTGGATAAAGAGAAGATCCATCCAAGCTTCTCCTGCTACCATAGGATGAGAACCTCACAACACCCTGTAGGTAAGGCGGTGCTGTTATCCCCATTGCACAGGTGGGAAACTGAGGCCCAGAGAGACTAGGTCGACCTAACTGCATGGTTCAGGGCTGTGGAAAAGGTCATGCCCTGTGCAACTGAGACTACGTCTACACTACAGACGTGACAAAGGCCCGGCTCTTCCTTTCCCCAGTAGAGTCCTCAGAGAAAGGTGCCCCCTGAAGGCATGCACCTAATTGCACAATACTGCACCATGAAGGGAGACTGCACTTATGAACCCAGATGCTGATCACTTTATACCCTGAAGCATGAGGACTGAGAGCCCAGACCCTTTTAATCTTACCTAGTGTAATCACAGTTGTTGGTCTCATCCACATAGACAGCTGATCCTTTTTTATTACTGTTGCTTCAGACATGTCATGTGGGGGGTAGTTCCAAAGGTTAACGATATCTTGCATTTTTTTAAAAAAAGAATATTTCAGCTTGTAGGATCCAGGAGTGGCTGTCAACCTGCTAGCACTTTAAAAGCCAGCTAGTTGGGCAGTAATCATCATGGTTGAAGGGGGAAATGATTCTTCTCATGTAGCAGGGAGATCTAGGGGCTAGCTGTCCGTAGCATTAAAAAATAAAAAGCGGTTCCATCTTGCAGGACCCTGGAACAGCTGTCAGCCTGCTAGTGCTTGCTTGTTGGCTGGTGATTGCAGAATGGCCAAATTAGCACAGCTGACGGGGGAAAGAAAACTTTGCACAAAAGCTGATGCAGTGTCAGAAAGCCAGCATCAAACTCATTCACTGTCCGGTGGGAGATGAGCCCCCCAGCTGGTCTGGATCCACCTCCAGGCGTCCGTTGTCAGACTCAGAACAGCGCTCGGCCTAGGCCACGTCTACACTTACCAGCGTACAAGCGGCGCAGCTGTCCCGACAAAACGTTTTGCTGAGGTCCGTGCTGGTACAGACGTGGCCTTCGGGGATTTTAGTGCTGCTGATGAAGACTTGCCGGTGCAAGGCGTACACAGACACAATGGGCAAGGAGAGAATGTGAGCGGTGGGATGGGGGAAGAGAGGCCAAGCAGCAAAACAGCGGGGAATTAAAGTGAGAAAGGACCCGTGTGTGAGCGGAATACGAAAGTGAGAGACGGTAAAAGGTCTATCCCAGAGAGCACGCAGGCCATATTCTCAAAAGGATTTCAGCACCTAACTCCCATTGACTTCAGGACTATGGAAACCTTCTTCTCTTTCACCTGTGCACGCCAGCTAGAATTGGGCAGTGAACAGGGCTGCTTCTAGGCACCCAGGGCCTGGTGCAGGAGGATGCTGGGCACCCACTGAACAATGGTGCCCATTCGGGCCCCGGGGGTGATAACCCCCTCTGCATGGTTTTTGCAATTGCTTAAAATTCTACAGGCCCAAGAGTGAGGGGGGCATGGCCAGAGCACTTTTAAGCTGTGGTCCCGTACGAAACCAGGACAGCCGCTGCTACAGCTGTCCAGAGCATCGCTCGAGCTGCGTGATGGTAACAGACAGCGGAGCCAAATAGCAGCAAGTGGTGTTGTGACCTGGCTCACAGGGCTGCAACGCTGCTCAAATCTGGCCCAGCTGGCCCTCCGTCCTGACAGAGGGGCGGCCAGGTCCAATGGTGCCGTGACCTGCTGCATGGGGAGTCGGTTCCTATGTAGCGGGGTGCAGGGGAGAGCTCAGCTCTTGGGGGCAGCAGCTCGTGCACTGTGTGGGTAAGAGAGAGGTGGGGTCTCTGCGAGAGGAGGGGGGCTGAGCATGGGGACCAGCATTCCCCACCCCCACCCCAGAAATATCTGAATTGTTGCCACTGCCACTGAAATCAATAGGCACTCTCAGGAGGTGCTGAGCACCCTGCAGGAGCTGGCCCATGAGCCTCCCCCATCCCGGGGATCAGAAGCAGGGATTGAAGCGGGTGTCGTGATTTTGTTCAGGGTGTCCCTGCTTCAGCGCTGGCCCGTAAGGCCTTGGCACAGCCTTGGCTTTAGCCTTTGAGCCTGTAAGGGGCACAGAGTCTCATTGCCTTGCACATGGGCATTGCGGCCTCTCACCCCTGCACCTGGCCTCACTGGAACAGGCTCCTCTTGAAGCCAGAAGGACACGTGCGTTTGCCTGAGGTCTACTAATGTCACCGTGCAGCACATCTCCGAATTGTCATCTGGTGTCTCTGCGGCACCGGCTGACCTGACTGATTCTGTCCTCTCACCTCAGAGCAGGTGTAATTGCTTGGTACTCAGACTCTCGGGTCACTCTCTTGCCACTCATCTGATCTTCTTCTTCTCCTGCTCCTTCCCCATCTCCTCCTTCTCCTTCTGCTCTTCCTTCTTCTTCTAATTTCTCAGCCTCACACAGGGCCCTGAGGTTATAATTGTTCTGCAGCCAGGATTTTACAAATATTGCCAAGGTGACAGAGAAAAATAGACACCAAATTGCTCCTGGATTGAGATAGCTCTGTGCAGCTCTCCAAGGATGATTCTAAAGGCCCAGAGAACCCACTGATCCCCACGCCGACCCGGGCCCAGATTCTCTCCCACTGCCAAGCTCTACACAGCTCAAAAAGTGGGGAAAACCAGGGATCTAGTTACAGTTATCTGTTTCTGAGGCCCAGTCTCTGACTGCCTCAGTATGAGTTAGAACAGCCTAGCGGCTGCTCTGACTTATGCCAGTGGTGGATGGTCCCTAGGGATACATCTACACGGCAATAAAAGACCTGCAGCAGCTGACTCAGGCTCACAGGGCTCATGCTGCGAGGCTAAAACTTGCAGTGCAGATGTTTGGGCTCAGGCTCTGAGATCCCACAAGGGGGGAGGGTCTCAGACTCCGGGCCTGAATGTCTACATTACAATTTTGAGCCCTGCGGCCTAAGCACCGTGAGCCGGAATCAGTTGACCCAGGCTCTGAGACTCGGTGCCTCAGATTTTTTCTTGCAGTGGAGACGTACCCTAAGGGGCCATATATCAGCTGAGGACCGGCATGGCAAAGTGGAATTCTGCCACCTGGTGGCATCTCCTCATTCCCCTAACTGATGTAGGAGTTGGCACCGATGTCTGTACACCAGCTGAGAGCTTGGAGAGAATGTCTCAGCTAACCAGAGGTACCAGAATCTGGCTCCTTTTACAGCCTTACAGAAGGCCGCTCGCTATCCCACTCTGCGCGAGCCCTGTGTCTGAGTCCTGCAGGCACAGGTAACACGCAAGGACCCCCACGTGCACCTAGCATCCTAAACACCGCCACCTCTGGCGACCGTCACACCAAGGAGTTGGCATTTTCTCCTTGCCGTCGGTTCACTGTGCATCGGAGAGCCCGCTGTGCGCCCTCAGCTTCCGTTGGGTAGTCAATTGCTTCCTACCTGAAGAGTCCCTTGCAAACATTAGCAAAATCACTCTCGAAAGACTTGTGGCACCTTAGAGACTAACCAATTTATTTGAGCATGAGCTTTCGTGAGCTACAGCTGTAGCTCACGAAAGCTCATGCTCAAATAAATTGGTTAGTCTCTAAGGTGACACAAGTCCTCCTTTTCTTTTTGCGAATACAGACTAACACGGCTGTTACTCTGAAACCTCTCGAAAGACTGTATGTCGTGACGTCCCATATAAGCAGGGCTTATAGTTCTGAAGAGATGCTCAGTGGCTCTTGAGTGACCAGACGCGTTAAAATAATTACATCGCTAATGACTGCTTATGGAATAGTTAGAGCTCCTCGTGTTCTGCAAGCGCACCAACTCCATTAAGGACTACATATTAATTAAGGAGAAGGAAGAGGGAAGCAGATGCGGGGGAGGGGGCGACACTTAACACTGAAACTAGCTGGGAACATCAGGCCGTCGGAGGGTCAATAAGTTGGTTATACGCAGGTTTAATTAACACTCCATCCCAATGTCTGGTCTTTGATATTGACAGTGCCACATGAATGAGGCACTGTGGCTTTGAGTCAGCCATGCCGGGGCTGTTTAAACCCAGCCAAAGGCCTCTCTGCCCTTTGCTGCCGTGATAATGACTTTCCAGACAGTTGGTTGGTTTTTCTGCTGCCCGGGGACTCACTGGAGAAAGGAAGAGAGAAGAGTAGGGGCCTCACCAGCCTTCCTCTGCGTGGGCGATGGACAGAGTGCACAGCACAGACTTGCTGGCATTGTTTGCAATGGTACGGGCTGCAACCAGTCCCCTGTCTAGTGTGCAGCTGCATCTGTGGAGTAGCAGTCGCCCGAAGCATCTCCAGTGGCAGAGCTGGGAACCAAACACGGGTTCAAGTCGCTCCGTGGCACCTACCGTCGTTAGCGACGCCCTCTCAGCCGATCGTCCGTCACGGGAAGGAGTTGGCGGTTTTCCTTTCTGCTTGCAGTTGGTTCACTCTGTGCATTGCGGAGTGCTTTGTGGAGCATCAATCCCGCCTGCGTCGTGGTCAGTTTCAGAAAACAGAAGGCTGCCCTGGGAGGCGGAGTAGTCCAGAGGTTAGGACATAGGTGTGGTGATCAGAGGAGCCTGGCACTATCCCTAGCTCTGACTTGCTGTGGGCGACTCCCTTCCAATCTGCGCACCTCTGTTTCCTCGTCTACAGGATAGAAACGACGCTATTCTTTGTTTTAGAAAATCTACCGATGAAAGGTGTTTGGTGGGTCTGATTTTCACTATTAAAGTCAATGGAGTTTTGCCATTAACTTCCCAAGGTGCAGGATTGGCCTCATAGACATAAATATTATTTCCCATGTAAGTTGCTGGGTTTGGGAGGAGAGAGAAATCTGGACAGGGGACACGGGGAGATTTTGGTACCCAGGAAATCATGAGAGGCCCTTTGGGACTGGGGGGGTGAGCGGACTAGGCGGATGTTCCTGCTAAAATGATCAGGAGAGAAATAATTAACAGCGTTCTTTTCTAAAACATCATTACGTTTCAAAGTCAACAGCGACTGCTCCAGAGTTAACACTCATAGCGCTCTGAATGGAGCAGTTCACATCTCTCACAGCTATTGTTTCAAGCTGCCTGCTGACTCAGGACGACAACCCTGTATTTGGTTCATGCGTAAAAACATGCTCTTCACAACCACAATGGCGAGAAATGCAATTTTAAAAAAATGGCTGTCCGTTTCTGTAGCAAGGGATGGAGTCTCGTGCTGATTTCTGGGCTGTAGAATACCCAGGGCTCTGGCTAACACGTCTAAATTGGCTGAAAACCTTTGTCAAAGCGGAGCAAAGCCCCAGGGAATGGCGCAAAGTGGCTTTAGAAGATTTCGAATAGGGCGGTGATGTGGCTGTAGCTCAGAGGGCTACACAGGATCAGAAGCTGCATTGGTGGTGATGCTCCTGTAGACACAGTGCCTAGCATCCTCCAGCCCTTTTTAACCACTGTGTAGGACAGACCTGCCCTGAGCTGGGTCAGGCAACGTCATGGCTAATCCTCCCTTGGCCAGGGAACATTAGCGCCCACCATTATTGCTACTGTCGGTGGAGCTGCACTGGTGGGGTGTGAACTGGTGTTCAGGGGGTCGTGACCATCTTACCCGTCCTATAATGCTAATGGGAGCGGGCTCCTGGCAAGATCAGAGGTGTGTCCAGGAACAGACAACATGGTCAACCACTCAGCAAATGGGATTCTTTCCCCAAAAAGCCTAGCAGGGATGGAGCTGACTCCACATGGAGCGCTCTCCCACTCTGGTGGTGGCCGAACCACAGAGTGACAGATGAGCCTGCTGCAGCCTGGCCTAAGGAAGTTAGGGCTATTTTCAGATCAGGCAGCAGAGGATCATATATTTAGCTCTAGAGGTTCCAAGCTGAAACCCAGCCATCAACTCACTGAGCGGCCCAGTCCTGAGTGCATTCAAAGCCCTTAGCAGACAGCACTGAAGCGTCCACAGGTTTGTGACTAATATGGCGACTGCAGAGAAGAACAGAGCTCTGGGTTAAGAGTGAGTGACAGAACAACTGAGGGAGAAACAACATTTGCTGAATAGCTACAGAGACCTTTAGACATTCTTAAACTCATAAACGTTACCTCTTCTCTCGTGCCTCTCCCAACACCCTGTGCACTTGCTTAGAAGAGTTTTTACATCTTCAGAGACTCCATGGTGTTGCTTTTGTCTATATTTACCTGGGGAAGGAAATAGGTACAACAGGGGACATGGTATTGGCATGATGTCAGTAGAAGAGGTTTTAGAACAAATGGATAAACTAAACAGGAGTAAGTCACCAAGACCAGATGGGATTCACCCAAGAGTTCTGAAGGAACCTGCATATGAAATTGTAGAACTAACAACTCTGGTAGGTAACCTATTACTTTAATCAGCTGCGGTACCAGGTGACTGGGAAGGTAGCTAGGACGACACCAATTTTTTAAAAAAGGTTCCAAAGGCGATCCCGGCAGTTAGAGGCGGGGAACTGCACAAATTGGTAGACACTATAATAAAGAACAGAACTATCAGACACGTAGATAAACATGATTTGCGGGGGAAGGGTCAACACGGCTTTTGTAAAGAGAAATCATGCCTCACAATCTATCAGAATTCTTTGAGGGAGTCAACAAGGAATTGGATAAGGGTGATCAGTCAATATGATGTACTTGGATTTTCAGTAAGCTTTTGACAAGGTCCCTCACCAAAGGTTCTTATGGAAATGAAGTAGCCCTGGGATAAGAGGGAAGGTCCTCTCACGGATCAGTAATTGGTTGAGAGATAGGAAACAACAGGTAGGAATAAATACTCAGTTTTCACAATGGAGAGAGGTGAAGAGCAGGGTCTCTCAAGGATCTGTACCGGGACCTACGCTGTTCAGCACATTCATTATTGATCTGGGAAAGGGGGTGGACAGTAATGTGACCAAATCTGCAGATGATACAAAATCATTCAAGATCATTAAGTCCAAAGCAGACTGCGAGGCGTTACAGAGGGATCTCACAAACCTGTGTGCAAAGACATGCCTGTTGGAGAAAATCATCCCAACTCCACATACACACGGATGGGGTCTAAGTTAGCTACTATCACCCAAGGAAGAGCTCCTGGAGTCACCTAGGGTGACCAGACAGTAGGGCCGGCTCCAGGCACCAGCGTTCCAAGCAGGTGCGTGGGGCAGCAGGTAGAAAGGGGCAGCAGTCTTTCCGCCGTGGCGGCAATTCGGCGGCAGCCCCTCTGTCCCAGCAGCGGCAAATCGGTGGCAGCTTCTCCCTTTTGCCATCTGGGGCGGCAAAAACTGTAGAGCCAGCCCTGCCAGATACCAAGTGTAAAAAATTGGGACAGGAGAAGGGGGGGAAAAGGTGCCTAGATACGAAAAAGCCCCCAAAATCGGGACTGTCCCTATAACATCGGGACATCTGGTCACCCTAGAGCCACCGTGGATAGTTCTTTGAAAACTCCCGCTCAACGCACAGAAGAGTTCACAACGGCTAACATATTCCAGGGCTAAGAAATGAAATGTTTTTTGGGGAGACATCAAGCTCTTAGAATCTCAGGGTTGGAAGGGACCTTAAGAGGTCATCTAGTCTAACCTCCTGCTCAAAGCAGGACCAATCCCCAACTAAATCATTCAATTTTTTTTTTCCTTTTTGCCCCAGATCCCTAAATGGTCCCCTCAAGGATTGAACTCACAACCCTGGGTTAAGCAGGCCAATGCTCAAACCACTGAGCTATCCCTCCCTCTTCTTCATTAAGAATTCACCATTTTAATGAACTAATTAATCAGAATTATATGTGGATTGCCCCTTGTGGAGCAAAAAACCCCCAACCCTCTGGTCTGAAGGCTTCCTGTGTGTTTGCCACTTACCTTTCCAGGGGACACTCAGTGGAAACTTTGTTTGAATAAACATTTCCTCAGCTGATGTAGGTCAGCAAAGCTCAGCTGAAGTCAATGAAACAAAGTCCGTTTACATCAGCTGAGGTTCCCACAAAACCAAGCTCTTCTCCGCTTGTGATCATCAATGGTGTAATTCCCCCCTGTGCAGCGTGCTAGAAACCACTTAGACCCTGTTTGGAGGAGTTCGGTTGTGCCTACGCCTTGTGATGTCTTGCTACACGGCGGGGAACGTCATCCTGCGAGTGTTAGAGGAAAGGCGTTTGTGGTGTCGTGGAGGCTTGGCAGCGTTCAATTTTAACCCACAACTGTGAGAACAGGCGGATTTCAGCTGACACGTGGAAATCGACCCAAAAGAATATGAAGCGGTAACGGGTGGGTGTCTGCAGGATCTGGTGTCACTAGCCCTGCAGGGAGCCCTCTGCAGCCCTAGTGGCCTGGGAATGAGGGAACGGGGCGCTGACAGCGCTGCTGGGGGGTGGCACATGATCCCTGCAGGCACAAGATGCAGGGGAAGCTGCGGTCATCCTGGCCTGATGGGGCACAGTGCCCTGGCCAGGGCTGCGAGAAGTAGTAGTTCCCAGCTGTGGAGGGAATGGCTCTGTCCCTGAGGCTGGGGACTCCTCCTTCTCCTTGTAAGTCCTGGCCGAGGGGTCTCTGCTTCGCCAGGTCAGGATGACTGCCCCCTCCCCCACACCTTCTGCCGGGGGGGGGGGCCCTTGGGCCCCTTGGCCGTGAAAGCATCCCCATAGAGCCCTGCAGTCAGCTCAATCCTAACCCCTTAGCCCCAGCACTGCCCCCCTCTTAATGTCCTGCAAGTGTAAAAATCAAAATATCGAAACATAGAAAAAATCTTTTAAAATCATTTTTTTTTTAAATGGAGCAAAATCTGGAAAAATAAAAATCAAATTCTGCCACCCTCAGCGTGAAAGGCAACACGTCAGTGGAAACCATCCTGGTGAGGGGCTTGTTGTTAGCGAAAGGGTCCCTGGACTGAATGGACAGGGGAGATTTGCTTCCACCTGCTTTGTTTTGCTATGGAGGTTTCTGCCCTAACCCTCTGCAAAACCACAGGTGCAGCTGCCTGATTCCTTCCTCATTGTTCCCGCTAATCCCTCGTCAGCTAATCCTAACCATCCCTCTAGGACCATCTTGTCCTTATATTTTAATTAAAATCCATATCCTGCTACGGGATCACAGACTGAAACTCTTGAAAGCAGTCGAGGGTAAATGTTACCCACTTCTCATCTGGGAAATATGGAGTTTACCTCCACGCCGCTGCCTGGCCTGGAACAGCAGAAAGGTTAGTATGCCCAATTCTTCTTCTTCTTCTTCTTCGTCTTTTTACCGTGACACCACTGGTCTAAAGTAAAATCCAATGGAGAGAGATGGCAGCAAGCGCGATTCAGGTTAGATATTAGGGAAAACTTTCTAACGCTAGGGATAGCTAAGCACTGGAACAGGTTACTAGGGTCTGGGAGATTTTTAAGATTGGACCAACATCTGCCGGGAATGGTCTAGGTACAGGTAACCCTGCCGCAGCACATGGGAAAGGGTTAGATGACCCCTTGAGGTCCCTTCCAGCCCTACATTTCTATGATTCGATGGTGGGATTGAAGAGTCAAGCAGGGTTTGTCCTGCACCCAGACTCAGGGAAGGAAATGAGATGCCAACATGCCCGCACCTTCCAGATCCTGTTATATTCTGAGACCTATGTGGGGCGTAATTATCCCCCGTCTGTTTAAGGCATGGTTCTTATGCCTTCCTCTGAAGCAGCTGGTGCTGGTTACTGGCAGAGACTGGGTACTGGACTAGATGGATCAAGGATCCGATCCCTTCTGGCAATGCCTATGTTTCCTGTAAAGGGCATGTCTGGAGTCGAGTCTTGTCCCTACGCATGAGTCAGTCTTGAAAGGGCAAAATCCCAGGCCAGGCGAGGTTCTAACCCTAAAGTTCCTGCTCTGATCTATAGATCCCTGCAGCCTCCCTTTGTAGTTCTGCATTGTACAAGATGGGTTGCTGTTGTCCTGGGCGGGGAGCAGGAACCCTGAAATCATCCAGGCATCCCTAACAAAGATCACCAAGGATCATATATTCAAAGTAGAGATGGGTTTGAACCACCCCTCTGCCCCCCCAGTTTCCTCCCACCTTTGGTGCGGTGTGTGATGTCAACACCTGGGATCCAGGTCTGCATTTTGGGTGGAATTCACCCCTGTGTAGAGGGCCCGAATGAGGCCTCTGTCCCAGACAAGCCCCAATTTCAAGGCTCAGAGCACGTCTGCTAGCACTCTGTAGCGGCTGGTACTTCTCCCTTTGCCTCTAGAGCCTGCCATGTTTAAAGCTGTAATAATGAAATAATGTTAAAGAACCATCTCAAAGCACTTTACAAAGATGGTGAAGTAGCCTCAGACCTGCCCTTAAGTGGAGAAACCCAGGCACACAGAAGGAAAGTGACTGGGCTGAGGTCAACAAGTTGATGGCTGAGCCAGGAACAGAGGAGAGGGACGTGACCTTTGCTACGAAAGACGGACCTTTACAGCTCCTGCTGTGGCCCAAACAATCAATAACAGACCCATTTCCACATGAAAGGTGGTGAATTTATATTTTGCCCTCTCAAGAAAAGCATTTTAAAGTGTCAGACTCCTGCAGAGACTTTCATCTTTACATAAGATGGTGCTAATGACAGGTCTGATCTTTGCCCTCGCAGCACACACAGTGGGTTAAAATGCTCCGTAAATAGGAGATTTTGCCTAATGTTTGTCTTCATATTCTGGGCGGATGTACCACTGCGGTTTGTAATCTGATTCCTTTTCATTCCTCTTGTCCCATTTTCTTTCTAAGATGACAGTAGCTCAGCATGGACGGAGAACACCAGGGGCCTGATCCATCCATGCCCCGCACTGTGGGCCCAATTCTTCATTGTCTGCACCTTTGGCAGTCATTTACACCAGTGCGAAGTGGGAGCATTCTGCTCTGGATTCTGCACAACCTGCAGGACAACGATCAACCAGTCCCCAGGCATGCATCTAAAATACCCCCCCCCTTAACAGCTATGTTGAGGTAGGGGGAGGAAAACGTGTGGGCAGAACTCCCCACGATCACAATAGTGGGGTACACACATTCAATACCCCTCGGACCTGACCCACAATTCCGGTTGAAGTAATATCCCAGAGCAATGACATGGGGCTAGGAACATGTGAACCAGTTTTTGCAGCAATGGCCTGTTTGTCAATTTCACACTCCTCACGCCCACTGAGAAGCCGGAGTGCCCTTTGAAAGGTGGCAGGTGCCCTTTGAAAGGTGGCAGGTGCCCTTTGAAAGGTGGCAGGCTGTGTCAGCTCCTTATCAGGGCCTGCAAGGCACATGCAAGGGGGTGTCCACAAAGGATCAATGAGTCATTTAAATGCCAGGTCGAGAGCTCTCCACTGAGAACTCAGAACATTGGTCTCTCTGCTGGGATATTTTACAGCAGTTAAAGCATGGAGGCCTCATCAAGCCGAACCCCCACGACTCCACAGAGCCCTGAACCACTTATCCAAAAACTCCCTCGTCCAAAGCTCCAGTGGCTGGAATGAGCGAGATCCAGACTGGAAGCAGTGCAAGGAACAAGGGCTTTTCAGTATCCAAACCAACCTGGCAGCAGTGAGACCGAAGATGCAATTAGCAAGTGCCACAAATTCCTTTAGAGCCCAGAGTGGCTCCCACTGAGTCAGACCAGGGCCAGACCCAAAGCTCCCAGGAATCAATGCAAAGACTCCACTTGGCTTCAGTCAGCTTTGGATTTGGTTCTCAAAGAGTCACAGTATGGAATGGAGACAAACCCCACACGGACCTGGAAGGGTTAATGAGCTTTTATCAGCCCCCCTCCCCGCACCCACCCGTAGAAGCAAGAAAGGAGAGAGCCCACTCCTCGGGGGATGAGAGCAGATCAACGGTGAGAGAAGCTGGTTTGGAGCCCGGAAGTGGAGAGGGAAGGCAGGCCCTGATGGGGAACTATTAGGAGGGACCTGGGGACCTGCCAAAGGTTCTTAAGCCAGGCCCTGACAATGGCATCTCCCACCAGCAGCAGCAGGAAAGCAACTGAGATCTGAGCCCAGAGGGTGCAGGGATGCATGACCCTAAAGAGGCTACGCTTAGAACTAGGCCCCGCAGGGACAAAACTTTCATTTTGCACTTGCTTGGGCTGTGACCTTGAACTCTGCCCCCCCGGAAGGGGATTGAACTTGGCCAGGCTGGAAGGCTGAACCACATAAACCACCAGAGGAGGCTGGAAATGCTGGTTGGAGAAACTGAGGCAGAGAGTCTGCAGCACCGTGCCTCACCGTCAGGAGGTTCCGTGGGGTGGCAACGAGCTCAAAGTAACAAAGGGAATAAGCCTTTGCTCACATATGTCCCTGCAGTCCAAACTGCACCACAGACAGCTCTATTCGGCACCAATGAGACCACACCTGGAGTATTGCGTCCAGTTTTGGGGCCCCCACAACAGAAGGGATGTGGACAAATTGGAGAGAGTCCAGCGGAGGGCAACGAAAATGATCAGGGGGCTGGGGCACATGACTTATGAGGAGAGGCTGAGGGAACTGGGCTTGTTTAGTCTGCAGAAGAGAAGAGTGAGGGCGGATTTGATAGCAGCCTTCAACTACCTGAAGGGGGTTCCAAAGAGGGTGGATCTCAGCTGTTCTCAGTGGTGGCAGATGACAGAACAAGGAGCCATGGTCTCAAGTTGCCAGTGGGAGAGGTCTAGGTTGGATATTAGGAAACACTATTTCACAAGGAGGGTGGTGAAGCACTGGAATGGGTTCCCTAGGGAGATGGTGGAATTTCCATCCTTAGAAGTTGTTAAGGCCCGGCTTGACAAAGCCCTGGCTGGGATGATTTAGTTGGGGATTGGTCCTGCTTTGAGCAGGGGGTTGGACTAGATGACCTCCTGAGGTCTCTTCCAACCCTGATCTTCTATGATTCTATGGTTGCTGCATGGCCAGATTCAGAGGTGAGCACGAAACAGGGGGAAATGACACATGTTCCTGTCCCAACAGCGTAGAGGTCCCAGCTCAGCCTACGTCCACTCAAGACTTACGTAAATCCCCATCCACTTTCCAGTGTGTAACCCTCCCTCTCTCCCTCCCTTTAACATCCCTTCTGAATTTGTCCTACGGCGTGAGTCTAGTGTGACAAATGCAGAGGGGAGCAGGGCAGAGGCGTGCAGCTAGACAGCAATGAGCAGACGGATGTAAGACAAAGTAGATTCAAGTAGCCCTCTCCTTGCTTTAATGTCCCCCACCTCACCGTGCAAGTGACACCAAAGGCTTTACACGGGGGCACGGGGTGTGAGTAGATCTAAGGGGGGTCTGAGGCCCGGAGTCAGGAAAACAGACCTCTGCAGGACAGCACTTTAAGCCCGTGCTTCAGTGGTTTCCTGAATTGGGGCCTGAAAGCCTAAGGGAGGGTGAGTGCAGACCAAGAGTGCTTCCTTGTACTCCCCGTCTGTCTATATCCAGGTTTCAGAGTAACAGCCGTGTTAGTCTGTATTCGTAAAAAGAAAAGGAGTACTTGTGGCACCTTAGAGACTAACCAGTTTATTTGAGCATGAGCTTTCGTGAGCTACAGCTCACTTCATCGGATGCATAGCATATCGTGGAAACTGCAGAAAACTCACAAAAGCTCATGCTCAAATAAACTGGTTAGTCTCTAAGGTGCCACAAGTACTCCTTTTGTCTATATCCATTGGTTCTCACTTGTCTTACACTTAGATTGTAAAGACGGGCTGGGTGCTTGGCCTGTGTCTGTGCAGGCTCCTTGGTGTTACCAGACTATAGATCATCCTAATAATGTAGCATAAGGGAGTCTAACGTCTACCACCTCACTTCTCACCTCTGCATTTGGCCCAAACCAGAGAGGAGGCCACCCTTCATGCCCGTCCCTCAGGGGGTTGCTGAGAGACTGCGGAAGCCCCTTTTCACCTTCTGAATCCCTGCTCTGCCCGAGGGCCTTGGCTTCCGTTTGCGCGATTCTGACACAGCCGGTGACGTTTTCCCTGCCGCGGACCAGAAGGATTAACTGCGTCCGGCTCGCTATCAAAATAAATAACACGGGGCAACAAAGGAAATCCAGGACGTCTTGGGGGGATTGGCAGGCATGAGGCTGAATAACGGAGGAGAGGTGGAGAAAATGTCGCTTACAGGCTCTTTGCCTCAACGTGCTTTCTCCAGAGATGGAAACACAACAGTCACTAGAGAAAATGCACAACAAAAGGCTCATACAGTGAGCTGCATCTACCTGGCTGAAGTGCTTCTGTGGCTCACTTGCTGTATAATCCAAATACCGCACAGTCTTCACGGTGTTTTTCCCTGCAATCCCCTGAGAGGACGGGATGTGCTGTTGTCCCCTTTTTTTCCCAACAAAGGAGAAACAGAGGCACAGAGAGACTCAGGGCTTGTCTATACTAACAGTTAGTACGCGGCAAGCTGAGGTGTAACACTACCTCCTGCTAACTGCTGGGCATTAATTGTCCATGTGGACCGTGCTGCTGTGCTCGAAGCTTTCCCCACTGCTCTTGCATCTACCCCATTTCAAAGCACACCGCAGCACCTTTAGTGCCCAGGAGCGGAGTGCACACAGCCTAGTTTTACACCCTGCTTGTCATGCATTAACTGTTTGAACAGACAAGCCTTCAGTGACTTGACCAAGATCACTGATGGAGTCTGTAGCAGAGCTTGGGACGGAGCTACCTAGCTTGAGTTCTAGTCCAGTGCCTTTGCCACCGGACCATCCTTCCAAGGTGGGGGTCCGAATTTTAATCTAGGATGTTTCTGTAGAAGAGAAACATCCCAGCCTAAACTCAAGGGAGTCGTGCAATAGCAAGTGTTGAAAGTTTAGCAGTGATGGAAGTCTCAGTTTCTGCCTCTAACTCACTTCCTTGCCAGAGTGAGTCTCTCTCGTGGAATAAAACCCCACGCCGCTGATTGGAATGCGTGGAAATGGGGATATTTCCCAAACCTGAGGACAATGTCAAGACTTGACTAAATGTGCAGGTAGGGCTTAATCCAGCCTGCGGTCTTTGTTCCTCTGACTTGGCAGCAAAGGGCAAGAGGTGAAAACTTACTGTGGCCCTTAAAAAAAAAAATCAGCAAATGTTGAACATGCAGGAGAAGACAGCAGGAGAAAAACTTCTCATTACTCTATCTTGGCTGCATAGAAGGGAGCTGGAGTCAAGATCCATAGACAGACACCCCATTCCTTTCCCTCGGCCACCAAGGGTTTCCTCTAGCATCGGGGATATTCTCATTTTACAACCCTTACACCTGATGGCCCTCATTCTCTCTTACATTAAGGCCTCTCTATGCCGTGGAAAGGGGCCTGAAAGTGGGGGAACACGGCTGCCCGAGAATCCCCCATGCATAAGGGCCAGTGCCAGTCTGGCAGAAGGGCTCTATGTCCCGCTCCCAGGATAGGAGTGGATTGGGGGGATGGCCAGAATGCACGGGCCATAGCAAGTCAGTTGTGAGTTAGTAATTTACACCAGGGGTTGAGCAGGCTCTGGCATGGTCCCAGAACATGAGGGGGGCAAAGGTAGTTTAAAGCCCCTTTTCTCCCTTCAGGCACAGAGAGTCCCATCCATGGGCAGTGGATGACTGTGCTGTTGGGGGAGGCTAGCTCCCAGCCCCTTCACCTCTGCCCCGCTCCTCCCCTTCTGACCCCCCCTCACCCGCCAGAGCCCAGAGCACCCCCCCCCCCGCGTGGCCACCGGCCCCCCTGAGCACCCCCAGTCCTGGAATGCTGGGTGTACGGACAGGCAGCGCGGGGTAGCCCAGCCCCGGTGCCCCGGGCCTTGTGTGCGCCAGCCCCAGCCTGCCTGCCCCAGCCTCTTGGCCACAGGAGAGCGGGAAGGGAACTGGAAGCAGGCAGGAGGGGGCCTCGGGGTTGAGTGTGGGCAGGGCCACACAAGGCACAGCCTTCTCCTGCCCATGCTACCCATCGCCCACGGTCCCATCCCTTAGCATTGCAGTGAAACCACAACTTTTCTTTTCCTAATTTCCTTTGGAACAAGTTGTTCCTGTCTCCGCCAGATATAAAAGGGAACGGAGCCGACTGTTTAAATCGCTAGTAAAGAGGCCTGTTCTTTCCTCTGAAGACAATTTTCTCTGCAGGCCATTCTGCTTCTCTCTCTCTTTCCCAGCCCAAAGGAAGAACAGAGCTGTGCAGCTTTCCTCCAAGGGGAAGGTAATTAGTTGAGATAAAGTTGCTTAAAGTAGCTGCATGGCTTTGAAAGACTTTTGCTGTGGGCCCCTGGGCACTACACACACAAGCCAGCTACAGCCGAAGTCTTTATAAAGTCCATGCGATGCTGTAGCAAGAAAGGCAGTTTCCTTTATAAATCCCTATTTTCAGGGGGTGAGCATGTCCTGACCTCCTCTAAAACATAGTCCACACACTTCACAGGGCCACAAACTCGCCTTCCTGCTGAAGTTAATCATTATTCATTTCCTTGTTAATAAGGCCACATAACTTTCACCTTAAACCATCACCCCAGGCTTGGCCGCTCCTAGAGTTCCTCCCTCTGCACTGTTCAGCCCACACCCTGGATCTTCTCTCCCCAGACTTTCACTCCCACCCCTCTCACATCCAGGTGGGGTAGTGAGCCACCTGCTTCAGTGAGGCAGCTAAACCCACTTAACCCTTTCCCAGCAGTTTTAACACCTACCACCAGCCAGATGCTGCTGGCCTATTACATAAGGGCTTGGAAACATACCCTGGCCAACTTCCTATCCCTTCGCCATGACTCTGAAACTTACCACAAGCAGGAGATGGATGATTTGAACTGGAATCAAGAAACCGCATCCTACTGTCTGGTTCCTGCTGGCTGCACAATAGCTTGGCCTCCAGCATTTTGCAGGGAGCGGAGGATGAGAGGTGGGTTCCTCGGAGCCGACAGGTGGACAGCCACCACGAACACTCTGCTGTTCCTCTGGAGGTGTTGTTTAATGGGCAGCCCCCCAGGGATTGGAGAGTTGTGGCATTCTGTCCTTCCCATCAGCCGGTGAAGGAGGGGATGCCGAGACTTGGCTGAGGTTGTTGGTGATCTTTATTTTGCCTGACACCTTTCAGAACCTGCTTGGTTATAAGCTGTTAAACCTTCGGCAGAGATTGGAGGGAAGGGGATATTCGCTGAGATAACAAGACAACAGGCTGCAGAGTGTGAACCTCTGAAATTAAAAGAGTGGTTTTTTTTAATATACCACTTCAGCGCAGAGGCTCCTTTCCTCTGGCTGAAACCTGTAATTACAGCAGCAAAATCCTCAGAAAACAAGCCACGCCGCTAACTCTGAAATGAGCGAAAAACAAGAAAACCAGGGGCCAAGAAAACCATAGCTGGGATTACTCCTGTCGCAATTCAGGGCAAGTGCACCTGTATTTCCCCTCAGTGGTCCAGCCAGGTCACCCACTCCCAGGCTTCCTGCTCCCCTGGTTGTCACCTCTCTTGGGTAGGGTAACCAGGTATCCGGTTTTCGACCAGAACACCCGGTCGAAAAGAGATCCTGGGGGTGGCTTCCAAGAGACTGATACTGGAGGACCTACATTAGCATCCATCTCCTCCTACAGGCATTACGGACAATTCCACAATAGCACATACACAATTTTCACTTTTAACACAATGGCCCCAGAGGTCTAACAGCTAATTCAGTCAGGTTAACATTAATTCACTAGAGTTTGTCTTAACTTCATAAGGTTTGTCCAGGATATTGTCAGTATGTCACAACTCCACCGACATCACTGACATCAGTGGGGTCGTGCTGAGGATCTGGTCTGGCATTCCTCTTATGTTTCCTTTGTGTCCCTATGGGCATGTAAAGTATACTTTGGCAACTCAGCAGCCGGTGCTCTGATAAGGGATTCAGATTGATGTTAGTATACAACAAGGGGATGAGATGCAACACTGAGGTCCTCACTGGGGTTGTTTATTTAATTTATTTTTTTAGTTTTTACTTGTGAAGGAGTCTCTTTTAATGCCTAGAGCTGCAGATCACAACAAAATAAAACAGAGCTGGATGGATGGATGGATGACAACTGAAATCATTCTATGTTATAAATGCCAGAACTCTGAAATCTCACAAAAAACTCCATCATAATTATGCAAAATTTAAGGGGTCAGTGGCCCCCTGGCATGGTGATGTAACTAGCAGATCAACTCAGGTAATATGTAATTCAGACAGAGAATGGACAATTAGTTAGGTGAATCTGCAGACACCCAAGGACTGTTCATATGGGTGCAATCACATCTGTTGACAAAAATATGATTTGTGATGCTAGAAAAGCAAGTGAAGAAAACACTGACTGTGATACAAAAAAGCCCTTAGAACTACTCACTGGGCAGACTGAAGAGTACAATCAACACAAATACAATCACCAGATGATACCACGGCTGTGTCGCTCCAGATAAAGAAGATTTAAACCCAGAATGGAAGGACTATGGCATGTCCTAATGCTGTTATGAAGCAGGAACTTTGGTAATGGCATCTCCAAACTTATTTTGTTTATAGGGGGGGATGTATTGTACACATGATACGTATATCTGGCACACTGTTAATTTGTTAAAGGTCACAGGAGACGTTGGCCCAGATCCTCAACGGTATTTAGGCTCCTAACTTCCATGGTTCGGGGCCTTTATGCAAGACGAGGGTTTCCAATATAGGTAACTGGTGAAATTTCCTCCTCTTGCCGTTTCAACTGGCTGCAGGCTGCTGCTTCCTGTCCTAAAAGACTGAAGAGTGCTGGCTTGTACTGCTCAGCAGCTGCCACATCCCATGCCCAGACATGCCAGGAGGCTAACCCCTCCAGCAGCACAGACACATGGAGGTATGTACCCAGCCACAGCTACACGGTGGTACCTAGGTAGTTCAATATGAACGATCACTTTTCTGCCTGGTGTGAGAGGGAAGGGTATGAAATAAAGATGCAACTATTCACAGCAGAACTCAACAGATAGCGGGAGGCTCAGTAAACTGTGTCCACGAGAGCTTTGTGAAAGCAGGGAAGGGAGAGGACTGCTGTGTATAGAGTGCATCTCATTTAGGAAACAATTAGCTCTGTCTGACTCCTGCTGATCCTTACTACCCTATAACTGGGATACAGGGATGGGCAGAGAAGGGAAAGGAATCCCTTCCTGTGTACTAGAAGTGTGCTCCAGCTGTGGATTTTGGCTCAGGATTCAAATCCAAACTTCCCCAAAGTTTGGATCCAGGGCTCTGGATCAATCCATTATAGAGCTACGCCTAGACCATGAAATTCAGGTCTGGAGCTGAACTTGCTTCAAGTTCAAGATTAAGATCCAGGGTTTGGATTCATCGCTACAGTCCAGCTTGTTTGCAAGACATGACAGAACCAGTCTGGAAAATATAAGAGCCACCCCCAATCTCCATGAATCCCTGGCCACACACAGACAGAGTGACCACCTTGGAATCTTATTATAGCGATAACTACAGCAGTCTAATTATATCAGGATAGTTCTGTTGGTAAATTTTCCTCTGTAGACAAGGCCTCAGAGAAACGAGTAGATGCTCAGATACAGTGGTGCTGGCAACTAAACTGACAGATTCCCAGCCCCATTTTGGAAACCCAGGGAGTTTGCAGCAGTATTCAAAAGTGGGATGTTTCTCTGAACTTCTTGTGGCTCTATCATACCTTTAATTCACCTGTGTGATTGAGAGGGCACATTTCTAGGGAGAAAGTACAGCCCTGGGATTGGAAAGAGGGGGAACCGAGAGCGAATATAGGAGGTTAACGGTATGTCAATGTCAAAGCAAACTCCGTGCAGCTGCAAACACAAATATCATTTTCATTTTCAGCCACTGCAGGGCAAAAGGCCTGTAGGCCCGTCTTGCTGAAAAAATAATGAAACCAAGGTGAAGCTGAGGAAAGCGGCATCACACACACAACAGCCCTGCTTGGCGCAGCTGTGCTGCGCACGGTTTTCATCACAAACTCTGCTTCGGATGGCCTGGGCAGTGAGCTAGCTTAACTGTGCGGGCACAGAACCCTCCTCTGGATTGAATAATAGCACACATCCCATCCTAGCACTTTCCATTCAAGGATGTCAAAGCCCAACCATCCAAACCAGCCTCTCAGGCACAAAACAGGATAAAGGTCCACAAACTCAGACTCTGTCAGACTCCTGGGGGAACAAATTCCAGGGCAGAGGCTGTCCCCCCGCATAGGCCATGTCCACATTATAGATTTTGTCCAACGTAGCTGGCAGACTGCCTGAGCTGGGCTGGCGCAGGCCTCTAGTGTAGATGCAGTTGTACTGGCAAAGCAGTGCTTTTAATGGAATAGCGTGTATTACTCAGGCTGCATGTAGATTAAGGTAAGCTGGCAAAAGGATAGCTTTGCCAGTATAGCTGTGTCCACACCAGGAGCGCTTTGCTGGTCAGATACAGAGGGAAAGCACTCCCAGTGTAGACACGTGGCCCAGAACGCCCAGCGCCCCTTCCAGAATTCAGAACTGGCAACTGTTAGCAAGAGTTTGCCAACCGATCTCAACTGTGGAGATGAAGCATAAAGAGGGAGAGGCAGACTCTGAGGTCCCAAACTGTCTAAGCCAGGACTCAGGCCATAGAGGGCTTTATACACTGAAACCCACAAACAAACTGAAGGCGAGAGGCCTCTCCAGCGTAACGTGGTCCAGCACAGTCTCCATGGTGTGTTGGCCGCTGACTGGGGGTTCCAAAAGCAGTTTTGGAGCCGCGGGGCACAAAGGACACTAACGATTTGACTCCCCTCCACAAAGGACCCTCAGTTTCTGGAGCAGGTGTCACTTCTTTCATGATTTCCGCACGTTCTGCCAACCCACTGTCACCATTGTCTTGGCTAGGGTGACCATCTGTCCCGGTTTGGCCGGGGCCGTCCCTTCTTTAAGCTGTCCCGGGCAAGTTGGCAAAATGGCCACTTTGGTCCAAAACCCTGGAATGTGGGAGTATGTGTCCGGGGAGGGTGGTGAGTGGCAATGCCAGTCCTGCGCAGGGTGGGAGGCAGGGGGCAGGCAGGGCTCTGGCGAGCAGCAACACCAGCCCCAGCCTGGCGCATGGGGCAGGCAGGGCTTGGGTGAGCAGCGACGCCAGCCCCACGCAGGGAGGGGGGCCCGGGCGAGCAGCTCGGGCCAACCCCACGCGGTGTCCCCTTTTCCCTTTGGGAAATATGGTGGCCCTAATCTTGGCCAGACCTTGGGGAAGCCCAGGTAGGTAAAACCATTAGGGTCTGAGAGAGGTAGAACCGAGCCTATGGATGGCACTGCCACCCCAACCTGTCCCACCGTCTCCCCCAGGGCCTCACCTGTCTGACTGTGTGGGTGCACAGGTGTGTGTGTGTAAGAACTGTGCTAGGCCACAAGCCTTTGCTGCGCTCCGGGCCACCTTGCAGCCTTTGCCCCAAACTTTGCTGCCCCGAAACTGTGCTCCCCACCCCCATGCTCTGCTGAGCTCCCTGCTCCCGCCCCATTCCCTGCCCCAACCCACGCCCGCCCCCATGGCTTCCTGCCCTGGATCTGCTGCCCTTCCGCCCCATCCTGCCCACAAGCCACGCTGCACCCCTCTTCCATGCTACACTCCCCCCCAGGCCATCCTGCCCCCCATCCTCTGCTGCACCCCCAGGCCCTGCTGCCCCTCTGTCTCTATTGCCCCACGACCTGCCGCACCCCCAGGCCTTGCTGCCCCTCTGTCTCTGCTGCCTCACGCCCTGCCCCACCCCCAGGCCCTGCTGCCCCCCCCGTCCTCTGCTGCCCCTCTGTCACTATTGCCCCACAACCTGCCGCACCCCCAGGCCCTGCTGCCCCTCTGTCTCTACTGCCCCACGCCCTGCCGCACCCCCAGGCCCTGCTGCCCCTCTGTCTCTACTGCCCCACGACCTGCCGCACCCCCAGGCCCTGCTGCCCCTCTGTCTCTACTGCCCCACGCCCTGCCGCACCCCCAGGCCCTGCTGCCCCTCTGTCACTATTGCCCCACGACCTGCCGCACCCCCAGGCCCTGCTGCCCCTCTGTCTCTACTGCCCCATGCCCTGCCCCTTTCGCCCTATTGCCCCCCGGCCTCTGCTGCCCCCCCAGGCCCTGCTGCCCCACGCCCTGCCCCACCCCCAGGCCATCCTGCCCCTTTCTCCCTATTGCCCCCCCCCGTCCTCTACTGCCCCTCTGTCTCTATTGCCTCACCCCCAGGCCCTGCTGCCCCGTCTCTATTGCCCCATCCCGTCCTGCCCCAGGCCCTGCCCGCTGCCCCCCCGGCTGCCCCCTCTGTCTGTGTTGCCCCGGGCCCGCAGGGGTTAACCCCCGGGCCCGCCCCACCGCTGACGCGACTTCCGGGGGGGGGAGCCCCGGGGCTGGCACCGCGGCCGCTTTATCCGGAGCGGAGCCGCCCGGCCGCCTCCCTCGGCCGGCCCCGCCATGGTGGTGCTGACGGGCCGGGAGGCCGGAGGCGGGCGGGCCCCGGAGGAGCCCTACCTGTGAGTGGGGCGGGGGTCCCCGGGGTCCCCCCGTCCGTCCCTGGGGGGCCCCCTGCCGCGGGGGGGCAGCCCGGGGGGTTCCCCCGTCCGTCCCTGGGGGGGCCCCTGCGGGGCGGGGCAGCCCGGGGGTTCCCCCGTCCGTCCCTGGGGGGCCCCCTGCGGGGGGGGGCAGCCCGGGGGGTTCCCCCGTCCGTCCCTGGGGGGCCCCCTGCGGGGGGGAGCAGCCCGGGGGGGTCCCCCGTCTGTCCCTGGGGGGGCCCCTTCCCCAGGGGTCCATATACAGGAGAACTCTTCCCCTTCTCGGGTGCAGCCAGAGTGGGGGTTCTCTGCCCCCCAGGGAGATCCCGAGCCCCCTTCCCTAGGAGGGGGGGCTGCCTGGGGGGGGGTTCCCTCTCCACACAGGGGAGATCTCCTTTTCCTGGGGGTGGGGGGTGTCCCTGTCTACACAGGGGAGATCACCCCACCTTTCAGGGTGGGGGTTCTGGGGGTTGTTTCCCTCCCACATAGGAGAGATCCCCTCTCTCGGCCCCCCAACCCCAGGGAGGGAGGGGCTCAGTCCCCGCACATGGTCAGATTCCCCCTCTCTGAGGGTGGGGGCATCACTCTCCCTAGTGGTGATAAATTAGTATCCTTCACCCTTCTCTGGTACCATATTACCCCACCCCTTGTAAGCCCCAAGGGGGGCAGACAAAAAAGAGGAACTGCCCCCACCCCCAGGCGGGTGAACCTGAATGGCTCCAGTCTTCTGGTCTCAAGGCTGTGCGCCCCGCAGCGCTGTGGCCCAAGCCTGCACCCCGTGGGGACTGAGCCCAGGCCGCACGTTACTGAGCCTCTGGTGGATGTCAGTCATCTTGCTTAATGCCCAGTTGACAGGTGCTCAGATCTACAGAGAAAAGGGTGACCTGATACCCTATGGAGCCTGGAACAGCCAATGGTTTCCTCTGCCTCATTTCCCCCTACGATGAGACCTTGGTCCCATACAGGTCTAGGGACTCTGCTTCACCGGGCACGGGTGCTAAGGCCACTCCCTCCCCCCACCCTTCTGTCTTGGTGACACCCAGAAAGTCATTACTCTTGTTTCCTCCTCCCTTCCGATCATCCGACCAGGGAATGCAAATACCTTTCACCTTGCTCTGGGTAGGGCTCGTTGAAGCTCCAAAGGGCCCGTGATCCAGCTATCTGCCTCTGTGATGCAGGACAGCCCTGAAAGTATTAGGCCTTGTTTAAATGCAGAAGTTGCTCCAGTTTGAGTTAGTTTGAAGCAAATTCCTCTGGAGAAGCTTTTTTTTTTTTTTTCCAGTTCCCAGTTGATTTTAAGCGAAACTGAAACAAGCTGCCTGGCTTAAACTGGGATAAGTGTTCACACAGCCTTTTGCACTGGTTTAAGTACATTGGTTTCAAGTAACACCTGGAATAAAACCAGTGCAACCGTCTCGTATAGACAACCCTGAGGCCTCCTGCCTGTGGGATTCCCCAGCCCAGTGCTTCCCTGCTTTGCACTGAATGTAGCAGTCCTAGGTGGGTATTCTGTCCCCAACCAGGATGGTTGCATAACATGTTCATATGGAAACAGTGTAAATGACACCACAGTCTGTCTAGTTTAGGGCTTGTCTGCACTCTGGGGGTTATAGGACCATAGCTGTGGCCTAGCGGCGTCTGTGCTAGGGGTGAGGTCAGCACAGCTGTGGCTACGTATTTCTGTGGTCCAGGGTTTAGATGTGTATTTCTGTGGCCCCCGTTCTCATAGTATCGAAGACGTAATGTATTCACTCGGGCAACACCCCTGTGTGGTAGAGAAGAATTCTCTATTTTAGAGAGGAGACTGAAGCACATAGCAACCAAGAGACTTGCCTGAGGTGTGTCAGAGCCGGAAATTGAACCCAGGTCTCCTGAGTTCCAGAGTTTAGTGCTCTAATCACTAAACAATCCTTCCTCTCCACAGTCTAAGGCGAAGGAGAATCAGACCTCGGGCTGTCCACCAGAGCTGGTGTTAGATCCTGGGGTCTCGACCTGGGAGTTGGAAATGAACCTTGGGTGTTGTAACTACCCTGTGATTTGTCAGGGCTAGATTGCGGGGAAGGTCCCAGAAAGCTCCTGTTGTAGAGGGGGATCACAAGTATGGAAAAGGCTGAAACCAGCTGAGTTAGATGAATCTCAGGAAATGGTAACATGTTTTGTACCATGAAACCTTTTGTTTTTTATTCTTAGTTAACCGCAGGCTGGAAGCATTGGGTGTATAAGGGACACAGGGTTATTACTCGGATAATTAACTAATTATTGTTTGCACTCTGCATTTATAGCACCTTTCATCCAAGGTCACCAAATACTTTATGGAGTTAAGTTTCAGAGTAGCAGCCGTGTTAGTCTGTATTCGCAAAAAGAAAAGGAGTACTTGTGGCACCTTAGAGACTAACCAATTTATTTGCATCCGATGAAGTGAGCTGTAGCTCACGAAAGCTTATGCTCAAATAAATTTGTTAGTCTCTAAGGTGCCACAAGTACTCCTTTTCTTTTTATGGAGTTAAGTTAGCATCATCGTCCACCTCTTACATGAGAGCGAAGCTGGACATTGAGAGGGGGCATGAGTTGGCCCTGGGGTCACACGGAGTCCCTGTCTCTCTGCATTTAGTGTGCAGAGCTACCGACTCCCCGTGCTCCTTGTTCTGCCTGTTGGGTGTCCGGGGCTCAGACCTGCCTCCATGGGCATGTTGGGGAAACTGAGTCTGCCACTGTCATCTGCTGAAATGACCAATTTCATGTTGGAGGCTCCTGTTAGAAATGGCCCCAGGACCGTCCTGTCCCTTTGGTCCTGGCTATGGGGATCAGCCACAGTTAGAGGGTACAGGCTAAAATGGGTAAACCCTGGTTGCCAGCAGGGCTCTAGAGATCCTATCTGTCTGGAAGCCATGCTGTCCTCGGGGGTTATAGTCCATATAGGATGGCTTTCTAGAAGGAGGATGCTGTCCATACTGGATAGGGAAGCCCTGCTCCCATGGCTTTTGTCCTAGCACGAACAGCGATCTTCCTTGGGACGGATGCATGAGGCTCAATTCTGCAAAGCCAGTTTCTAATGTGAGGGGCGTTCGGGACCATTCCCAGCGTATCCTGTTCATAAAGTAGTAAAGGCCAGAAACTGTTTGTTTACAGCTCTCCTGTAATGAAATCAGATGATTCCTCTAAACCTGCGGGTGGGGGGGGCATTAAGGATTTTTTTTGGAGCTGTGACGCAGAAATCTGTGTCATTGTGAGGTTTGTGGCTTGCTTTAGCACTGGCTCAAAAACTATTTCAAATGGCTGGAAGTTTGGACTGTTTGTTGCTGGATGCTGGACTCGAGAGCAGTGACTTCAAGGTTGCACAAGTGTGCTGAGTGCTCTGCTCCCCACCCCTATTTTTAATCCAAACCCGGGCGGGGGGGGGGGGAAGGGTGATAGATGAGAACGTGTTCGCTCTTAGAGTAAAAAGCAGTGATGGGTGAGATTTTACACGCTCTAGCAGCAATGCTGTCCATGCTGTGATGCTGAAGAACAGCGGCAGAGAGCGTCTGCGGGGGAAGCTGCTGGCACCGAGGCGATCTGTGTGGAGAAGGGCTCTTCAGGGCGGAGAAGAGTGGTAACAAGAACTAGCCCCCTTTCTAGGCCGCTGGTTGTGTAAGTGGAGAAAAGGATTGGAAGGTGCTGGCCAAGCAAGTGGTGGGGTTGGGACGACTAGGAAAAAGCAGCTTGGCTTCACGCTGCTGCCAGAAAAATGTTGCCATCTTTCTAAGAGGTTGTGACCAGGCCTTGGCATGATGCTGAGCCTGGTCTGCCTGTCGGAGTATCTGGGCAACCTGCTATTACTGACACGGGTTGAAAATGAAGGGCCTGTTACTGAGGGGCTTGCGTGGTCGTGAGTCTCCAAGGCTGACAATGAATCTGTTACCATTTAAAAGCTGGCAGGGAGGGGGAAGATCGTAGATTCCCACATAGTATTAAACCGGTTGTCTGTCGCTCTGACAGGACCTTCAAAAGGCATGCCAGTCACCTTCTGGTGTGGATTTTTTCCTGCTTGAACTGTTCGGTAGCTACTACTAACACCTAGTTCACGTCTCCTGCTTTCCAGTCATCCCTTTCAAAGTAGGTCATTATCACCATTTGACAGGTAGGGGGAAACTGAGGCACGGGTGAAATGACTTGCCTAAGGTCAGCTGGCAAACCAGTGGCAGACCTGTGACTTGAACCCATGCCTCCTTAGTCGTAGTCCAGTGCCCTGTCTAGGCGCTGCTGTCTTCGTAGTAGCTATGAGCTTAAGAACAGCTGGAGCTAGCAAGCTGTGCTGTGCATTATCAGGGAGGAATAGCATCCTTCCAGTGGGATAAAGCATTCACCCCTAGGTTTACTGCTTCTTGAAATCTGCCACTAAAGTCATGTGGGAAAGACTTGGATGAGGGCTGAATTGGCAGACTAGAACGAATGCTTTCAGGTACATTAAACCCTTCCAAGTGCCAGTCCGGAAGCAGAGATCAGAAGAAAGTGTTGATTCCTGACAGACAAGGTGAACTGCAAAACCATAACTTCCAGCAGAACAGCCTCAGGGTAGATTTTCCACACCAATATTCTTCTAAGGAACAGGGTTAATCAGTGACAGTGCAAAAGTGCTCCCCTTGCATAGAAGTAGTCTCAGAGTAGGATGAAAAGCCTGCCAGCTTTCCTATAAGCATGGTGCTTTTTGCCAGGATACCAAGCAGAACGGCAAGAACTAACCTGCTAGCACAAGGCAAATTAAACTTGGCACCAAAGTCTTGGAACACGCCTTCTATGGTGAAACTTGCCTGTTTATTTCTAAAAACATTTTTCCAGCTGAGATCAGAGGGAAAAGTCCTCTTTATTTTTTTTTTCTTTGCCCTGCTGTGAAGAACTGTGACTGCCTTAAGGTGTCATTAAAATTGGGGATTTCAGAACGTGCATTGTCTTGGATTTTTCCTCTTCTGCAAAATCCTCTTTAAGTCAAACAAATCTCAGATAATGCAACAGGCCCCTGGGCTACCAGGGCAGGTTTTGGTATTATACATGGTACCACTTAATGGTTGAACAGTATAATACATAGAATATCAGGGTTGGAAGGGACCTCAGGAGGTCATCTAGTCCAACCCCCTGCTCAAAGCAGGACCAATCCCCAGTTTTTGCCCCAGATCCCTTAATGGCCCCCTCAAGGATTGAACTCACAACCTGGGTTTAGCAAGCTATTTGGTACTAACTCTAGGCCTACAGGTTTTGAGACACTTGAATGAAACCTGTTGGCTCCATGCACGTCAACTTTATGATGAGCCAGTTCAGCTATATGTGTGGGATGATTTTTTTTTTAAACCATGCTTATATCAGAGACATCTGTGCAGGTTTTACTTCTCTTCTATAGCTACAACACTGCGCAAGGTTCTCCATCTCCTTCTGTTTGTTGTCACGCCAATTTCCTGCTTCTGTTTTGCAAGATCGTGTCTGACCCTCAGTCCCTGCCCCAGTTGGAAGGGGTGAGAGATTTTACAATAGAGATTCTCTCCCTGGTGTGGCCCTGCTTAAGAAAAAATCAGGACATGGAGGCCAATTAAAAACCTTGCCTTCCACCCATTCCTGTGTGCTGTTTGCAATTGGTAACCTGCCAGCACAACCCTCCCATCTTCCAGATGGTGAGGGGAGCTGTGCCAATGCCCCCGTTTATGTAATGCACATTTCATGAAGGGGGATGTGTAATGGGGCCCCAGATTGGCAGTATTCAGTGGAGCCAGGCAATACTCCTGTAGCTACAGCGGAGGGGCCTTTTCCTCTTTCTGAATAAGTACATGTGGAGGGTTAAACCATCCACCTATGTTATTGACCTCAAGCTGCCACTGAAGCAGGACTCTTAGAGCTAAAGTACCAGACCTCCACAATAGAGGTGACTTCTGTGGAAGGTTCCCAATGTTCTCCTTGCCTGGTCTTCCCCAGTGAATTATATGCCAGTCACTGGGAAGTGTGACTGATCAAACCCACCTGTTTGTGGAATTCTTAGCCAGTATTAGTTACAGTAGCATGGTGCATCCAGACACATAGTGAGAGACAGCCCATGTCTCAAGGAGTTTACAATCTAAACAGGAAAGATGAAGGATTCTAATCCCCCTTTTACTGATGAGGAAATTGAGGCACAGAGAGACTAAGTGTCTTGCCCAAAACCACACAGGAAATTGGTGGCAGAGCCAGGCTTTGAGCCTAGATCTCCTGAATCCCAATCCAATGCCTTAAATGTGAGGCCACTCTTCCTTATGCACTATGGAATTAGCATGATCCAGATAGCAGTTGCTTTGATTGAAGGACCCCGAGGTCTCTTCCTTCTGAGTAGTCAGACTTCAGGAGTCAGACAGGACACTCTCAGGACGCTCCCTGCCTTACAATTTCATGTTCTTTTTAAAGAATATCTGGGATTCTTAGAAACTTAATTTGTTTTTGGTGTTTTTTTGGTTGTCATTTATGCCATTTACTCTTTACACCAAACGTAGCCTGCAGTGACAGTCGCTGGGAGTCTCTGGCGTGGTCTCAGACACTAGCACAATGCTGCTTGTGTTTGGATTCTCAGGCTGGCTGGAGCAGGTTTAAATCTTAAATAAAGTTGAGTCATGAATTGTAAATTGCTCTTTACAACCTGTGCACAGTTGGGCTGTGACTTACTCATCAAATCGCCATCTCAAAGTACAGTAAGACCTCAGAGTTACGAACACCTCGGGAATGGAATTTGTTCGTAACTCTGAACAAAACGTTCTGGTTCTTTCAAAAGGTTACAACTCAACACTGACTTAATATAGCTTTGAAACTTTACTATGCAGAAGAAAAATGCTGCTTTTGACCAGCGGTTCTCAACTGCAGGTCTGTGGCCCCCTGGGGATCCATGAGCCCTTTCAGGGGGGCTGTGGGGCCCCACTGCTGAAACCCTGAGCCCCAGCACCCCCCCGTGAGGCTGAAACTGGGAGCGGTGTGTGGCTGAAGCCCCATCCCTGGTGCCCCCCATGGGGCTGAAGCTGGGGATAGCACGGGGCTGGAACCCTGAGCTCCCCTTCCCCTCTCTCCCCCGAAGCCTGGAGCAGCGTGGGGCTGAAACCCTGAGACCATGGGCAGAATTGAGGGGACATGAGGGTGTTGCCCCCCCAAACTGCAGTGCCTTACCTACAGTGGGGCAGTCCTGGGGGCAGCTCCACCCCCCCAACCTCCTCCTCCTTCAGCGCCCTCCCTCAGGCCAGATCCTAGGAGGGAAGCCAGAGCCAGACAGTGAGGGGCAGCTGCTCCTCTGGCTGGTGGTGCCATGGAGTGGGGAGCCCTGGCATTCCCCCGTCTGCTGCTGGGGCCTGGGGTTGCAGCTGCTTCTCAGCTCCCAGCCCCTCATGCAGCCGATCAGAGCTACCCAGGTGGGGAGCCGGCTCCGGGGCTGGCAGAGCCCTCGGAGAGCAGCCATCAGCACATAGCCCCAGACAGGTGGGTGCCACCTGCTGAGATGAGTTGGGGTGGGGGTGGCACTCCCTTCCTGGGACCCTGCGGTGCGGAGCTGGCCCGAGCCCTGCCGGCCTTTGCCCCCCCCCTCCCCCACAAAATAGACGTCAAACTATACATATGCCCAATGGCCCCACCCTTGGCCTGGAGCCCTGAATTTTTCCCTCCCCACTCCCCAGCCCTGCTGAGCCCTGGAGTTTTTATAGCATGTTGAGGGGGGCCTCAGAACAAAAAGGGTTGAGAATCCCTGCTTTTAACCGTCTTAATTTAAATGGAACAAACACAGAAACAGTTTCCTAAACTTGTCAAGTCTTTTTTTTTTTAAACTTTCCCTTCATTTTTTTAGTAGTTTACGTTTAAAATAGTACAGTGCTGTATTTTGCTTTGCTGCCTGATTGCGTACTTCCAGTTCCAAACGAGGTGTGTGGTTCACCGGTGAGTTCGTAACGCCGGGTGTTTGTAACTCTGAGGTTCTACTGTACCCGGGATGTTATAAATAATACAAACAAAATGAAACCATTAGCCAGAGGCCCCAGCGTACAGCTTAAACTGGGCAGACAAAATAGTCCCAGAAAGGGATTGGCAAGGAGAGATCTCAGTGGATCAAAGCTGGGTTAGTTGGAGTTCAGTAACACCCAAACAAGGGCCATGTGAGAGACCATCACTGCCCCAAAGAGTTTAGGGTGGAATCCTGGATCCACTGACGTCCATAGCAAAAAACTCCTGTTGACTTCAGTGGGTGCAGCATTTTCACAGTCTAAATAGGCAAGACAGACGAAGGGTGGGAGGGGGGACCAGGGTGGTGGCTTGCCCAAGGTCACATAGTGAGTCAGTGGCAGAGCCAGGAATGGAATAATCCTTTTTTTATGCATTGCTTCACATCAGTAGATCTCAAAGTGCCTTACGCAGGAAGACCACCATTTTACAGGTACGGAAACTGAGGCACATATCTGACGTGACTCCTGCAGCAGGCCAATGGCAGAGCCCAGGTGTAAAACCCAGGTCTCCTGACTCCCAGTCCAGTGCTCTATCCACTAGTTCAGAGAATAGGCCTCAAAGGCAGCTTCAGTCGGACTCTCCTGGCTCTATTGCAGGAAGGGAGTCCTAGAACCAAGGGGGTTCCTGCCCTTGGCCTGATTCGGATGAGGATGAGTAAAAAGACGACTGCCGGTTACCTTGGAGAGACGTGGGAGAGAGACGGTCTCCGATCTGCAGTACTCCAGGCTGAGGATATAGATTTAAAGTGAGCATGAACTTTGGCCCCAAGCACCATAATGTTGTGACTCACCTGGCTGATGCTGCGTGGGTGCCCTTGTGATCATCCCCAGGTGCAAGGAAGGCCCCCGTTGGTCTGAAGAGCAGGACCTCAATGACACAAAGCTGGGTGTAGTAACTGGAGGAAGCAGCATTGGAGGGGGTGGGGGTGGGAGTACCGGCGGTCCTCTGCTCCTGTAAGCTTGCAAACTAGTCTCTGTTTAAAGAGACAACTGAAATGTAGTTAGTTTCAAACAATTAAAAAAAAAGTTTCAGCCCCCCCGGTCCTTCTGCCAGGTTTTTTTTTTTTTTTTTTTTTTTTTTACAGCTGTGCAATTTTCTAATTTTTTTTTAAATGTTTGTCTCCTGTTGCTGTGTGGAAACCCACACAAACCAAAGGGGAAACAAACAGTGAAACTGATTGTGCACAGTGTGCTGCCAGACGCACAGAGATATTGAAGGGGTGGGGTGGGGTGGGGGGGGAATAGGGAAATGTCTTAATTATGTTGATCTTGGGTGTTAATTGTAACAGTTGCAGGTTTTAAAAAATAATCAGATGGAAAGTTTTGTGCTCTTAAAGAAAAACAGTCAACTTAGATCTTCAGTGAACGCCTCTTAAATTCATGCTTGGGTTTAATATTTATTAAGAGGTTCAGCTAGACCGGGGTAGTCAGTAGATGGACTGTGGGCCAAATCTGGACTGCCAGATGCTTTAGAACAGACCCTGAAATCTTTTTATTTACTTGTTATGATCATTATTTTGTTGTTCTCTCTGGGGTCTGGACCTTGACTATACCTTGACCAAGAAATCTGGACCTTGACAAACAATAACTACCTCAGAGCTAGACCGTGTCTGTATCTGTGCATAATATAAAAACCCTGACCTTGAAAATGGATTTATATGATCAATAAAAGCAAAGCAGCCTGTAGTGTGTGAATACATCAAAGCTGGTTCTTTTTCTTTCGCTGTTTGGGTGCTTAATTGCAATAATGCTTGTTATTGGCAAACAGCCCAGGTAGATGTAGATGGAATCATTTTGCTCTGTATCAAAGAGGGCAGTAGCAAGTGAGTATCTCATTCATTTATCCCTTGTATTCACTTCGAAGGTCAAGTAGTTGTGTTTCCCTGCTCAGCCTTTTATACGCTAATTTCAGGTTGCTCTGCAGGCAAGGTATTCAGCTTGTAGCTTTATCTCTAAATGGGTTTCCTGTGCTTTCCAGATGTGCACGCTTTCTCTCGTGACTTTTCTGTAGGGGTTAGGATAACGTTACCACCAACAGAGTTACCACCTCAGAGTTACGAACTCCAGCATTAAAAACCGACCCGTCAACCACACACCTCGTTTGGAACTGGAAGTACGCAATCAGGGGGAGCAGCAGAGACACACAAAAAGAGCAGAGACAGTACCATACGGTGTTAAATGTAAACTAAAATAAGGGAAAGTTAAAAAAAAATTTTTGGCAAGGTGAGGAAACTGTTTCTGTGTTTGTTTCATTTAAATTAAGATGGTTAAAAGCAGCATTTTTCTTTTGCAGAGTAAAGTTTCAAAGCCGTATTAAGTCAATGTTCAGTTGTAACCTTTTGAAAGAACAACCATAATGTTTTGTTCAGAGTTATGAACATTTCAGAGTTACTAACCACCTCCACTCCCATTTTAGATCGGGGGAGAAAATCTGGGATCTTGGGTTCTGTTCCTAGCTCTGCTTCGTGAAATTGGACAAATCACATACAACTTGTGTGTTTAGACAAGGGCTACCGCTTTAACTACAGTGATACAGTTCAAGCTGCACAGCTTTGGTGTGGACACAGTTATACCAGCATAAAGGTGCCTTATACCAGCATAGCTTATTCCCCTTCCCTGACAGGAACAACATATACTGGTATAAGGCATCTTGATACAGCAAGACTAGGGCTTTTGTCCAGGTATAACTACTTTGGTGAAAAATGACACCCCAACCAAAATAGTTATGCCAGTGCAAAACTTCCAGAGCTGGCCTAAAGTGCTCTATGTGGCTGGTTTTTTTTTAAATCTCTCAAATTGAGACCGTAGTACTTACCTTTTCTAAAGTGCTTTGAGATCCTTGCCTAAGTGCAGAGAGTCAGCGGCTATTCTTGATGCCCCCTGGAATGTTGCTAGAAGAAGTGTAAGTCAGGGTTTGATGTAGTCACCCCTTACTGGAGGGAGCTGTCTCATTCATCCACGCTCATGCATCGCACCAAGGAACATTGAGAAATCACCAAGCCCAAGTCTCCTTTCATGCTTGCATAAGAAATCCCAGTTGAATTCCTCTAGATTTGCACTGGTGTAGCAGAACAAAACACGTCCCTCTGGGGATCGCTCCACTGTCTGGTTGTGGAGGCTTGCCTGCCCAGGTCTAGCCCCCATATGAGCACATTCTCTAACCCGGCATCTGAGTGCGCTCATTGCTCTGTTTTAATAACAGAGTCTATGGGTGTCTGAGAATCTGGGCCGCTAGATGGAATTTGTCTTCGTTCTGCCGAGAACCAGACTGTCTATTTACTTGCCTGTTGGCAGTGTTAATTAAGCATCAAATCTTGTTGTTACTACATAGCCATTGAAGCAATCTAATCAAGTTGGGTTTTGAAGCCTGAAGAACGGAGGTGGTTGTTTTGGGAGTCTTTTGACTGTGACATCGGGTGAACTTGTCATTGACTGGCACAAAGCCTGATGAGAATAGGTGTTATCTGGGCTTTCCTCTGCTGGGCTTCTCCTCTGCTTAGCTCTGCTGATGCATCTCAGTCCTGACCTCTACCCCAGCCCTGGGTTCCCCATTCAGAGCTCTCGTGCTGGCCCATAGTCCTGACCTGCAGGTCCACTGCTATTCCAGCCCAGGCACGGCTGATCCGATCCTCAAGGCTGCCCTGCAGTCCCCTCTTCTTACTATTCCTAGGTCCCCAGAACCTTTCAGCTGGGCCAGCCTGTGGTGGTCTCAGGATCTGAACAGAGCCCTTGGCAGGTGACACCTCTCACCGTGTGTTCTCTGTGTCTCTGTAGGAGGATTGAGGACTGCCTGCCTCCTCTGGGGAGCTCCCCATCCAAGAGGTTCTCCCCCTCCAAACGGAAGCAGTACTATATTAACCAGGCCATCCGCAACTCCGACCTCATCCCAAAGGCCAAGGGGCGCAAGAGCCTTCAGAGGCTGGAGAACAGTAAGGATCAAGCCCTTTTGTGCTTCATGCAGCCTCTTCCCCCTAAGCACTAAGCAGTCTCTTACCCCTGGGGTAGTCCGGTCTGTTTCCTTGGGAGCTGCTTGCAGCATGAGGGGTGGCTCATGGTGAGTGAGGCTGGGGGAATCCGGCCCTGCCCGCACTTGCTCATCGCCAGGCTGTGTGCCAGATACATAACTGAGATAGCTTGAAGCTAGTCACTGCAGAGGTGACTGCGCGGAGCCCTCTGGACAAACAGGCCAAGGCTTTCACAGGTGTCGAGTGCCTTTTGGGGTGGTGGGGTTGGGTACTCAACTTGAGAACTTTTAAAGAGGTCTGACTTCCAGAAGTGCTGAGCATCCACCCTGTGAAACCCAGGTCCATTTAAGGTGTGTCAGATTGCATGGTCACCTGTGCAAACCTTGGCCAATGTGCTGCTGCTGATTTAAAATGTCCCCTAATATATTTCCCTCTGATCTCCGCCCCTGTGTCTTCAGACTGCGCCCCTCCTGATGTATTTTCCTGTAGATTTTGCCCCTCTGTTTAATGACTTCCAAGGCGCTATCTTGACTAGTCAGCTAGCGATGGGTTTGCATGATGCGGTGGTGTGAAGCTGATCCAGTTCTGCCCAGCTGTGGAGTGAGTGATCTTACCTGATGTGAGGTCTGGTGGGGAGTAATGGGATGAAACTGAGGAAGACTTGGGCTGAATCTCAGGAGAGGACAAGTTCAGAGTGGTCTGAGCTGTTCGAGGGAGGAACAGTCTCCCAGAGGACATGATGGAGGCTCCAAACCTGGTTGGGACAGCTCCGGGAAATGTACTGTAGGGAACAATCCCGTATTGGGATTTGATGACTTTGAGTCTTTGTCATGTTGAATGCTTGATCCCTGATTTGGGAGGATGGGAAGGGGCTAAAAACAATTCCTGCTTATGTTTCCAGTGCAGGGCATGGCTCCTGGGTAGCTCTCCTTCCCCATTCCCCTTCTTTGTCCTGCCCAGCCCTAGCTCTGGTGCAGGTGTGTCTCTTGCTTTGTGTCAGCATTAGATCCCCAGGCTGGGACTCAAGCTGGAGTCACTCCCAATAATCAGAAACCCTCTTGCTGAGAGCTGCTCTGCCTGGAGCTCCCGCTCCTTGTTTCTAAAGGGCTCTGTTTCCTAGCTCGGTACCTGATGACTCTGCTGGAGCGGGACGAATGTGGGAATGACGATGGGGAACTCACTCACTCTGCTGCCCCAAGCATCTTCACAGAGGCCTGCAACAACGAGACGTACATGGAGGTAGGTGTCGGGGGTGATCGTACCCGCTTCAGGCTCACGCTGGGAAACCTGGGCATAAAGTATCCAGTAACAGTAACGCTTGGACCTTAGATCCTTGCTGTTCCTGCCAAGGCGCTGTAGGAACATTGGCTAACACTCAGCCTCCCGGTGCTGTAAGGAGGTGACTTGGCCAGGACTGCGCAGTGAGTCTGTGTCGGAGCCAGGAACAACACTTAGGAGCTCCTGGTTCCCAGCCTTGAGCTCAGCCCATTAGTCCATGCTGCCAGGGGGTCTAGCTGATCGGAAAGTGATGAAGACTGGGGCCTCAAGGTTCTTTTAACCTCCCTGAAGCACTTCCATCCTGCCCTTCCCAGGGCACCTCATGGGCTCCTGAGTGGGGCGGGAGCCTTCGCTTCATATGCAATTAACAAGTGCGTCTGAGAGCCAAGTGCTGGCATCCAAATTAAGCACAATTCCTCGTGCACCCTCCTTTGCCTTGGGCTGTGCGACTTCTCCAGGCAAAGCTGGCACGCGTGGAAAGATCGGCGCTCCCTTGGCTTCCAGGGGTCTTCCGTTTACTTGGGCTTCCTGTGGCTGGAGCAAGGCTCCGTATCCTCCCTCAAAAGCAGCAGAAATCCCTACCAGGAGACCATTGGGCCAGACAATTGCAAACTCCCCTGCCTGGGGGAAGAGCTGTGATGTGCCTTCTCAGGCTTCCCTTGGGCAGGGGCCTTGGAGATGATCTCTAAAGTCTAAGCTCCTGGCTGTCCTATGACGGGTCTATCCTGGGGTGATCACTGGAGTATTTATAGATGGGGATGGGAGGCCATGTCTTCATGCACACTGGAGTCCCTTTTCTGTCCAGAAACAGCCTCCAGCTGATGGGACGGCAGGAGGGGGTGGGTTGACGTTGCAACAGCTAAGAAGCCAATTCCCTGGTCTATTTTTGGGGGTCAGAGGGTGGGAGGCAAGTTCCCTGGGGTGATGTAGACAGTGTGGCACGTTGCCAAGCTCCCCGTCCGTGGGCCCGTCGCAGCTGCAGGCGCGGCCTGTGCCAGGAAACCCTCAAGAGCCTGCACAATGAGCTGAACGGAGGGGGCTCGCCCCAGGAGAACCGTTAGCTAGCGAACGCAATGGCTTCCTCTGTTAAGGCAGTGAAATTGAGAGAGCTATGAAGAAACTCAGCGTTTTAATGCTTGCTATTGACTCGCCCAGTCAGTGATGGTTTCTGTCTGCTTTCCTGCCCCCTGGGGCTATATGACAAGCAGATGCTGCAGGGGCATCATTTGAGAAGCTCACTTAATAGAGGGCAGCTTTTGTTGGTCTCTCTCATCCCGGGGAAGCTAGAATCATTTCTCTGTGAGGAGATTAAATGGGTAATTAACTGGGGAAGGACTTCAGTGGCCAGGGCTTGGAGTAGGACGTCGTAATGAGCTGTTATGCCCACCACATGCTTCACTGACTTAACCGCCCGGGATGCCCATTCATACCAGGTGCCTTGGGAGGGAGCGTGTCCTGCGAGGAACATTCTTCAGCGTCTCCAGCCCTGGCATTTGAGACCTTCCCCAGGTGTGTGAGGCAGCCAATATGCGGGTGACGGCTGGAAACAAAAACAGCTGGTAGAAGGTTGCTGTCCATGCTCTGCCTGGTGAATGGTCACACCAGGTAAAGCCTTGGTGTGCCCAGCAAGTTGCCCGAGTTCATAGTGGAACTCGCCATGTTTTAGTGGCACTGCATCCCAACATGCAACGCTCCATCTAGGTCTGCAGAGACCAGGGCAGAGCTGAACTAGGCAGGGAGACTTGGCATAAAGTCACTTGAGAGCCATGAATGGAGGCACCTAACAGGACAGTTGCAGAGGGAGTTGTGAGAGGCGCTCTCTCCAGGTGCAGCTCTACATGCTATTTTTAGGTGGCCAGCGGTAAACACGTGGTGGTGACCTGCTACAGATGTCATGTTTTCTTTCCTGCCTGAAGCCAGAAGGGACTTCCTGGGCAAGTTGGTGGCTGTGCCGGAGGAGAAAATTCTTAGATTGGAGGGGCAAGTAGAGACGCTACTGAAAATCAGAAGCTGAGGAGCTCCTAGACAGCCAGGCTCAGGAAACATCAGTACTCCAGGTTCAAGGAAGAAAGGAGCTGGCCACCAAGCAGTCGGAGACCGAGCAATATGTAACCACCAGAGGCAAGAGGTCACAGTGGCATTCTACACAGCTGGGGATAGATGAGGATGGGCAAGCTTGGACCACCAGAGCAGAGGACCAAGAGGAATTCCATGCTGCTAAAAGTTGTCAATCAATGTCAGGTCCTTAACATGGAAACTGAACAAAGTCTCTCAAGATCCAGCCGGCCCCAAGGAATGGAGAGATGTACAGGACACGCATGTGGATGGCAGCTTAGACCAACCTGTCAGAAAAATCAAGCTTGTCCACAAAGTTCTCCAAAGGTCTGAGGAAGACAGATTATCTTTGCTGGGGATTCAATGCTCAGAAGAATCAGAACAACATTTTGCAAGGGATGAGCAGAAACCAGAACGGTGTGCTGCCTTCCTGGAGCCAAGCCCTGAGATGTCTCTCTAAGGCTGGATCGGATTTGGAACTCTGTGGAAAAGGAACCATTGGTGCTGGTTCATAGAGGCACTCATGATACCGTGTTGTGAGAGATCTCACTGATAGAAGATGTCTTCAGGGAACTTGGAAGCGTGCTGAAGAAGAGGAATGTCCAAGTGATCTTCTCAAAAATCCCAGAAACAAAGGAGAAGGCAAGGCAGAAGATGCTGGAAGTGAACTGCTGGCTAGGTAAATGGTGTATGGTTTTGTGGAACATTGGACCACCTTCTATTGGGAGAGGGGGCTGTATAGTTTGCATGGCCTCTATCTTGGTAGAAGAGGAACTGATTTTCTCGGGCACAGGCTGGCTTGAGTGGTCAGGAGGGCATTAAACTGCTAACAAACAGGGAGAGTAAAAAGGAGGGAAGATACAAGCATCATTTAGTACAGAATCAGGATGCCGAGGACAAAAATTAATCAAGGGACCAAAGGACATGAAGAGAAGAAATTATTTAATTGCCTGTACACCAATGCTAGGAGCCTGGGTAACAAACAAGAGGAATTGAAGTTGCTTATTCAGGAGCATACATTTGATCTAGATGGCATGACTGAAACCTTGTGGGATGAGTCCCAGGAGTAGAATGTTAAAATCAATGGTTCTAACCTGTTTAGGAAGGATCAAGAGGGCAAAAAAGGGAGGGTGCACTCTGTCAAAAATGGCATTACCTGTTTTTGAGTTGCTGATAACGTGGAAGAAAACGATGTTGAATGCTTATGGATCAGTGTCTAACAGATAAAGCACCAGATGTGGTATTAGTTGGTGTTTGGTACAGATCACCAAATCACACTAGGGAGCAGGATGACCATCTCCTTACGCACCTCCCTATAACGTGCGTGTGTGTGTGTGTGTGTCGGGGAAAACTATGTGATCATGGGGGATTCAGTTTGAGTGACTCTAGCTGGATATCTCATGCTGTCAGTACTAAACCATCTGTGACATTTCTAAATATTATTGATAACTATTTCCTAACTCATAAAATGTTGCATCCAGCTGGGGGGAATTCTACATTATACCCCATCTTGACAGATAAAGAGGAACTGATCACAGAATTAAAAATTAATGGTAGCTTAAGTACAAGTGATCATGACTTGATCACATTTAAGATGTGCAAAGGAATAAAGTCCAGACCATCAGTATATATATTTGGCGCTTTAAAAGATGCGGTTTCACAATGCGGAAGACAATTATGAGCCCAGTCATCTCCGAGGAAGAATTTAGTAAAAAAAAGAGTGAGTGATAATTGGAAATTGCTTAGGAAAATTTTACTAGATGCCCCAAAAGCCACAATCGAAGAAGGCTATATTGGTTAAAAACCCAGCTTGGTTTAACGGGGAGATGAAGGCAACTATAAAAAATTAAAAAATAAAATAAAAAATGAAAGGTTGATAGTAAAAAATATAAATCAGAAGCTAGGAATGGTAGAAAATTGATAAGGGAAGCAAAGGGACAAAAGGAGAAATATATGGCCAGCAGAATTAAGGACAATAAGAAGGAGTTGTTTAAGTATATTAGGAACAAAAAGAATCCTAACAATGATATTGGTTCATTATTAGATGGAACTGGTAGAATTGTCAATAATAAGGCAGAAGTGTTCAATAAATATTTCTGTTCTGTATTGGGGGGGAGGGGGGGGATGTCCTCTCCTATGATAACACTTTTTCTATTCCATTAGTATCTCAAGAGGATGTTAAATAACAGCTACTAAAGTTAGGTATCTTAAAAATCAGCAGGTCCAGATAACTTGCATTCAAGAGTTTTAAAAGAGCTGGCTGAGGAGCTCTCTGGACTGTTAATATTGATTTTTTTCAATAAGTCTTGGAACACTGGGGAAGTTCCAGAAGACTAGAATATTTAAAAAGGGTAAATGGGATGACCTAGGTAATGATAGGCCTGTCAGTAGGATATCGATCCAGGGCAAGATAATGCAGCAGCTAATACAGGACTTGATTTATTAAAGAATTAAAGGAGGGTAGTATAACTAATGCCATTCAGCGTGGGTTTATGGAAGACAGGTCCTCTCAAATTAACTTTTTTTTTTTTTTTTTTGAGATTACAAGTTTGGATGATAAAGGTAATAGTGTTGATGTAATACTTAGACTTCTGTAAGACATTTGACTTAGTACTGCACTACATTTTGATTAAAAAAAAGAAAACTAGAAAGATATCAAATTTAACACGGCACACCTGAAGTGGATTAAAAGCTGGCTAACTGATAGATCTTAAAATGTAACTGTAAACTTTGAATCATGATTGAACAGGTGCATTTCTAGTAGGATTCTGCAGGGATCTGTTCTTGGTCCTGCGTGGTTTAACATTTTGATGAATAACCTGGAAGAAATTGTAAAATCCTCTCTGAACGTTTGCAGGTGACACACAAATTGGGAGAGTGGTAAGTAATGAAGAGGACAGGTCACTGATACAGAGCAGTCTGAATAGCTTAGCAAGCTGGGCCCAAGCAAACAATATGCATTTTTAATATGGCTAGATGCAAAGGTATACATCTAGGAACAAAGAACGCAGGCCATATTTCCTGGACAGGGGACTCTCTCCTGGGAAGCAGGGACTCTGAGAAAGATTATGGGGGGGGATGTGGATAATCAGCTGAACGTGAGCTGCTTGTGCAACTCTATATCCAAAAGGGCTAATACCATCCTGGGATGTATAAAGAGGGGAGCAGAGATGTTAGTTTACCTCTGTATTTGGCACTGGTGCAACCTCTGCTGGAATGCTGTGTCCAGCTGTGGTGTCCCTAATTTTAGAAGAGCGTTGACAAGCTGGGGAGGGTTCAGAGAAGAGCCATGAGATGGATTAAAGGATTAGAAAACACGCTGTATAATGACAGACTCCAGGAGCTCGATCCATTTAGCTGAACAAAGAGAAGGTTCAAGGGTGACTTGATCCTCAGTCTATAAGTACCTACATGGGGATGTAATGGGGCACGACTCACCCCTGCGGTGCCTCCTGCTGGCTGTCTGGGAATTAGCTCTTTTTACCAGCTCAGGAGCGCCCTCTGCCGGTGTCTCGCCATCGCTGGCCCCTGTGTCCCTCCTGGACCCTGGTGCCCTTTTACCTGGGGTGCTGCCCCTCCAGGCAATACCCCACAGATCTGGGTCTCCCCTCCCCAGGGAACCCCCCACCCTCTATCCCCACCTTACCGCAGCCTATGGACTACTGCCAGTCCGCATCTAGCCCCCTTTCACTGGGGCCAACTGCAGTCTGTATAAGCCAGTCGTCATAGGCAAGGGGGGTTTGGACCCGCTGCCTCTGCCTACCCTTGGGCTGCCCTGTTGCAACCCCAGTACCCTCTTTTAGGCCGTCTGCCAGGCCTGCAGCCTGGGGCTTTTCCAGTCTGGAGCCTCCCAGCTCCTCTGGCCTTCCCCAGCACTGCTTCACCTCAGGTACCCTGGTACGCTACCCAGTAGCGAGGCCCATCTCCCTCCACAGTTAGAGGAGACTCTGTGTGCTCCTGGCCCACTGTCCTCTTATAAGGGCCAGCTGCAGCCTGACTGGCGCGTGGCCCCCAGCTGAGGCTGCTTCTCCCAATCAGCCCCGCTTTTCCTTCCCTGCCACAGCCCTCTCCCCGGGCTGTTTTAAGCCTTTTAAGGCAGGAGCGGGTGACCACCCTGCTACAGGGGAACAAATATTTAATAATGGGCTCTTCAAGCTAGCAGAGAAAAGTGTAACACGATCCACTGGCTGGAAGTTGAAGCTAGACACATTCAGACTGGAAATGAGGTGTAAAGTTTTAATGGTGAGAGTAATTAATTGTTGGAACGGTTTATCCAGGGTTGTGGTGGATTTTTTACCACTGACAATTTTTAAATTAAGACGAGATGTTTTTCTAAAAGCTCTGCTCTAGGAGTTATTTTGGGGGAGTTCTCTGGCCTGTGTTATACAGTAGGTCAGACTAGATGATAACAATGGTCCCTTCTGGCCTTGGAATCTGACCAATAGAATACAGCATCACCTTGCTCGTGTGTGCTTTTTAACGCAGAGAAAGCTGATCTCTCCCCAGCTTATCTAAGATCCAGGGGCAGCGCTGGTGCTGTGAGTGCAGGACTGAAACCAGTAATAAACCCAGTATGCCTGTAGCCTTTTATGATCAAAGTGTGGCGTGGGTTAGAAAGACTAATTAGCCTTTAGCTCTGAGATCAGTTGGATTTCGTAAATGGCACCATCATTTCAGCACTCATCACATTCATTTAAAAAACCCATTAATAGGTTGGGTCCAAAAAAGACAGCAAACCTGCATTTCCTACCCCCGAAACAATCTGGTGATCAGTGAACCACTTGACCCAGACAGATGCATCTTGCGGAGAGTCCTGGAATATTCCAGGGGCCAGAGGAGCAAAGTCCAAAGCCCGTTCTGAGAATATCCTGCCACAGGTTCCAGCACTTTCAGCCCCAGGAGCTGACAGCAAAACCTCCTGGAGGGGGGTCACTGCCACACCAGGGCCATGCAGAACTTCTTGGATCAGAACTAACACCTTGAGCTGCTCCCAGAATGAATAAGTAGCAAGTTCAGAGCCCTGGTGTTACGAGCTCCAAACTCTGATCCAGTATCTCTGGGTGCGAACTCAGGCATTGTTACAAGGGCAGGGCTAGGCAGGCAAGGCTCTTCCTGTCAAGTAGTCTGTTCATCTCCGTTCCTTGCAGGCTGTGGATTTTCTAGGCTGCCCGAGGACTTCACTGAACAGATTGGCCCCATCTGACAAGCTCCAAGGACTGGGGGGGTTGGCTAGAGAGGCCGTAATTTATCCAAGTTTCAGGTGGTGCCAGGAGACCACGGCGTTGCATGTACCTGAAGTGGCCGAGTTCTGGTGACTGAATTGGAGTCTCCTGCACACGTCTACACTGAAATTGTGGTGTGACTTCCCTTCGCAGATCTGGAATGACTTCATGAACCGGTCTGGTGAGGAACAGGAGCGGGTCCTGCTCTACCTAGAGGAAGAGGCCAAGAAGAAGCACAAGAGGAAGCTCCCTGTTAAAGCAGAGGACACGTGGAAAGGTACCGAGAGGGGAAGGAAAGGCTGGACAGGGGTGACTTTGAATCTTGAAGTGGGTGTTACGTTCCCGTGCATCATCTTGCTGCCCCACTTCCTCCTACATCTCTCCATGCCGGAGAAGCGTGACAACCTGCCCTCTCTGCTAAAAGAATCAGCAGGGACCTAGTTAATATTGAGCCTCAGTTTATCAGGTGTGTCTGCCTGGACCCCACAGAGGTGAGAGGGGGCAGGTCATGCCACCCGGAGCTATGGGGGTAAGTTCATCCCTGTGCTGGTGCTGAGGCTGGTTCAGGACAGAGGGGAAGCAACTTGTGTCTCCCTGATTCCAGGCGTACGGGGCTTGCAGCTGCAGGGAATCACTGGGGTGACTGGCACAGCGTGCCTCTTCCTGTTCCAGATCCCTCTTGGCCAAGCTGCCCTCGGCATGCCCCTCCACTGAAGGTGCTCTGGTGGGGAAGGTTGCTGCCTCTTGTGCCCTTCACATGCTAAGAAGAGAAGATGCCTGGCTGACATCCCCACTGGGGCAGAGTTATGGTGACTTGTGCACCTTGTTTGAGGAGTGCGACCTTCACTCTGCATTTGCCTGGTTTCTCCAACATTCATTCAAGTCCCTGGCTTGCGGCTGCAGCTGTCTCGTCCCTGAACAACACTGGGAATGCCGATTCTTTAAATCTGTTTCTTTGTTTCCTCCAGAGCATCCTGCTTACACGCCGAAAGAATGTTTCCAGCGCATCAGCCGCCGGCTTCGCACCACGCTGAGACGAGGCAGGATCCCCATGGTGAGACCCTGTCACATCATTGGTCTGGTGACTGTCCAGGTGCCGGAAGCTCCCATCTAGAACTAGAAGTTTCCTATAGGGTCGGTGACCCACATGCCCCTTCTATCCAGTGGGTGGAGCCAATGCTTGTTCTGACACTTCCTGATGCGGCTGCAGCTTGCTGCACGAGGGTATCTCTACGCTGCAGCTGACGGTGTGATTTGCAGCTCGTGCTCATGTACTTGCACTGGCTTCAATCTGGCTTCAATCTAAAAAGAGCAGGGAGGACGCGGTGGTGCCAGCCGCACAAGCGAGCGAGGATCCGGGGGGTGAGGTGGGCTTGTGGAGCCCAAGCTGCCCTGGCCTCGCTGCTATTTTTAGCAAGCTCGTTAGCTTAAGGCCAACACAGGTACGTCACGAGCTGCAGATTGTTGATGCTGAAGATGCTGCAGTTGACACAGGAAGCTTGGGTTGACATTTCCACCCAGTACAGTTCATGGGAATCAGGTGTCGAAATCGCAGTGCACAGGGCGTGACCAGAGAGGTCTAGTCAGCTCAAGAACAGAGTGGCTCAGAGATTTTGGGAGTGGGGCAGGGGGGAAATGGAGCATGTAATCTCTAGGTTGTGGGGTTTCAATGTGATCCAGGTCAGTAAGGACTGAATTCTTGTCATCTGCTGGCTGTTCAGTCCCTGGGAGCGGGGGCTAGAGGGTCGAGTCTCTCTAGGACTCCAGCTAGCTCCTGGTGTGTCCACATCACACACATCACAGCTGCCCTCCCTTTATTAATAAACTTCGGCAGGGGGAAAACCAAGGAACCAGTGGGGCACTGAGACAGCGCCAGCCTCCTCCATAGAGGCGGCCTCTCCACGTTGGGTTGAGGGGCGCTGGCAGGCCGCTGCGGGGAAGCTTGCTCTGCCCCAGCTTGTGCTGTTCCTATTCCGGAGATGGAGGATTTATCCCTCCAGGGCATCTGACACCTTAGCCCTGGTTCGCGCCGGAGGATGAAGTTGTCTCTGCGAGAGTTCGATGATCAAACATGAAGAAAGAAGGGAGCAAGGTCTGTAGGAAGGAGGTGGGGAAGGGAATGACATGAAGGATCCACAAGGGTATCTAGACTTCACCGGCGGGGTGCACGTTCCCATCGTGCACCTCCACTGATGGGAGGAAGACATTACGCTTGATCTGGTATGACCAGGCACGTCAGTAGGCATACACTGACAATTATCCCTTGTTACCGAAGGGCCCTTGGTCTCCGCTTCCTTTGATTTTGATTTTCAGTGCTATAATTTTCTTGGTCTGTTTTTCTGCTGCCTCTGTTCAACACCTGCTTTTAAAAGCAGCTCCAGCTTGTGCCTGGCGTGGCTGCTCCGATTTGCTCTCCAATTGCACCAATCTTTGCCGCTAATTTCTTAGGTCACGGTGCTCCAAAGAGCTGTGCTGTAGCTCCTCACTTATTATACTCCGGGGCAGGCGGGAGACAGGAAGCCAGAGTAACCTCCTGGAAGCCTTTTAGCTGCTGCTCCATTGTTAACGAGAATGTAAATATTTTCTGGGAGAGACTGTTTAGGGGAAACACATCAGCGCTGAGGTTTCTCTTCACAAGCTCTGGAGCTGGGAGCTGCTGCTCCTGGATTCTTGCTTGCCTCATGCTGCAGAGAACGAGGTTCCCCCGTCCCATCCCCATCAAACACGCATCTGAATGATTTGTATTGCAGCAGAGCCTAGATGCCCCACTGGAGATCAGGAGCTCATTAGGCTGGGCACTGGGCAAATACAGAGATTAAAGAGACTGGGGCTGCAGAGAGAAGTGACCTATCCAAGATCTGAGAACAGAACCCGGGAGTCCTGATCCAATGCCCTGATTGGAATGATTTTCCCTCTCCATTGGTAACAGCTAAAGGCTGGTGCTTCACATCCTACATCTTGGTCAGTTGCTCTCAGTGGGTCTGGAAAGGCTTGCAGGAAGGCACCTTGACATGGCATGGCTTCTCCCCAGCTTTCCATGCCCAGCATCCTTGTGATTGGGTTTATTGTCCAAACGTAAGCAAGTGAAACGGTCCCTCAGCCCAGCCTTTGTCCCAGGGTTTCACAGCCTCCCTCCCCAGGGGTCTCTGGTGATCCTGCTTCGTGCAGCTTCACACTCCCAGCCAGCTCTGTTACTCTTCTGGAACAGCAGTTCCAGGGCAATCTTACTGGGCAGCTGGCCCCTTGTCCCATCACACCCCCTCTGACAGGCCGTCATCACCCCTGCCTCCCCCCTTGAATTCGCTCAGTTGGGCCCACCTGCCCTGACACCTGGGCCTGGTCTGCTGGGACTCGCTGATCTGCCACCTGCCGAGGAGTCAGATCTGAAATGCTACATTATATTTATTTTTTTCCCAAACCTGGCTCTGATTACAAAAGCAGAGATGTTCCTGGGGCCCGGTCCCTGTGACCAGCTGTGTGCATCAACTCCCTGCCTGCACAGGTGAGGCGGCAGAATGTGACTTCATGTAGGGAACACAAACCACGCAGGCACGGAAGCTTGCTGCCCAGGGGTATGGAAGACCCAATATCCTGGCAACCATACACTTTGGAGGGAGATGTCTGGGATCTTGTGGCATTCTGTTTGCGGGTCGGCCTGTCGGCTGGCTCAGCTTTCTGGATGCATGCAGCTCCTAGCCTGCAGGTAGTGACCTGATGCTGGTTTCAAGCTTCCAAATAGCTTCTCAGCCATATTGTCACCCCCACTTGATTCTCATTTTTGCAGGGGACCCTGGAGTGTCTGGAGGAGGAGTTACTGGCCTTTTTCTCCGTCACCCCTCACTCTGTCTACACAGCAATGATGGACAATAGGTAATCCTTTTTCCTTGCTGCTGGGACGGCAGGACACCTTTGCTCCTGTCCCAGAGGAAGTGGGAGGAGGGAGGGTTTTGCATGGTGACTCCTGCTTGAGCCGGTTCCCGCTTAGTAATGAGGTCACTGGGTGTGTGTGACGGTCAATCTGTCAAGGTGCCAGGTACACAGGATCTTTGGGGCTGATCTTGCAGACTGCAGGCACGAACCAGACAGAGCTGCCCCACGAAGGGGCCTTTGACTCGAGTTCTTCGGAGATGCCTGTTGCAATGGACTTGTGGGGATCGGAGGCCTCTGCCTGCATCCCCTCGAACCCAGTCGTTTGCCTTCCGTCCACCAAACGCGGGTATGTCCTCACTGCAAGAAAAGGCCCGTGGCTGGCGCATGGCAGCTGACTCGCGTTCGGGAGGGCTCAGGCTGCTGGGCTATAAAATCGCAGTGTAGATGTCCAATCTTGGGCTGGAGCCCGAGCTGTGGCACCCTTCCCCCCAAGGGGTCCCAGAGCACAGGTTCTAGCCCAAGCCTGGCTGTCTCCACTGATTGTATAGCCCCGCGAGCCTGAGTCAGCTGATAAAGGCCAGCTCCGGGTGTTTGACTGCCGTGTAGACATACCCCAAGAGTCGGATCTGATCTGAGATCGCTCGCTGGAGAGGGAATCAACCAACCCGTCCTCTTCAGAGAGAGATGGCCGGATTAGCTCCAGTCTCAGGTTATCTAGACCTCGGCTCGTTTGCCGCAGGGGGCCTAATGTGCTGTGAAGCTTCTGATCCCTGAGCTCTGATGGTGGAGTTTAAAGAACCACTTGTGACCAAAGCCCGGTTGGTTTGTTTTTGTTCCAGCTTTGAGCGGCTGCTGCTCCATGCCCTCTGCCAGTACATGGACCTCGTCTCTGCCAGTAAGAGCCTTGTTTTGGTTCTCTTCTCTCCATTGCTATCAAGCCTCTCCAGCTAAGCCCTCTTCCTCCCCACCCTCCCGTCACCCCTGCCCGCCTTCCACTGCAGCTCCCAGATAACTCTCACCACACGCTGCCAGCGTTTCCCCGTGGCTCTGGGAGCTGGGGAGTCAGGTGGGTTACCCTGGGAGATTGTTTGAAGGCCGCATGGGGCTGGGAGGCAGGAATTCCAGCATTGTAATCCCAGCTGTGCCAGTGAGGAGTCGTGCAGCGTGGGGTATCTTCCAGTGCCTAATTCCTGCTCCGCTAGGGTGCTGCAGGGTTTGACTAGCTACTGTTTGTACAGCAGTTGGAAATGCAAGTTGCTGTCTCAAATGCTAAGCACCATTCTGTATGGCCAGTCCTCTTAGGGCCAGATCCTAAGAATCCAAACGCCAGGATGCAGCCCTTAATTACAAGCTCAATGAACTTCTTGCAACCCACTTGACTGTCCTGGGCTTTGCTTCCCTCCCGCTGTGCGTCATTATTCCATGCATCCTCTGGCAAGGCCCAGGGGTGGGGAAAGGAAGGAATCTGTTCCCAAGCTGCGGTACTGCTTACAGCTAGCGGGGTGTGCATTAGGGGAGATGGAGTTGGAGTGTGTTGGGTGGCATGTCTGGGCTGGGAACCCCATTCACTCTGGCATGTTGGCAAGTCAGTGGGAGTTGCTGCTGCTTATACCGGGGCCGAGTTTGGCCCAGAGATTCGACATCCCACCGCAAGGCTGAGCCCCTGGGAGACGTCCTGCCGGTCCTAGAATTGATCTCGCTATCGGCGGCTGCTCTGGGTGAGCCGTTCGCTGGGGAGTGAGCATGCTTCTGTCCTTCCACTTGTTCATCGGGAGGTTTGGCTCAGTGGGTTCAAAACAACCAGCTGTTTGCTTGGCCCAGTCAGTCTCTTGTTGCATCAGCCTTTGTCTGCTGCTCCCTTCCAGGCAGCGAGCTGGCCTGGCCACCAGAAGCCAGCAGGAGAGTGTCTGTCTGGAGGGTGTTATGGGCTGGAAGGGCATGCTGCGTGCGGTCTGTGTGCGAAGGGAGCTCACGGGGCGAGGCTAACTTTTTGTGTTGGAAATGAGCACATACAAATCCTACTGGGAATACAGCACCTTGCAGCTGGGAGGCACAGTGGTTTAGCAGGTCAGATGTGGGCTGGGCCTGGTCTCGAATCCTGCCAGAGACTCTGACCTTGGGCAAGTCATGTTGTGCTTCAGTTTCCCCATCTGTAAAACATGGCTCATTCTACTTGCCTCTCTCTGGGCAGTGCTGTGAGAGGTCATTGTGGGGTCTGCAAGCAGGCGTGCTCCTGCCCTGTTCTTAACCCAGTGCATGCAAACATTCCAGATCTGGCCCAAACTTACCTCCTCTTTGAGGCTTGCATTTATCAACTTGGCTGCCCAGCACCCTCAGGCGACTTTGAAAACGTCAGCCTTAAGTAACCAAACACAAACCTCAACCCAAGAGTTCTCCTGAGTGTGGCTGTGGCTGGCAGTTTTCTCCAGGCAGGACACCACTGTCGATGCCTCTGGTGCCTTCTGTGTTAGGTGCTCATCTAGCTTATCCCCCTTGGATCGGAACTAATGAGACCCACCTGGTCTGATCGCTGGGGTGAGTGAGTAGAAGAGCACTTTATCTTTCTGTTTGGTCCCAGAATATGACCCCAGTTGCAGGCCCAAATCCTGTGGTCTTTGCTCTGACTGTGTGAGAGATGGAGGCATGATCTGGCTCCAAAAAAAGAACTCAGATTCCTTCCTCTCTCTGTCCAGGTTCTGACTTTGAAGGGAAACGCCAAATGAAAGTGAGCAACAAACATGGAGTCTTCCTGCCCCCAGAGTTACTGCTGTCCACCTACTTGGAACAGATGAGCTGATAAGCCTGGAAGACATCCCACTCGGTGCTCTGAAGGCTTCTACGATCCCCAGATCTGCTATCCGTCCACTCAGTCCTCAGCGTACAAATGGGGTGTGTCCCCACCCTCTCCGACGATTCTCTGCACTTGTGCAATGGCCTAACAGGCGGGTGGGTTTGTGTGGAGTGGGTTAGATCGCAATCCCTTGTGCCCTGCTTCAAGACGGGAAGTCTTCCCTTGCCCATCACTGAAGCTCTGCAGGCATCTCCCGCAGCTGCCACTGTCTCTTCTCTGTGTGGCACAAGCTTTGCAACACGTGGGTGTGACTTCCGGCTTCCTCCCCACCCCTGGGGTGCTCCTGGTTCCACCCAAGGCTTCTCCATACCGCTCCTGGTACCCGGTGGAGGGCACCATCTCTGCTCCTCGCAGGCAGGGGGGTCTGGCAGAGGCCTGCAAGCACCCCCCAGGCAGCCCACTCTGTCCGGAATGGAACCACCTATTGGACAGCCCAAAACATCAACCTTTGTCATGCTCAAGTGTCCAACCCCTTCTCAAAGACATGGTCAGGACTGAGGACTCTGCCTCTCTTGAAGCCTTTGCCCTGGATGGGCAGAGTCCTGCGGGTGAGGGTGGTAGGAGCTGACTCCAGGGGTCTCCCCTGCTGCCTGTAGGCTGGTGGGAGGTGAGGAAGCGTCATCCCTGCAGCGTTCCCTCCGAGGGCCCATCGACACTGTCAAATGCATATCAGCTGTTGTTGCGGCACTGTTCCCTCTTGTAGTGTAGATGGGATCTTGATTGTGTCTCTTCTGCCCCACAAGCCATGTTCCGGATTCAGAATCCAGCCAGGTTCGGGGCGATGGTGAAAGTCCTGTTCTCATAAAATGGAATTGTGCTTTTATTGGTGCTGGGGGAACAAGATCGCTCTTGAATAGTGGAGATGGGCCCTTCATCTCAGCCCCTTCGGGCCACATCCTGCCCTCATTTCTCTGACTCACTGGCCTCTTTGCTTGGCAGGGAGACTCCAGGACCTGCTGCAGCTGCCAGATATCACCACGCTTATGGTGTGAGACCAGTCTGCCTAGCCCTGCCTTGGGCGTGGCGCTATCTCCCAGCAGTAGCTGCGCTCCCTGGAAGCTCATTTAAACACAAACAGCCTGTCCCTGGGTGCCTCTGGCTTCCCCCGGGGGTGAATTTGGAGCAGTATTTTTGTGACAAAACAGTTCCCTTTCGGTCTTAGCATTTCAGCGGCTCTGACCTTGCCGTTGAGCATCTGAATTGGTCTCATTCACCAGCTCAGTAAACACTTCAACAGGAGCCTAAAGCTTCGGCAGCGGCTGAAGTGCTTTGCCGAATCAGGACCTGAACGTCCAGCAGCTGCCTGGAGCATATAACTTGTAAATTGCATTTCACAAACCAGGGAGGCAGGGGAAGAACCTGGGGTCAATTACCACAGACTGCAACAGCCTGCTTTGGCTGGTGCCTAACCCTACTTCCACTCGCCACAGAGCGCTTTAAAACATCGCAGGGTCAGCCCTGGATACAATCCAGTGGCATATCGGGGGTGTAGATCCCACCGAATGCATGCATTAGCACTTACCTAGCCTTGGCAAAGGAGTGAAATATCTGTGTGAAAAGCTCGAAGACATGTCCAAGCAGGACTCGGCGCCCCCCTCCCCTGCTGGCTGCTTGGTTTTGGACTAGGGAGAGCGATCTGTTAGTTCTGACAGAAGCTCAGCGGAGAAGCTGTCCAGGGAGCCAGCCCTGAGTGGGAGTAACTAGCCCATTGTTTAGTGCCTCCGTGTAGATTGGCATTGAGCAAACAGCCCTCTGCAGCCAGACCGCTATTGTTTAAGCTTTGGTACAGTTATCAGTGAGACAGTAACACAAAGGTCTGGCTTTCTCTGCAGTGTGGGGGCCTTTTCTTAATGTAATAGTGTGTCATTTATACAGATGTGTGTTGGTGATTGTGGAATCCAAGCCAGGGCCTTAGCAGTCCTACCGCTCGCAAGCGTGGCTGGGTGGTCAGAGCTGAACATCACAGCTTGGGCCACCTGGGTCTGCCAGGGGTATCTGGCGCGGGGGGAGGGCGGGGGGGGAGTTTTATATCATGGCGCAATTTAAATGGTTCCGTTTCCAGCTCTCTAGTGCTGTAACGAGCCCGTTCGGATATGTGTGGTTTTTAATATGTATACTACGTGTTGGGGTGTTTAATTTGGTGCATATCAAGAGCTGCTCTCACCTGTACATAGCAGCTGGTTTAAAGGGATGGGCCAGGTTTGATTCTCCACCATCCCGCGCTGCCTGTGTCTGATCAGCCCTGCGGGGAAACGCTCCTGTGTTGGGATTCTCTGCAGCTGTGAGTAGTAAAGAATCCCGACTGAGGCGCGCGCACTTGTACTCTCTGCACAGGTTCGGGGCTTGATTCTCCTCTCCGCTATAGTGCGGCTCCCTTGGTTTCACTGGAGTTACTCCTGACTTATATGGGTTAGTGACCAGAATTAGGCCCCCGGAGGGCAGGATCAGGCCCCTTTCCCCTCTTCTCGCTGAGCACCAGTGTAGCTCGTGAGTGAGGCTGTACACTGAGTGGGTGGAGAATCGGGCTCCGTTGACATCTCCTCTTCCCTTGTAAACCAGCTGGATGTAAAAAAACTTTTTTCAGCAAAACAACCTCTCACACAACAGTGGAGGACCCTTGATTTGCTTTGGACAGCCAGGCTCTCCTGGGCGTGGGTGGGGGTCTGCTCTAGCTGGACAATGCAGCATAGCAGACCGCAGCCCTTGACCTCCCGTGGGTGCGCTTTTGTGTGTGTCAAAGCCACGCGCTATTCTGGGAGCTGCTCTGGGCAGAAAAGGCAGACTCCTGCCAGAGTCCCTGCTCTGCTCTGCCCTGGGGCCTGGCGTCCTCTCCTGCCAGCTCTGCACACTGCCTCTCCAGCCCATGCTCCTGGTCTGGTGAGATGGCGCAAACCAAAGTGATCTTGGCACGGACAGTGCCTCTGTGCAGCCCAGCACCCGATCAGGACCGTACTGCGGATTGTAACGTGGACATGGATGTTGTGTGTCGTGCTTCCGGAAATGGTTATCGATTTTTCTTTTTAATTGTGTCACTTGTACCTGCCAGCCCCAGCTCTTGCCTCTGTTGAAAGGACCGTCCCCTGTTCTCACCGCAGCCTTCACCTGCAAATCCATGCGTGGGCTGGTGACTGTGTGGCGTTGGTAATGCTTTAGTCTGCTGTAAACCAGAGGCCAAAACCGGGGCTTCTGCTGAAAGGGGAAAAAAACGATTCCTTGTGAGCTGACTCAGCTGGGGAAGGTATGTGCACAAGGACAATAAATCATGGTGCTCCGGAGTCATCTGTCTGCTCGTGTGTCGTGTCATAGCGATCGCCCTCTGTCCAAGCCAGGGCTTGAGGGTGGTATTGTTAGCAAGAGGTGTAGGACGCTAAGGGTTTGTCTACACAAGCACTTTTGTCAGTGAAGGGTGTGGAAAAAGCACACGGTGTGGACAGCGCTATGTCGGCAGGAGACCCTCGTTGAGGCGTGATTTAATTATGCCGGTGGGAGAGCTTTCTCCCGTCAGCCTATATCGGCTACACAGGAGGCCTTACAGCGGTACGGCTGTGCCACTGTGTGGTCCGTAGTGAAGACCTGGCCTAATGGAATATCCCGTCGTGCTCAGACGTGAGGCAATTAACTTGTGAATCATCCTAACTGGAAGAAACTCCAGGGCTTCTGATGCAGCACTGTCCAATCTTCCATTTGAAGAGAAACAGTGCCAGCTGCCACCACCCGCTGAGTTTAAATCCACTTAGCACGCTGGGTGTTGTGAAACTGACAGTGATTGAAAATATAATTTACACCTATCTACTATGTATTATGGAGCTTTGTTCTCCATAATAGCTGATTTCTTAAACTGTCAAACACAGACAAAGCAGGGAGGAGGCTGCAGCTTAGATGAAAGGCCATGGTCGTATCTACGCTAGGGAAGCCTGCAGCCCATCTACCTTCGGCAGCCTTAATTCCAGCCAGTGCTCTCAGCCCCTGGATCCAGGAGCCCTGTGGTCATTTGCAAATAGTGCTAATATTCTAGCAAAATAAAGCGTCTTCGGCCGGGCACGAGCGCCACTCAGCACCCAGACGAGAAATGGGACAATGGCTCGCTCCGGCAGCAGGAACACACGTCTCTGCATCGTGTTTGCCTGTTCCGTACAAGAGCATGGGTGTGACCCCCCCCGCATCACCCCCCCAACCCCCTGCGTGATCATATTAATGGAGATGGGGCTGGCAGACTCCCCTGTTCTGGGCAGCAGGGGGCTGGGGGGAAGAGGAGAAAGTGGGTAGAATCAGAAGCCTGATACAACCTGTGAGTAAGGATCCAAAATCTGAACAGCTTGGTCCAGATCCTCTGCTCTTCTTTCAATCGTCCATTCTCTTGGGGGGGATGTTATCGTGATCTGCCACGTCTTCCTCCTTCTGCTGTCTCTCTTTCAGTCCCTCTTTCCATGGGGTCAGTCTCTTGTGGCTCTCTCTGCCCACTCTCTTTAGTTCTCCAGCCCCCTCTCTCAACCTTCCATCACTCATGCGCCTGCCCCCTTGGATCACTGACAATCACCCTCCATCTAGCCACACATCTGCCCCTTGGGGCCACATGCACACTCCCCAAAACACTCGTATGCACCCCAGGGGACTGACTGTCATTTATCCTGTAGCCACTGAGCATCTGGATTCTAGGGAGCCAGGGGAGATGCCCGTTCGGACCCCTCCCCACCCCACCTCAGCCTAAGCTGAAAGTGGGACCAGGGTCACGGGGCTGGGCTTTGTGCCTTATCTCTCCTGCTTCTGGACAGGCGGTGCTGCCTCAGCTCCTTGCAAGCTGCTGTTGAACATGGAAACTCAGGGCAGTCGGGCCCTAATGAGCAGCTTTATTCACAGGCACACGGGCATTAAAAGCACCAGTCTGATGGAGCCCTGTGGAGCACTCGCTCTCGCTCTCGCTCTTGCCACTTACCGGCTCCCCAGGCAGCCCTAGGAGGTCTCGAATGGCCACCCATGGCGCAGAAGCGTTACCCCCTGCCGGGCTGCATGGGAAGGCAGGAGCCAGGGAGCGAAGCAAGCTTGCACGGAGGGAGAGCTGTAGGGGGATCACAGTGACTGAGGGGCCTCTGGCCAGCCCAACTGCCTGGTTCATTCCGGCAGAGCTTCAGTCATCGCTCTGAAGCCCCCTGCGGGTTCTGACTGGAGCCATCAGGCCCAAGGACTGAGCCCACAGGGCTTCCCAGCACCACCTGCTCTCTGTCTGGTTTTCTCATCTTGCACTTTTTCATTTGGGGTTTGCAAGTGCATTAGATCGGCCTCCATCTGCCTTTGCTGGACAGGGTGGAGGAGCAGGGGTGATCATGCGGAGGGGACAAGGGACACAATGCTTTGTTCCACTTGCATGTTTCATGCACACACATGAAACCAGCTGGCTGCATGCCCCTGGGGGACCAACCCAGCGCCTCAGGTGTGTCCACAGAGCGCCAGGCCTGAGGAGTGACTTTAAGCCCCCCAGGGGAGAGAGAACTGTCCCAGAGGCCCTGCTTGGTCACACTGCATCATGCAAAGTGGGAGACAGGGAGCGTCTGTTTGTGCAGCCCCTAGCACCCTGGGGCCCTGGTCCATGACACAGCCTGCTGGCTACTACCACAAGAGAGCTAACAATAATTAAAAGAGGGCTGCCCAGCTGTCAAGAAGCTGAATGCGTCCCCAGGTCTCAGGTTGTTTCTTGTTCCCGGGAGCAGGCAGCGTGGAAAGGGAATGGGAACAGGTCAAGGAGCTGGGTAAGTCAGGGTGGTCACTAGGGGCAGTAACTCTCTGCACCCCCACCATGCCTCCCCAGCTCATGGGAGCCAGGAGGACATGAAACTGCCAATGCCAATGAGAATGGGGTTTGGCACAGATTTCCTCCCCAGCAACAGCAGCGAACGTAGTTGTACTTGGGAATTTTCTGGTTTGAATGAAGCAGCTGGCAGCGTGTTCTGCAGGTCCCTGAAGTTTCATGTTGAAACCACAAATCCCACCCTGGCACCAGATGGTGGGTGGGTATTTGCTCAAACCTCAGAGTCCCTGATTCACTCCAAAACTCACTCCCCAGCTTGCTTGAACCTCAGCACTCACTTGTGCTGACCTCAAGCCCCCACGTGGCTGGCTCCAGACTTGGTCTGGCTGTGGCTTAAAACTTGATCTGGGTTCATTGAACTTCAGGCAAACCTGGTCCAAGTTACAGGGTGTAACAAAATCCCAAGCCAGGCAGGAACTCATGCCAATTAGATTATGGCACGTCACTTTCCCTAAAGAGAGAGCCTGGGGAATTCTGCAAATTTACTTGAGATAGTGAAGTTTTGTTGGATACTGAGATATTGGGGTTTATTTGGGTCTACACAAATAGCAAGTTGCTGGGGTTTATTTGCATGGATGCAAATACCAAGATCCTAGAGTTATTTGTATGTAACCAAGTAGAAAAAACAGTGGGGTGGATCTGGGTCTATGTATTTGGGGAATGAAGAGTGAGATTGTGGGGTAAGTTTGGGTTATGGGGGAACCTCAATATGCTAGAGTTGCTTTGGGTACCTCTGAATAATGAGATTTTTGTGGGGTGGGGTCTTGGACTTTCCCAAAGGCAGAGATTTGGGCAGCCCCAGCCCCAAATACTAGGGTCATTTGTAAAATCCTGCTGCAGAGGGAGTTAACAGAAATGCCCCAAGGGGACGTTTCTTTTCACTCCTTACAAGAGGGGCAGGGCAGGCAAGAAAAATATGGAACGCTTCACGAATTTGCGTGTCATCCTTGCGCAGGGGCCATGCTAATCTTCTCTGTATCGTTCCAATTTTAGTATATGTGCTGCCGAAGCGAGCACAAATCCAAGCTCGACCAGCTCACTATTTATATCTCTAGAAATTTATTTTATTTTCAGTGAGGGTGATCTTAGTATGTTGTCAACTATATGTACCTAATTAATATTCTTGTTTATTTAATACATATCATTATTTTATTTCATAATAACCTTTTATTTGCATTAAATCCACTTAAATTTTGCCCTCATCTCAGCTTCTCAGGCGTCTGGCATTATGGGTAGGAATGTATGCAAATTAACGGAGCAGCGCCCTCGGCTGAAGAAGGCCCTCACACTGGGGCTGCCCTCTGCGACGCCTGAGCGAATTATCCACTAACGGCTCCGAGACCGCCTCCCGCTCTGACAGAGACGGGCCAGCGGGGCGAGTCGCCTCCTCCCCTCCTTCGGGCTCCGGAGCCGAGCCCTAGGCCTTGCCCGCTCCCTGGGAGTGGAGGTTTGTTCCGGCCCGTTCAGAGGCAGCCCGGGCAGGGGGCCTTTCTGGGCAGACAGGAGGCGGCGCGGAGGGCGGGGGGGAGGTAGGTGAGTCTCTCCGGCGGGGGGAGGGGAGGGCAGTTACCGCCTCTCTCTAGGGTGGGGGTGGGGTAATTACCCCCCTTCCTGTGTGGGGGGAGGGGTAGTTATTGTCCCTGCCTCTGTGGGGGAAGAGGGGTTCCCCCCGCATCTTGGAGGAGGTGGGCGGGCTCTTCCCCATCTCCATGAACGAGTGGGTGTGGGTGTGGGTGTGGGAGGGGGGGATCTCCCAACCCCCTGTGTCTTGGTGGCATTGGGGGTGGCCTGGGTGGAAGACCCTGGCTTACCCCACTGTTAGGAGTGAAGGGATCCCAGCGTGGTGCTGTTGATAGCAGGGGCTCCTGGGTGGAGGAGAAACACTGGCAGCCAGCCCCAGGGTAGCCCCTGACAGTGACACCTCCGGGGGACCCCTCTGGTACTCGGGTGACCGTCACGGCGCCAAGGTCGCTGATCGCGTACAGAAAAAATACTCTTTTCTGACAGCATCTAAGACTCGCCAGCGTTGATCCAAGGCTAGTAACAAGAGGGTAATGTTTTCACTCGAGAGGTAGCACTTGTATGCAGATGGCATATGTGGCTAATGGGGCTGTATTTCCAGGTTAAGAACAGGGACTGTTATACAGAAGCTCAGAGGGAGTTAATTATATCATCCAGTGTGCTTACTGGACCTACATGTCAAGAACGCTTAAGCCATTTAGGAAGAGACCATCCAGCCCACCATGTTGGCTCTTGTTTTATCTTTTAATCTCACTGTACTTTTCCTTCAAACAGAAGAACTGTTACGTCAGTGGGCTATGGAGATAAGTTTCCCACAAGCAAAATGAGCAATATGGCATTTGGATTGGAGAGTTGCTATTCTTTTACCTGGGAAGGAGTGGTACAGTGGATAAACTGTATGATCACAGGTTTCAGAGTAGCAGCCGTGTTAGTCTGTATTCGCAAAAAGAAGAGGAGTACTTGTGGCTCCTCTTCTTTTTGTATGATCACATTCTCTCCACCTTAGCAGAAAACTTAACCTTTAAATCAGGTGACTGTGGCTGTAAAGATTATGAGCTCCACGGGCTTTTCTTTGCTCTCAGGTTCCCAAGTATGGAGTACCTTCTACTAAGGGAAACTCTAATTAATGGTGTTGAGGATCTGTAATGGTGTTCAGGATTACTGTGTCTGGCTTACATTTAGGGACAAAGGAATGAGCTGTAAAGGTTGGAGGATCTTAGGTGGGAGATCTCAATAGGAATGAGGACATGGGAGAAAAGAAAGAGTGGTGAGGAAAGGAATTAATGCAAATGGGAGCAGAGGGTCCAGCTGTGTCACAGGAGTTAATAGGATTCTTTAAAAGGTGTAAGGTTTAAAACTAGCCATGATGGGAATTTTCCACTCCGGCTGCTCTGACTGATAATGTAAGTCAGTGCATCCTTATTTTCAGTGAGGATTGCACAAAGCAACTCATTTCCTTGGAAAAGTGAAAATGGCTGCTGTTTTAAAAAGGGGATCTTTGACAATGTACTTGGGGTCCTTTGCGTGTGTGACTGTGCAATAGATTCTAGTCCTATTTATTCTTCTCTTTCCTAGGCACAGCAATCTATGAATAGGCTTGCAACAGGCCAGTGGTGTCTTGGAGGTCTTCCAGGGCATAATGGATTTGGCATATGTCTGTGAGTGGGAGAAAAGGCCTAAAAGCAACCACTGTCCTTCCATCCCACTGGTGTGTGCTTGGTCCTGCAGGAACCTGATTGCTTTCACAACAGACCTCAAAAATGAGGAGGAAAAAGGTACAGTTTGTCCCATTCCTGTGGTTTGTGATTTTTATCTGCTCCCCCTCTCGACACCTATTCATGACCCCCAGCCGGAAAAACCCCTGCTCCAGACTAGTCTTGCTGTGGAAAAACGCTCTAATTAGATCTTCACTTCTTCAGAGCAGAGACTTTATTTTTTGGTCTTGTAAAGCAACATATGTTTATGGTCCTGTAAAAATAATTGAAGCTCACTAATGTCCTATAATAAAAAATTGAATGTTTAAAAAATTAAATTAAATTCCACTGCAAATTTTTGAAAGGACTTGGTGTCTCTCCCTGCCTAGATCTTACCCACATGATCCATATCCTGGACACTGAGCATCCATGGGATGTTTATTCCATTAACTCTGGGCACATTGAA